>NW_005841933.1:927581-939045 GCF_000455745.1 Alligator sinensis
TACCCTACAGTTCCTATTTCCTCCACTTAACCCCCTAATGCCTGACTCTCCAAAACATATACCAAGGGTGAGCAAAATGGCCCATCTGGCCAGCAGCTGGACTTCATTTCTCAGCAGCCCCTGCCCTCATGGCTTGTGCTGGTCTCCATAGAGACCCCAGCCGCACCTGCACAGGAAAGCTTAGGCTGGGGGTGCCAGGGACTGGGGATAGAAATTACACATAAACCAGTTTAAGTGATCAGAAACTGGTTTAAACATGTAACAGAAGAGAAGTTCAGTGCACATAAACCAGTTTCAAAATGGCTGAAACTGGTTTGAGATGAACCTGGTTGAATGTAGTATCAGACTTAACTGATTTGGCTCAAACAGGTTTATGCAATGTTTGTCCCAGACCCCATCCTGGTTTAATTTAAATCAGAGTCCCATAGCATCCTGGAATGCTCTCTGGGCTGGGCAGGGCTCTCTGCTCCGGAGAGCTGGGCTGGCCCCTCCCCTCTGCTCCCTGGCTGCAGCTCCAGCAGAGACTGCATGTACAGTGGGGTCTGCCTGGCTTCTTCCTGCTCCCCCCTTCTCCTCACCACTCCTTGCTCAAGCAAATATCCACCACTCCCCCCCACCATACACAGACACCTTTCAGCATTAGCTAGCATGCCACATCCTGCCTATGGTCCGTGCTGTTTGAGACGGGACAAAGGCAGACAGCACTGTGTCAGCTTAGGGCTTTTTGGAGCTAATCAATGGGTAGATGATAATGTTGTTCTGTTCCTTCCTTGGAAAAGCTGTTTAAGAAGAGCTTAAACTAATGGAGAGGGGCTGTTGTTTTCTTAATGGGCTGATATACACTGAGTTAGGGGTGATAAACACTGTGTTATCAACTCCCTGCTGGGCTGCTCAGGAGGAGGGAGGGCCCTCCCTAATCAGAGCATCCTTCCAGGGCCTGGCCATGTCCACCTTCAGCTCAGTACTGTGGAAGGGAAGGGAGGGCTGTGCTAGCACCTCCCAACTTCTAGCCTGAGCCACTGCAGACATGTGCTGACATCTCTTCAGACCAGAGAGGATGTCTGAATGGTTACAAACTGGTTTGTCTAGCCAGGTTAGACTAACCTGCAAAGACTGAATCAATTCAGGCTCAGGCTTTTTGAATGTCTGTCCCTAGCCATGGAGGCCAGCCTCAGGCGTGCTTGCAGTGCACATTGCAGAGCAGCGCAGGGGGTTGCTTTGGAGCTGCTGGGAATTTGGGATGGGGGCAGCTTGCTCCAGAGCCAGGGCAGAGCTGCAATCTGTAGCCTGCACGTTCTGGTCAAGGGTGCAAAAGCCGGGGATCATGGCTCTCCCTCGGCTCCTTGCGGTGGTGACAGCCTGGTCTAGAGCCAGGGCAGAGCTGCAATCCCCTGCTTGTGTACCTCTGCCCAGAGCATTCTGGCTACAGATCATGGCTCTGCCCTGGCTCTGAAGCAAGCTGCCCCCATCCCAAGTTCCAAGCAGCTTTGGAGCATCCCCCTGCACTGCTCTGCCATGTACACTGCCGGGGTGGCTGAGGCTGGTCTCCATGGCAACCCCAGCCTGAGCTTTCCTACCCAGGTGCAGCTGGGGTCACCATGGAGACCAGCACAAGTCATGGGGGTAGGGGCCGCTGGGAAATGTAGTCCCTGGCCGACCGGATCTGGCCCATGGGCTGGACTTTGCCAGTCCCTTACATATACTATAACCATTGGGCTGCTTCTTGTGAGAAAAGCTGGAGGGCAGGGAGCCTGAAAAGAAAATGTATAGTCCCTGAATGCAACAAAATGCTGTGGTGTCTTGGATGGGGAGGAGAGGGGGAACCAAATTCCTTAGCTATACAAGTGTGAGCCAACAGGGTCCTGATTGTGGAAGGTGCGGGGGACTATGCCCATGACAGCTATCATTTCAGATTTTGTGTAGACTCAAGCAAAAAATTCTCTATTTGTGAGGTTTATACCATGAAAGCTAGAAATATCTTATAAGTGAAAGGTAAAAGTGTGAAGCCAGATTTTTCAGCAAAGATCGATTTCAATCGCACAGAATCAGAGTATACATAAAGCTTTCTCTAGAGTTCTGTTGCTGGAGCACAGGGTGCAGTACCCCCTGCTGTCCCTATGTCTGAAAGGTTTGAAATGAAAGCTTCTCATTTCAAACCTAAAGTAATTTTTGGCTACTTTATGCCTGTGGTTCTTAGACCTGAGGAAAAATGTCTTCCATCTGAAAGATGTCTTCCATCTAACTTCAGACCAACTACATAGCTGGTCCAATAAGAGCTATCACCCTAAGAAATTTGTCTCTCTCACAATGTTGTCTTTTAGGATTTTACGCTCCCTGGTGCTTACCTCCACCCCATGATTTATTTATAAGGAATAATCATATTTTCTCTCAGCCAAGCCCTTCCAATCACCTCTTGTCAGACTGGCTCTGCATTGCTCTTATCAACTTAACAGCCCTCCACTGTACCTAAACCAGTTTGAATTAATCCATTTTGAGCATGTGTGACTGTACACAGTATTCCAGATGAGGTCTCACCTGTGCTTTGTTCAGTGGATTAACCCGTCCCTGTCTCTACTGGAAATACTTTGCCAGATACATGCTAGGATCACATTTGTCTTTTTCAAGGCTACAACTCATTGATGCCTCATAACCACCCTGTCATCTGTTAAGACATTTACGTCTTTCTCTTCCCTTTAGCATCCACTGGTAGATGACCCACAGCATATTGTGGAAATTCTTTTTAATACCCCCTAAATACATGACCTTGCACTTTGTATTATTAAATTGCATCTAGAGCTGGGAATTTTTCAGCATAACATTTTTATCTGAAAATGTCAAATTGTTGAAACTGAATCTGTTAGTGTGTTGGGGTCAGTTTCAATGAATGTTTCCAAAAAACTGAAAAAAAAATTTCAAGAAAAACATTGTGGGAGCAAAATGACAATCGATTTAGACATTTAAATTAACTATAATAAAAGGGTTTAAAAGGTCAAAATGAAAATAAAACATTTTGAAAGTATGAAAAAGTTGGATTTACCCAGTCCACTAGGATTTTCCTAGATGTCTTTGTTAATTAAAATTTTTGAAATTTTGATTTTCATCCTGTTTCCAAACAGGAAAAAAACCTGAAATCTCAAAAATGATCATGGGATCTTAATTCTAAATGAGTTTCCACAAAGAACACAGGTCAGTGAGAAGCTAATTTAGATTATTTCCAGAGGAAAAGGCATAGTTCCCTCTTCTACCACAGGTCCTTCACCTGTAAAACCTGCAATTGAGTCTAGTCAGCTGGAATAAAGCAGATTAAATAGGAGGAAGGAAAGGGCTCTGATTGTGGATTGATTTTGAGTGGGTCATATGGCTGTAAAAAGGATTTCTGAACTGGAGTACTGGATTTCAGAGTTTTTGAAGGATGATTGTCAAAAGATTTATGAATTAAGGACTGGATGATGGGTCTCCAGTGTGGTATGTGTTGTAAGAAAAAGTCTCCATCCTCAAAGAGTTCACAATCTAGACAACATAAATGAAGTGTGAAAGAAAGGAGAAAGTATTTTAGAGGTTGGGAAAAATTGGTTTTGGTTCTACATGTCCTTCTCAACTGAACCTATAGGTGATTGCATCTATTATATGCTTAACAAAATGTATGTACTTCATCTAGTTGGCAAACCCAGCCATTGCATCAAAAATCTTTGACAGAGAATATCAGTATTTTTGTATTTCCTTCCTTGTGCATGTATTTAATAACAGGGAGATAGCAAACAACAGCTGTGGAAAAGGAATGAACAGATATAAATGAATGCTCCTCCTGAATAGCTGGGAAGGCTCCAGTCCTAGGATTCAAACTGGGAATTTACCCAGATTGCAACCAGGTGCTTTGTGAATAGACAACCAGTTTGCCCCACATGAAGAGGGCTGTGATAAACCACTGGGTCCAAAACACAGTTCTCCAAAGGTATAGTTGTACATATCTGACCTATTTAATAATCTTTTAGGGTAAAGTTTGACCTTAAATCTCTGAAAATAGAAGACCCCTAAATCCACAGCCAGGGCCGTCGCTAGTGGGGGCGAATCAGGGCGATGACCTCGGGCCCCGTGCTTTGGGGGGCCCCGCAGAGCTGGGCAGAGCAGTGGCAACACAGAGCTGGGTGGAGCAGCCACTCCATGTCCAGCCGCTTGCTACCCCCTTCTTTGTCACCACCACTGCCAATGGCGACAGCAGCTTCTTCAGGTCCATGGCCCATGAGATCGGAGTGGGGGCAGGGCCCCACATGGGCTGATTTGCCCCAGGCCCCACACCCCGCTCAGGTCACCTCTGTCCATAGCTGTATAAACAAGCCTACTCCCTCCTAAAATAATGCAGTACATACTACCTTTACAGTAGAGAGATTTAAAAATGTTTATAATCCTTTGAGCCCCAGGGTGAAATCCTAGTCCCATTGATTTATTTGAGGGCCGGAGTTTCATCCTAGGTATCACAGGCTGCTACTGGGACAGTGTGTTCTGGACAGCCTATGTTCAAGGGTAGTTCCTGGTAGGCACAGTTGAGTTTTATTTTAGAAGTGCAATGGATGGTGATCCTTTTTTCCTTTGGCTGTCATGATTCAAGGATGATGCATAAAACAAAATGAGGACATGTATGCAGAGTTAAAAAGTGACATGCTGGTGTTCTGGTCAGCCTGGTAACAACCTATCATCTATAGATCTAGGCTTTTCAACAGCCTCAAGTCTGTTGTTTTGCAGATAAGTGCAGTGTAGGCATAGGACACTGGTGATGCTTACAAACCATGTGATGAGGAAGGAAGTCTGTCTATTAGGTTAGGAATAGATGTTGCATTTGTCCCTGGACAACTTGTGCCTGTGTTTGTCCTAGAACAGATATATCCAAGGATTGGCATGTATACACATTGCCCTTCTAATTAGGTTTTAGTGAGCAGCTGAATGCACTGTGGCTTTTCTGCTGTTTATTTAATGCAATCCCAGGATAACTGGTCAGAGACATTTTGCAATATGCCAGGATTAACAGGTAGCACTTCTTATCCCATGAAACTTTTCAGGGTTGTCTGAAATATTGCACTTTGATCCAGATTAAATGGTTTATCCCAGGACAGATATGACATTTGTTTATAGCTTTACCTTTTCCTTCCTGAGTTTGTTAGTTCTGATTGAAGGATAAGGGCACCTTAGAGGGCTGTAAGTTTCAAAAGCCACAGTTTTGGAAGCCTAACAAGAAGCTATTCTGGGACAATGGAAGCACATAAAGAATGGCATTCCCCACACCTAGCTCTTCCCCTCTCCTTCTCCCCACAACCAGGAGGGATAGACTAAACCTCAGGAGCAACAGTCAGGGACTTTTAAAACCCTAAAGCAGATAACCCCTCCCCGCCACCTCCCTGCTCAGAGGAATATCCCCTTCTGTCCCCTTCCCACTTCCACTGCTCCCAGTATCCCAGGGGAGAGAGCAGCTTCAGAGCCACTCTAATGGGGCTACCTGGGGATGGGCTCAGCCTGGGGCAGTGGTGGCAGTGGGCAGAGAGGTTGTTTCTCTCCAGGCCTGCTTCCAGGCTTGGGGGGGGACACCTAGATAAACCAGGCAGAGAGGAGAAGCCACCATGACCACAGCTGCTGGTCCAGGCTGACCCCAGCGCCCACACTCCCAGCTGGAGTAGGACACAAGCTCTTCTGGCCCTGGGGACAGTGGGAATGGGAAGGAAAAGACAAGCCTGCAAGCACAGAAGGGAAAAGAGGAGGGGAAATCTTACTTTCTTCAAGGATTTAAAAAAGTCCCCAGCTCCTGGTCTTGCTGCCTGGTCAGAAAGGGGTGTGTGGCCATTGTATCCTATCTAGATCCCGCCCTACACGTTATCAAGGAAGCAGACCAAAAAATAGCAAGAATTTTCAGGGACAAAATCAGGAAGGCAAAGGTATAAAATTAGTTTCACCTGGTGAGCAAGGTTAACTAAAATAAGAAGAGATTCTATAAATAGAAAGACCAAGGAAGTTGTAGGTCCATTATTAAAAGCCAGGGTGAACTCTTAATAGAAGATGCAAAGAAGTTAGAGCTGCTCAACAGCTACTTTGCCTCAGTGTTCATCAGTAGTGTAACTAGGAGTTGCCAAGAGGTCATGAAGGGCACCAAAATTACCCCTGCATAGTCCATGCCATGGCAACATGAAGATGCCAGGAACTCTTAAACAGTTCCCAGCTACTGTTGATTTAAGAGCAAAAGAGCCAAGCAGGCAGAGCAAAAAAGCAAAAGAGCATGTGCTGTGGCAGCAGGGTAGCCTGCTCCTCCCCAGGTCTTGGGACCCATGCCTCACTGCCCTCCCTCTGCTTTTTTTACCTGCACCCCATGCCCCCCTCTCAAAACCAGCCCCTGCATCCTCCCCCTGCTCTCAGAACCTGCTTCCCCTGTCCACCCCTGGCTCTCAGAACCATATGCCCCTCCCTGGTCTCCCACAGGGTTTGCCCCAAGAACCATCTTGGCTTGTTGCCTTCAGGAAAAAAAAAGTTGCAACCAGGCCCCTAAGAAGGATTATTTGGATAATGAAAAGGACAAGCTAAGGGATGGAATAACAAAAGAAACAGTCAGAGAGCTTTTGATAGGTCTGATTGAGTTAAAGTCAGCAGGGAACTTTATCCCAGGGTACTGAAGGAACTGGCAGAAGAGATCTCAGAGCCCTTGGCAATAATATTTACAAAGTCATCTAAGACATGCAAGGTACCAGAGGACTACAACGTGTCAACATAATATCTCTTTTCAAGAAAGACAAAAAGGAGGACCTGGGGAACTATAGACTGATGATCTCCATCTCAATACCTGGGAAGTTACAGGAGCATATCTAAGGAACATCTCATTTGGATCATCTAAACAAGAAAAGGCTGATAATGAGCAGCCAGCCTGGATTTGCTATGAACAAACTGTGCAAACAAACTTGATCTCTTCCTCTAGCAAAATGACTAGTTGAGTAGATGAAGGGAATGTTGTGGATATAGTGTATCTGGATTTTGGCTAAAGTCCCATGTGGCCTTCTCATAACAAACTGGAGAAATGTGGGCTAGACAAAACTACTATAAAGTGTATAGATAACTGACTCAAGAGCTGCAAGCAAATAGATATATGACAGAATGACAGGACCTTCCAAGCTGACTCCGACAGAGTTCTTAGTTTCACAGTTTCATAGTTAGTAGGGTCAGAAGGGACCTGAGCAGATCATCAAGTCTGATCCCCTGCCATGGGCAGGAAAGAATGCGGGGGTCAGACGACCCTGTCAAGGTGTCTATCTAGCCTCCTCTTAAAGACTCCCAGGGTAGGAACGAGGACCACTACCCTTGGAAGTTGGTTCCAGGTCCTAGCCGCCATGACTGTGTAGTGCCTCCTGATATCCAGCCTGAATCTGCTCTCTGTCAGCTTATGGCCGTTGTTCCTTGTTACTCCCAGTAGTGCTCGGGAGAACAGGGACTCTCCCATTGCCTGCTGGTCTCCTTTGGCCAGTTTATAGACAGCCACCAGATCCCCTCTCAGCCTTCTCTTGTGGAGGCTGCATAGGGTCAGATCCTGTAGCCTCTCCTCATAGGACCTGCCCTGCTGCCCCTTGATCATGCAAGTGGCCCTCCTCTGGACCCTCTCCATATCATCCACATCCCTCCTGAAGTGTGATGCCCAGAACTAGATGCAGTACTCCAACCAGGACCTGACCAAAGTCGCATAGAGGGGGAAGATCACCTCCTTGGGCCTGCTCATGATGTATCTGTGGATGCATGACAAGGTGCCGTTAGCCTTTCTGACTGCATCCCCCATTGGCGACCCATGTTCATCTTTGAGTCAATAATGACTGCAAGATCCTTTTCTGCCTTTGTGCTGGTGAGAGGGGAGTTTCCCAGCCCTGTAGGTATGCTGCTGGTTCTTCCTCCCCAGGTGCAGTACCTTGCACTTGTCAGTGTTGAAACCCATCCTATTCTTATCTGCCCACCTCTGTAACCTGTCCAGATCTGATTGCAGGTTGTCCCTCCCCTCTAGTGTGCCCACCTCCCCCCACATCTTAGAGTCATCTGCAAATTTGAACAAGGTGCTATTCACCCCCTTGTCCAAGTCACTGATGAAGATATTGAACAGTGCGGACCTGAGGACCGAGCCCTGCGGAACCCCACTGCCCACATCCCTCCAGGTTGAAAATGACCCGTCCACCACCACTCTCTGGGTATGGCCCTCCAGCCAACTGGCGACCCATCTGACGGTGTAGTGATCAACACCACAGTCGCCTAATGAGTTAATGAGAATGGGGTGAGAGAGAGTGTCGAAGGCTTTTCTAAAGTCCAGAAGGACTATGTCCACCGCGACGCCTTCATCCAAGGTTCTAGTGACCTGATCATAGAAGGCCACCAGGTTGGTCTGACAGAACCTGCCTCTGATGAACCCATGTTGGTTGTCCCTAAGCATACACTCCCCTGCTGGTCCCTCGCAGATGTGCTCCTGGATAATTTTCTCGAAGACCTTCCCCAGGACCAGGGTAGGACTAACAGGTCTATAGTTTCCTGGGTCCTCCCTCCTCCCTTTTTTGAAAATGAGGACTAGATTGGCCCTCTTCCAGTCCTCTGGCACCTCACCAGAGCACCACAAGTGCTCGTAAAGCTGTGTCAGGGGACCCGCAATGACCTTTGCTAATTCTCTCAGCACTTTGGGCTGCAAATCATCAGGACCTGATGATTTGGATGTGTCCAGACCCACCAGGAGGTCCCTGACTAGGTCCACTCCGACCCTGGGCTTGGCTGCGCCTCCCCGAGACCATCAGGGATCATGATGGGGGTCATAATGTCCTGGTCCAGTGTTGTTCAACACCTTTATTAATGATTTGGAAACTGGAATAGAGAGCTTTTTGCAGATGACAAAATTTGGAAGGACTGCAAACCCAATGGAGGACAGGAGTGCAATTCAGAAGGATCTTGACATACTGGAAAGCTGGGCTGGAGCTAACAGAAAGAAGTTCATTGCTGATAAATACATTTTAGGAAGAATAATTAAAAACACAAATACAAAATGAGTGACACCTGACTGGATGTTGGAAGTCAGCACTACAAAAGAGGGTCTACAAGTCTTGGTAGATCACAGACCCAATATAAGTTTCCAATATGATGCAGCTGCATAAAAGGTGAATACAGTTTTGGGCTGCACACAGTTTTGGGCTGCATCAATAGAAACATTCTCTGCAAGGCATGAGAAGTGATAATACCTCTTTATTTGGCACTTGTTAGGCCTCATCTAAAGTAGTGTGCAGTTTTGGGCTCCACATTTTTAAAAGGACGGAGGGTCCAGAGGCAGGCAAAAAAAGGAAAGCAAGTCATATGAGAAAAGGTTGAAAGAAACACCATATTTACTCAAATCCAAGATGAGGATTCCCCCCATCAGAATGGGGGCAAAAGCCCCTCACCTTAGATTCACATATAAAGTGAAACAGGGAGCAGACGGCTGCTGTGGCTCTGACTCTGGCCCTGAGCCTGAGTCAGGGCCAGAGTCAGACCCACAGCAGCCTTCTGACCCCCCTTATTTGCCCTCTGCAGCTTCTACACCACCCAGCCTACACCCACCACTATCAGGCACAGCTTAGCTCCGGTTCTGGCTGGGTTCCCTCCTGGGCATGGAGTACATGGAAACTCAGTCCCCTTTCTGAGCAGCAGCTGTGCCAACTCTGCTGCATTACCTGCCTGGCCAGTCAGCAGCACTGATGCTTCTTCATGGCCTGGCAAGGGCTAAGCTTCCATGTGCTGTGCTCTGGGAAGGAATAAAGCCTGAGCAGTGCCTGATAGTATGGGATTAGACATGGGGCAGAGGCTATGGAGAGTAGGGAGTTGGAGGTTGGGGTGTCAGTGAGGAAAGGGGCAGGAAAGCTGTAAGGGGGGACACCTGACTCCCCCAGCCACTATTTCCCCTACTGTAGCAATGGGAGGGAGTGAATTTAAGATAGCCCTCCAATAATTAGATTCTATACCTGAAAAATTATAACAAATGTATATATTTCCCATATATAGAATTTAATTATTGGGGGTCATTTTAAATTCAGGGTCAACTTAGATTCAAGCAACAATAGTAGGTATGTTCAACTTGTGGAAAAAATAGCTAAGAGGGGATGTGATAGCAGTCTTCAAATACCTGAAGGGCTGCCATAAGGATGAAGCAGAATGCCTATTCTCTAGTTGCACAGACTTGGATATGGATCAATGGCTTGAAGTTGCAGAAAGGTAAGTTAGACTGGACAGCAGGAAAAACATCTTCACTGTTAGAATAGACTGTTAGGGAAGTTGTGAAATCTTCATCACTGAAGGTGTTCAAAAAGAGATTGGATAAGCACTGGTCAGGGATGATTTGATTGTAGTTATGCCTATGTTCTGTATGGGTATTACCCATGCTTCTGGCCTTGCTGGTTGCTGCATGGGTGCAGGAAGGAATATTTTCTGCCTCCTATTGCTACATATTCTGCTTCTATTGTTACTTCAGTCAGTGCAGATGTAGTTAGGGATCTTCTGGAAGGGCTAGAAATTTTTAAATCTGCAGGTCCAGATGCCCTCCACCCAAGGGTGTTGAGGGAGCTGGCAGGGGTCATTGCGGAGCCTTTGGCCCAGCTGTATGAGCGTTCGTCATCATCTGGCCAGGTGCCGGGGGATTGGAAACTGGCTAACGTGATCCCTATTTTTAAGAAGGGGAAGAAGGAGGACCCAAGTAATTATGGGCCTGTAAGCCTCACCTCGGTGCTCGGGAAGCTCTTGGAGAGGATCATCAAGGAGCATATCTGTGGGGGGCCTGCACGGGAGATCATGCTCAGGGGCAATCAGTATGAGTTCACCAAGGGCAGGTCCTGCCAAACCAACCTGATTGACTTTTATGACCAAGTAACTAAGTCCTTCGATGAAGGTATTGCTGTGGACATAGTCTTTCTAGACTTTAAGAAGGCCTTTGACACTGTCTCTCACCCCATCCTCATCAATAAATTAAGCAACTGCGGCATTGATGCCTGCACAGTTAGATGGGTAAAAATTTGGCTGATGGGGCGCACCCAGAGAGTAGTGATGGATGGGTTGTACTCAACCTGGCGAGATGTGAGCAGTGGGGTACCCCAGGGCTCGGTCCTTGGGCCCGTACTGCTTAACATCTTCATCAGCGACTTGGACGAGGGGGTGGAAAGCATGCTGTCCAAGTTTGCTGATGACACTAAGATGTGGGGCAAGGTGGACACACTTGAAAGGAGAGAGAGGCTGCAAATAGATTTAGACAGACTACAAAAGTGGGCAAATGAGAATAGGACGGGGTTCAATGTAGACAAATGCAGGGTGCTGCACCTTGGGAGAAGGAATCCACAGCATACATACAGGCTGGGGAGTTTCCCTCTTGAAAGCACAGAGGTGGAAAGGGATCTTGGAGTCATTATTGACTCCAAGATGAACATGAGCTGCCAATGCCAGACCGCAGCCAGCA
>NW_005841933.1:939481-962006 GCF_000455745.1 Alligator sinensis
GGGTCAGGCTAGATGATCTGTTCAGGTCCCTCCTGACCCTAGCTACTATGAAACTATGAAACTATATATGGGGGGGGTGTCTTACTCAGCAGCGCTGGCTGTTGGCTTCAGCAGAGACAGGGGTTTCTGACTGGGGTGTGCCAATGCTCCTGCTCAGACTAAAACCCTGAGGTTCCTGGCTAAAGGGCCATGCCAGGGTTAGACAGATCAACACATTTGAGGTGAAGAAGGAAGTTTCCCCCCCAGTCAGATTGGTATGGACTATGAGGGATTTTGTCTTGCTCTGTAGCAGGGGGCATGGCCCTCTTCCTTGGATATCTTAAGGATATTTTAACAATGCTTGCAGCAGCAGGACAATGGCCACAATTATCCTCCTGCTTTACCTGTGGCAGGTTAGGGTGCTGTGCACTGTGGGTATGTGACAAGGTCGACAATGTAGTTTTAACAATAGATTAGACAAAGATTTGTATGTGATAGTTTGAGTAGGGATGATACTGCCTCAGGTAGGGGGTTGGACTAGATGATCTCCAGAAGTCCCTTCCAGCCTTACGTTTCTATAGGCATTTATACACATACCTTTTCATCCCGCTGCACTGGAGATCCAGCTAGTGCATACTGCACTGCTTCCATTCAGTTGTATAAGTGATGAAATGTGCGTCAGCATGCAGAAAATGGTGCTGGCATGTTTTTGAACTCAATGGTGCAGCCATTGGTGGTGGCATGTTTTTGAGTTCAAAACTCAATGGTGCAGCCATTGGTGGTAGTGTGTTTTTGAGTTCAAAAGCGTGCAGCCATCATTTTCTCAGTGCTGATGCTCATTTTGCTGCTTGCAACTGCATGCACTGCAGTGCTGGGTGCTTTTAAAAGTGCACAGTGCTGTGGCACAATTATCTGTACAAATGCCCTATGATTCTATGTATAACACAAAAAATAATAATGATGACTCCCCTAGGTACCGACTGAGATTTGTAAAGGAGCCTAAGTGAAAATCAGATTCCATTGTATCTCAGACTTACATTAGATCTGCCTTTTTTAGTGCTGGAAGAAAGGAAGTGGCCCTTTCATGCCCCAAGAGTGGTTAGTCATTAGGGCCCAAGTAAGGGGTCAAAACAGGGACTACATTTTTGTAACTTAATTTTAACTTTAGCCTGTACACAGGAAGGCCCACAAGCATATACATTTTGGACAAATGTTAGTGATGTTTGTTCTTGTAAACTGAAAAAAAAAACCCAACAACAATAGCAGTGTATTGTTTGTTGGCAATAACAAACTGAATGCTGAACAGTCATGCTTCATCCAACAAGCATAGCTGCTAGCCAAAGGCTTACAATTGTTTGGATGAGAAAGAGGCTACCATCCATTCACCTCTGTATTAAGGATTTGATGAACTGTGCTGTAGCTAGGTAGGAATCAATCATTCACAAAGAAGTATGAACACTGTATTACAGGATGTGGCAAAGCATGTGAATTTTGTAGTCATACAACCTGCAACAATAAACAGCGGTAGGCATCTCCCCTTGTAGACAGTGTTGAAAACAATCCTGAGCACCTTCAAAAATAGAAACCATATTCAGATTCAAAGAAGCAGTGACTAAACTCCTGCCCCTTTGTCCTGTGTTAGAGGCATGAAAATGGCGGTAACGTCCCCAGTGTAGGGGAGTTGTCACTGGACCAAGAGCAAGCATAGCTAGATCCTAGGAAAACACTACTTTGCAGCCCTTAAAGAAAAGAGAATGGGAAGACATTGCACTGGTCAGCTCTGGTACTGCATGACGGAGCTATGATCTCCATCAGAATGGGAAGACATTGCACTCTAGCAATTCCCAGCTCTTAGATTCCCAGGCTAGAAAATCAGTCTCTCAAAATCAGAAGCTGCATGATGTCCTCAAGATGAAGAGCAAAAAATATGGCCCAGCATATGGGGATGTACTGCCTTCCTTTAAATTAATGTTGCTTTGAAATACTAAGCCAAATTAACCCAGGAATTATGTGTTTTATGTTATAAATTCTGGACCGGACAGTCCTCCAGGTGAGGCATCCATTGAGGGAAGCTATAACAGTCAGATGAAGTTATAGTCTCTCTGCCCTGCGGTGAATATAGTCAGCTAGTACAGCACAATAGTTAGACATGGAAAATGGTGAGAGAGAGCTAGTGGATCCTTGCTTGTTGTACAGGGGCTACTACAGTCAAAAGTTCCTTCTCCTCCTCCTCCTCCCAGCAGCAGGGACACATTGCCTGTGCTTCTCTGAGGAGTATAGGAAACTGAACTTGGGCTTTGACTCTATCTGTGATTCAGTCAGTCTATAAGGTATATGTCTACTCTGCCTTCTGCTTGAACTGTAATGAAGTCCTTCTAGGTAGCAGCCCATTCACAGGCTAAGACTAATCCTGCAGTTATATCTAATATCCAAAGCACTCTATTTGCACTTTGTATGAAAAAATACTAAATAAAGGGTTAAAAAACCCTGTAACTTACAGTAACTCAACCTGTCAAAGAAACAGATGTGTTCACTGAATAAATTTTCTGAGCATGCAGCCAGAAAATACATAATACTAAGGGAGCCCTCTTAAACAAATAACCATTAATGGAATAAACCTGTTAAAGTAATTCCTTTTTCATGCACAAAGGTTATGGGTTTAATAGATTTTTACTGTATTAGCACAGAATTGTACTTTTGCTTGCTGTAGCTAATCTTCAAGGAACACACATTAACATACTGTATTTTTCTACTGTATTAGTGAATATTACGACTAAGACAGTATTATACTCATTATGAACCTAATAACTAACACATGATCACAAAGCATTATTATGTTAACACTTTCATGCAGATGTGAAATGAACATAGCCTCTGTGTTGATGGTTATTAAAAAAGACACTTGCTTTCTGAGAAAGGGGGATCTTATGTAGCCTCCTCCTAATCACTTTAGAACCTACCAGAGGCCCAGCTCCACATGCAGAACACAGTAGAATTAGGGCTTAGATATGATGTGAGATATACAGAGCCCTTATTGAATGTACTAGTGAAGAAAATCAAGCTGTGGCATAACTGTCACTGGGTGACACCAGCAGTTAACCAGGCCCATTGACTTCTCATAAGAATTATTCAGGTACCAATAAGCATTCATTGATTTTAATTAAGCAGACGGCTTTACATGTTACCTGACAACTTAAAATATCGCAGTCAAACAAGAAAAAATGACCCTGCATATCTCATAGGCTGGCCCACATTTCCCACCTTGTAACAGGACAGAAAGGGAAGACTATTTATTTTCCCATTCTTAAGTGCAATCTTCATATTTCCTCCCTTGAAGGACAATTTTTTTGCCTGTCAATTTCTTTCATCACATCATAAAACCATTTCTGCAACTTTCAGACTTTTCTGCTTCCAAGACTATTCTCTGGTCCCACCTTTTAGATTCTTCATACATGTTATATCCCGTAGCATCAGTTGTGCTTTACAATCTTATCAGAAGGTCCTGCTGTCCCAGAACCTCCATTTCAGGGGTTTTTTCCCTCTCATCTAGTTCAATTTAGAGACACATATCAAAAGGAATAGATACACTCAGAAGGTACAATTGATTCAAAATGACTTTCCTTCACAATGTCTTCACATTTCTTACTGTATATTTATAACCTGATCTTCAAATAACTGAAGCGCTATTTAGGAAAATGTCAGGATCACAGAAAAAATTAAGATCCAATTTGTGCAACATTTCTGGGAGTTATGGGCACAGAAAATAACTTCATGCCTTACTTCATGCCAACTGTCTTACCAATGATGATGATGATGGAACAGAGCAAGATCTCCAAGGCTACCTTTTTGTGGCTACCTACTGCTGTAGTGGACATTGCTGGGTGCTGGCTTTTGAGGAATCTTTGACGGGAGCTGAAACAGCCCACAGACCTTTTTAAGTGGGTGCAACTTCAATGCAGGTGAAAGCCGTGGTGAATTAGGACCCAGAATGCTCTGGGCACCCAGATGCTCTGGGCACTTCACTCATTACCTTCTTGTTTTACAGCTTTTACTCTGTCCACCATCTGATATAGGAGCTTAGCAGCTCAAAGCACAGCAAGTCTTGTCTCTGATGTTCTTGCTGTACATGCAATTTAACATCCTAAGTGGTCCTAAAGAATGAACTTGCATCTTTGCAATATAAACTCTGTTGTTAACAATCAAAATTGTTCATGATTTTAAGGTCCTTTCCTTTTCCAGTGTACAGGAATTCTTTTAAATTAATTGAAAAACGTCTGCAAGTACCATAACAAATTATTTTATGAGATTCAAAGAGCCAAAGATGTCATAGAAGAGAGCTTTCCGAAGAAAATAAAGCAGCACTTGCAGTAGTATTCAAGGTACTCATCATTGCCTGGCATCTCTACCCTAGTCAAACAGCCTGACTAATTTGTGAGTAGGCACAATGCTGTCCAAATACATGGCTACTAGTGTAAGCAGCCAACAAAGAGCTTCCAGTGCTGAGCATTGAAATCCCAGCTGGGAATGTCCAAATGGCTGTCTGTTTTCAGGTTACACATGAATGGTTAATGGAATGTGCCACTGCTAATCTACAGTAGGTCATGAATGGAATAGATTCAAAAAAGTTTAAAAAGCTTCTGCAACTGAATCAGTCCTATTTGCTTGTTGCAGAGAAGAGGAAGAGATGAGAAGTTGATAGGGGTGCTGCTCTTTTTCTACTCTCTTTTAGAAATATTAATTCTAACACTGTATATCCTAATTTTTATTTTAAAAAGGAGTAGGGGTGAATTGGAGCAAAAGAATGGAGCTGAGCATGGAAATTAGTTTTTCTTGCATTTCTGCAGCACGGATTTTCCAGTTCCAACTACTGTCATTGCCATCAAGAATGGGGGGTTCTGACATGATTGTACTAATACTTTTGACAGGGATTGTTTTAAATGGAAAGATGTTATACCCATTCGCTCATACTAGAGAACACTTCCAGACTTGGTCTTGTTTTAATAACACAGAGATGAACAATGGTAATGAATCAGAAAGTAGGGTGCACCCTTGGAAAGATACTTCAAATTGCTCTGTCCTCCCAGTAGCTAAACCTGGGAGCTCTGTTTTACTTCAACTTTAACATTACTTGTTGGCGATTCTAACAAATGTTTTTTATCCTAACTTTTTCTTTTGGTATTTTTCTTCCTTCAAACAAATTTTGCCTGGCTTTCTCTGGGATCCAAAGAGGAAAAAGAGCAGAACCAGGCTTTCACTATACCCTATCAGTGTTCATTATCACTGCTGACAACAGTGAAAAAAAACAAACAGCGCTTTACGAAAAGAGGAAGCACGACAGTTTGACCTGACTCCCCAGCATCTGTATAGATCAGGTGCTTCAGTGGGGCTATTTGATGCTTCTTTCTAAAGTTAATTGAACCAGTTATTAGATAAAAACGCCCAAAAACCCTGCTGAAGCACCTGATCTATATAGACTTGGGGCAAGACAGGTCAAATTAACATGATGCCTCTTCTGGTCATGCGCTGCACTTGGTACAGGGGTGCACCAAGCTTAAAGCACAGGGGGAGGTGGTTTCACATCTTTAATCATCCTATATGTCCCCCTCCATGCCCAAGCTCAACAAATGTAAGTCTGTTACAGCCCTCAGAGATAGAAGTGGGTCTTTCCTTATAGAGGCATATGCTTTTAGCTTTTGATATCCCTGACTTCGGCTTTAGTGTGTTGGCCAAGATGGTGGCCATCATAATACTAGGGTAGGCCAAATAAGAAGTAGGCAAGATTATCGCCATGCTCTGTTGGAAGCAAAGGAGTTACTCCATCCCTGGAGACTGTAGCTCTGTCATGCAGTACCAGAGCTGAACAGTAAAATGCATCCTATAAATATGAGAAGTAGACATTTCAGATCCTTGCGCAGGCATGCCTTGGAAGCACTTCAAATTCTGCTCCACTTTGGAGTGTTATGACGCTACTGGGTAGCCTCTAATTGTGCCCTCTCCAATCCATCTCTTGAGTGCTTCAAAATCACTGCAACAGCATGTAGCTCTCTAGCCAGGAGGCAGAATAGGGCAGGAGTCGGCAATGTTTTTGCAAAGTGCAAAAACACCCACAACCTCAACTTGTTAGAAGTTGGCATACCAAGGACACATCTGTCTTTGGGAATTTCTGGTGTGCAAGGAATCCTTCTCATTCCAGCCCCTTGGTTGAATAATAGGAATCCCTGCGTGATTCTTGGATTTTGAAACCTCCATGGGGAGTTGGGAAAGGAGTTGTGAGATGCCGGAAGACCATGCAGCCTTCTGTCATGCTCCACTGACATATATAGATAGGGACCTACTTAATTCATGGTTTTGCAGATTTCACAGCAACCATGAAATCCAGGATTTTCCACAAAATCAGCAAAATCAACACAAAAAAAACTTAATAAAAATAAAACGCTGGCTTCCCAGTGCGAGCCAGGTTTCCTTGCTGCCAGGAGGGAAGGTGCCAGCTGGTGGTGCAGCGCAAAGAGCAGCAGACAAGATAGTGGCTGCCCCCTCATCCCTCCTCCACCCGCTGGGGCCTCTCCACCAATCAGCATCGAGGGGTGGGGTGGCACAAAGGGCAGGCAGCAAACAAGATGGTAGCCCCCACCTCGTTCATTCTCCCCCCTGGGCCTCTCCACCAATCAGCACCGAGGGGCAGGGCTGCTGTGAAATGCCCACACAATATGGGCTCTGTATGCTGTGAGCGGGCCACAAAAACCATTTGCCTTGCTGCAATTTAAGTACGTCCTTACATATAGATTTTTAGGAAGCGCTTTAAAGGAACTGCTTCAAAGACATTCTTCATTTTTTTGAGGATCATTTTTTAAGCATTCTTGCCATTTTTAAGTACTCTTTTCTGGGTGTGTCTGTACTTCCACTGTTTGGAGCACTTCAAAAGTGTTTGTAATATTTCATACAGAATGTCTTTCCAGGACATGGGTATGCCAACGTTGGCTCTGCACCTCTATCTAGGCTCCTGTGGAAAACTAAGTCCAACCCTCCTATTCCAACCCCACAATTATGACAGTGAGGCTATTCTGGTGTGCTCCACACCTTCATTCCAAAGGGCAAAGTGTATTCAACTCTCCCATTTCCTGGCTTAAAGTCTAAACCAGAACCAAGCAGCCTCTGAAAATCCCCCAAACTAAAACAGGAAATGCTTGCAGAGCCTGGCAGTGTATGACAGAATAGACTTATGTATTTCATAATAAATTATATTAAATTCAAGAGCTTCATGAGTAGGAAATGCAAGTATTTGTTGTTTAAGTTCATGTGTGTGTGTATAAAATCACTTTCCCTCAAAGAGCAATAACATATTTTGTTTAGGGCCCAATCCTGCCACCCTGCTTATGTTGGACAGTGACATACTGCACAAGGAGTCCCATTGTAAATTGCATAGGCAATATGAATCAGGTCTGAACATTCCTAACATTAATAGAATTATTTTTTTAAGTGCACAAACTATGAAAGATATGACCACAAGGGAACTATTTTTCATAGCAACAACCCAGCTATATAACAGTATAGTTATTAAATATTGCAGTAATTCCGCAAGTGAAAACAATTATTTAAAATTTCAAAGTGGAAGCTTTGATTTGAAGATTCACCTCATTGACTATCTAATTAATTTCTAATGACATAATCATTGGTGAACAGTGAATGCAATTCAGAAGGTCAGAAGTCTAATATTAGTCACCAGCTTTTATAACCAAAGTGCTGCTTTACTGTTGGTTCCTGTATTTTACTGTCAAAAGGAAGGAAGAAAACATTGCTTGTTTTAGTCTGAGTGATAGAAGGCACCTGCACAAAGTGAACATTCATAATTCAGCTGTAGACATGAATCAGTCCTAAATGAAAATATTTTATGCCTCTACACAAAAATACATTCGCACAAATAAAATGAAGCTATATATTAATTATTGCATTATCTTCCACCTGGAAAACAAGTTCTAGATGCCCTACTGCATTGTTTATGGTAAACAATCAATATTTTACTAGTCTATCATATTTAACTTTACAAGTATATCTAAATCCCTTTCTTCTAGGGATTCTAATACAATACTCTGATCATAAATTATGGTCATATTCAGGTGAATTAATGATTCCCTGAAATACGCTATGCAAAGGAAGTCATATTTTATCTGCATCTATTTCTCTTATTCATTACCTAATCTTTCAAAGACCAAATCTCTATACAGCTCTTTATGAATTTAAACAAAACATGTTCTACTGGTCTCTTCCATAGCGAGGCATAAATCTGTACACTTACCTTATCATAGACCATTAAAGAAGGCCAGCAATAAAACAAAAAAAGCATGCCATCATGCTAGATAGATACCTACATATATCAGAATAGTTGCTAAAAGGTTTATGAGACTAATTATAAAACTGCCATTGACTGCATTTAAGTCTTTCTCCTAAATTCCTTATGACTTTTAGTGAAAGCATTGATATGTGACCTGAGGTGTCTATAAACAGAGGGCAGAATCCTGCATTCTCTATGCATCTTGAGCTCCCTTTAAATCCAATGAGAGTTCAACTGTGAAAGCAATGCAACGGTGGAACCAGAATTTGGCAACCTTTTGATAGTTTTGTAGAATACATTTTTTGTTCAGCCAAAAAATTCCTTACAAATTTAATCTAGCTTTTAGAATGTACCGTCATCCCTAGTTAAAGCCTAACCCTCTGTTCATACCTTTAAATTGCTGCCAGCCACTCATTTACTTTCTGTATAGATGAATGATGAAGAAATGATAAGATACCAATTAAAGAAGATAGCTGACTTACATTACAAAGTGATTTTCCCACCTATATCTGTGTTTCTGTGTCCGAATTTTAATGAACCCTTCACTGGAACTTTAAGGCCTCAGTTTAGCAAGGTCTATAAATCTGGCCCTATTCAGGAAAGCTCTTAAGCATAGGCTTATGTCTAAGTAGGTGTTAAATGCCTTAGGATTTAAGTGCCTGACTGAAGTTCAATGCATACTTAAGTGCTTTCCTGAACAGGACTGTTTGTTGAATCAGGACTTTTACACCAGTTTCTTAGACCCAATGTTGACCCCACTGAAGTCCCTGGTAAAATTTTCACTGTATTCAATGGAATAAGTCATCTCTTTGCATCATTGTCTGCCTTTACAGAAACATCTGAATGTGTATTTGACATTTATGTTTTTGTAAATAAGTTTCTTTTTTTTTTTACTATGCAGCTCATTTGAAGAATAACATCGTATTTTAAAGTAGTATCATTTTGCAAATGTCACTATAATTGTACAAAAAGTATCATCCATTAGTTATAAAAGGATAAGGGTTTTTAAGATTGCAGGGGGAGGGAGTAATCCATGATAGCGCAGGTGGCTGTTTGGTCTTACTGGAGGGTAATCATCCAGTGAGTGAGAGGGGGAGAGAGGGAAGATTTACTTGAACTCATTGCACATTTGTATATATGAAAATGAAAGAGATGAAGACCTCAAATTAGAAATAAAAGGTATAGTACTTCTAAACAAAGAAAAGGTGCCCCTGTTTACCACCCCACCATACAAAATAATCTGTTTTTTTTTAAATAGCAGAGAGTGACTCAATTTGACTCATCTTAGCTGTTGTCTTCATCTATCCCAGCAGTTCCACCATGATTTTTTAAGTTGCTGGGTCCAGTCACAAACCCCGGTTATGTAGCTTTCTTGGCATGTAAGCCATAGTATATTACAGGAACTGGCTACCAACCACTCAGGAATAGAGCTGTGTGAGATATTAATTCTTAATATTAATTCTTATCCCTATGTATGCATATCCTGACCCACTTCCTTTGCAAGGAGGAGTTACTAGAGATGTTTACTTCAGGAGCCGGAAGGAAGTCGAATATGCTCAGTTAGGTTGAGGAGCCTGGACTCTACAATTTACTTCTATATTTAGAACAAATGTCTGATGCCATTCACCTCATCAATTCTTCACAGTCATTATAATCATCATCATCTCCACTTGTTATCCTTACTTTTTTCCATTTTCGTCACTGTGGGGAGTGGTCAAGGATTTGAACATATAAATTGTTCATCAATAGCACAAAACAGCACCCCCCCCAACCCACCCAAAGTAAGTATCTGCTCCCCAAAGAAACTTTTTTTGGAAAAATCGCATCAATAAACTGGAAGCATTTAAAACAATAAAACTTTCTGAGAAAAATCCAATTTTTTATACTGAAAACCAAGGTTGTTGGGTTTTTTTTATTTCTGCCACAGTGCTGCATGGGAGTGGTGGTGTTTATATCCAGTCTCCTCCCATTCTTCCCTCTGAGCTAGATTCCCCAGCTGGGCTTCATTTCCCCGGAGAAACCCATGGTACAAAATGACTCGTACATTGCATTTTTTATACCCAGAACTTGAACCTGAGCCACCCACTTCTTGGGTGAGTGCCACCAGGTTGCTGGCTATATTGCCAACCTGGGCCTCTCTTACTCTCTCTTTCTCTCTCTCTCTCACTCTTTCTCGTTCTCACTGTTAAAAACACTTTGAAAAGTTCTGATTTCATCCTCAAATTTTTTTGAAATCTCAAAAAGGATCACAGCATGGGAAAACAATTTCCCACTCAGGTCTTATTCAAGAAAATAATGCTTAAGTTGGGAATACATTGCATTACTGTACCTATCAACATGTCAGTCTGAGTTTGCCTGAAGTTTTAGGTCACCAGTGCTTATCTCCGTTACTATAAAGTAAACAAGAAAGAAAACACAAACACATAAGAAGAGACAAGAAGAGCACTGAGACCATGTTTTATCTTAAATGCGCTGGAAAGTAAAATGACAATAACAAGGGCTGAAGCTTTTTTATTTTAAAATCCTTTCAGAAATCTATGCAGTTCTTAATATCTTTCATGTATTTTTAATAATCTATCATGAATTATAGTAGTTCATGGATAAGCAAGTTTACACAGTCTATAAAGTATGGTATGCGCATATAACAGAAGAGCTGCTGTCCTTGAATTCACATCTCACATTGGAGTCGTCTGAAAAATGTTTCCAATTTCACTGTGGACTTTTTGCATCCATTTTACAAAACTAGCCTCTAAATTTGAGCAACGAAGTGTTTTGGACAACTATGATTTTACATGTCCCATGGCTTCAAGTATGCAAAATTAGGTGCGCAAAAATAATCAGTTTGCTCACTGATGTTTAAACTACAGTGTCTTTAAGGGTGTGTGTAAATGAAAGTTTTTAAAACCAACGCTTCAATTTAGGGTGAAATAAACCCCCGTGTCGTGCACATACCCTGCACTTACCTGCTTCTCCGATGGCAGGAAGGGGAGGGCGAGCTGCCGGCGGGCAGAGCAGTTCCTGGGCTGCAGTAGGGGGGCTGGTGCTTCCCTTCTTGGCAGAAGCAGCCCCCCTCAGGTGGCACCCACCTGCAGGCACCCGGCTAAGGCGGTCCTAAGAGGCACCACAGCTGCGGAGGGAAGCAGCTTCCATGCAGCTCAGGCAGTCTCCAGGGTGTGGGGGGAACATCAGGCTCGCCGCTTTTCTTGGGCAGAGCTTGCCTTCCTGGGCTGCTGCCAGGCTGCCTGCAGGGCTTCCTGCAGAGCCATGGAGCTGCACAGAGCCCAGTGCTTCGCACTCCTTTGAGGAGTTTTAGTTTGCTGCGCCTCAAGTCATTTAAGGCGTATTACACCGCTGAATTTCCTACAGTGGCTGGAATTAACGTGCAATATGCCACTGAGGTGTGCAAACACTGACACCATTAAAGCAATGCAAAAGCATTTAGCCCACTTCAAAGTGTCATGTATACACGCCCCTCGTTTCATCTACGCATGGTCTAATACACTATTTTAAATGTTTCCTGTCCCTCCTCAGTGTATTGGAAAAAAGGCAAGCTATTTCTTTACAATTCATGTTATGCAATGGTATTTATTATGAGCTATATATCCAGGCACTCAAGTTTAGGTCCAGCCAGCCAAGCATACCAAGATGAGCTTTTCTGATATAAAAAAGAGTGTGTGTGTGTGTGTGTGTGTGTGTGTGTGTGTGCGCGCGCGCGCGTGCGTCTGTGTCTGCACGTGTGCGCTTTTGTTCTAAATGCTGACACACAGAGATTCTTATAGACCAGACCTTCAACTATACAACCCACTCACTAATTACCAGCTTGCTTTGGCCAACTGATAATAGACTCCATTCAAAACTCCTCCCTTTCTCATGAAAATTGGCAACATTTATGGAACAGACAGAAGTGTGTGTGTGTGTGCGCGCGCGCGTGCGTCTGTGTCTGCACGTGTGCGCTTTTGTTCTAAATGCTGACACACAGAGATTCTTATAGACCAGACCTTCAACTATACAACCCACTCACTAATTACCAGCTTGCTTTGGCCAACTGATAATAGACTCCATTCAAAACTCCTCCCTTTCTCATGAAAATTGGCAACATTTATGGAACAGACAGAAGAAGGTTAAAGTTCTGGGACAACCAAGCTCAGCCATTTTATATACAAGCAGACAGAGGGCACTGAGGGTTATTGTGAGGAGGAGGTTATCCCAGGAATCAGTGAAAATGGTTGGTAGGATACTCAGAGGGGAAAAAGTAGGAGTTTTTTTTTCAGATTATGTTTTTACCCAGGAAGAAAATTATTTCACTTTTCTGAACTCTGTTCTGAGAGGAGAGTCTGGCAAGTCCAGCAGTGCAAACAAGTTCAATCCTATCCTGTGATATGGTAACATTTTTTCTGAGATGCTACACAACACATGATCCAAGCCTCTTTTGAGTAGTAATATGATACCTCCTCTGTCTTTTAAGTTGTTTATCATTTGCCACGCTATTTCAGGTAGAATTAATCTTCTAAAAACAGAGTACAAATCTTCTAAAAACAGAGTACACTCTAAAATGTTTTACAGCTAAAAGCACTGTCATGACTTTTTCACAGCTTGTTAATGGAACAAAAACCAGTAAGATACTATGTTCTAGGTAACATAATGGGTGCTTACTTCTGCATTCACTGAATCCATCAGGGGCATTTCACAGATATCCAGCAAGGCTATTTGCTTCATAAATCATTGAAATATTTCAAGACCTTTTATATAAGCTAGAAATATTCTTAAAGTGTTTAGCATCAATAATAATGAAAACTGGCACCACAATATCTTAAGCAATCTAAAATATGGTACAATAGGGTTTAGCTTGACTTTCATTGAAGGATGTCTAAAATAAAGATACATCATCAACACTGACAGCTTGCATAATGGCTCATTTAAACCATTCAGTGGGGAACCTATTGCTCTTGAGGGCAATGCTTTGCTTCATATAATGTAGACCACACAGCTACACGCTTGTGCTTTCAGTTCTTAATGCAGGATGCAAAGGGATCTTCCCCTGAGTCCTTTTGCCCTAAAGAGAGTATGTTGGAGTTGTTAAATCTGCAATACTGAGGGACTCAGTAGAACAGATGTATTTACTAGTACAGCACTGCCCCATTCCCATAATTTTATTGTGAGTCTTGATGTTCTTCAGCAGAGCATATTGGCACAGGTACAGCACTGCATTTACATGGTTACTTTGCTTCCAGTATAGGAGCTAGCCTGGATCCAATATTTTGTACCCTATTCCTCATAGAATCATAAAATGATATAATCATAGGGAAATAGGGCTGGAAGTCACCTCCAGAGGTCTCATCTAGTCGAACCCCCTGCCTGAGGCAGGATCATTCCTATCCACACCATCCCATACAAACCATAATTTAAACATAAGACATAACTCTACATAAGACATAACTCTGACATAACACAAACCTAACATTCTAGCCTGCCACAGGTAAAGCAGGGGAACCACAGCAGCTAATACCCTGCTTCTATGAAATATTGTCAATATATGCTCAAGAGATCTTGGGTAGAGGGCTATACCCCCAGCTACAGAGGAGATCGAAACCCCCCACAGTCCACACCAATCTTCCCATGAGGTAAAATTCCTTCCTGCTCTCAAATATGATGATTGGTATGACCCTGCCTGGAGGGGCAAGACCCTCTGCTAGGAACCTCTGGCTTTAGTCAAGCAAGAGCACTGGCACAACCCAGCCAAAGTCCCCAGCCTTGGCTGTAGCCAACACCTAATGCCTCTGAGGAAAACTTAAAAACACCCTGACACATATAGTAGAAAGCAGGGGAGGGGGGCAGGGGCAACCAGCAAAACCTAGAAGCACAGGAAATATCCATAGTAGAACACAGACATAGCTATGCCAAGATCATCCCTGACCAGAAGCCGTCCAACCTCTTCTTGAGTACCTCCAGTGTTTGAGTCCACAACTTCCCTAGGCAGTCTATCCCACTGCTTCACTCATGTTTGTATGAAGGATTAAGCAAGTACATAACCCAGAAACCAGTTGGCAATTAAAATTACTCAAGATGTAGTCTTTTTTTTTTAAATGTCATGAATTTTAAGGTAGTCTTATGATTTCTCTGAGTTTTCATTCTTGACAATGCTGCCATTAGTAATATTTTCTCTATAACAAAACTTGCAATAATTACTTCTTCTAGGTCCCCAGCTTAAGGCAGGAGGGAATATGGCAAGACTTGGGTAGAAAATACACGGTATGTAAGAGATGTCACAATAAGGTGAGTGCGGTGGTGGAACACTCAGAGGTCCATGGGACATGTCTACAATGCAGCAGCACTGCAGAGCATCCACACGAATGCTATACCCAAACTGCAAAGCCAGAAGTACACTAGTGAGGCTGCTTCAGGGTGTTCTCCAGCTGCCACTCTTAAGCATGAAAGAGACTGAGGTCTCAGGAGCAGTTGCAGATGGGCATAATGGAGCATTTTTCCCAGCACTCTTCTGTGTGTCCAGGTGGGTGAGGCATGCTCAGAAGTGTCCTGGCCAGGGCACACTGCTGCTGTAGCGTAGACATAACCACAATGATTGTGATATAGTAGCATTCATATGATAATTCATGGGTCATCAAATAAAGCATGATCTGTTCAGCTGTTTGATGCCACTTTTACTTCAAAGAGCACTGCTGCTCCAATCAGCTGGAGCTCATCAGTAGTCCTGGGTAGCTGATTAGAGAAGTATTGCCATTTGAAATAAAAGCTGCAGCAATCAGTTGTAGCAACTCCCTAGTCATGTGCAGCTGTTTGCTATGGCTATATCTGCCTTGCAAATCTTTATTTTCATGAGCCTAACCCCACAAACTACCTAGGTTCTACTGCCCTACCTCTGTGTTGTAACAGGAATAATTTAATCTCTGGAGATAAATATGAAGTAAAGTTTTCACCTTCATAGATCTGCTGTGCCCAACAAACTGTTTATTTTGCATTAGAAAGCAGACCTGAAAGGTCCTGTAGTTTGACTACTGTTATATTAATGATATCAGTAGAGTGGCACTTGCCAGTCTGTGGGGACAGCTACAGGAGAAGCTTTACTGTGCAGTAGACTAATTACTGCGTAGTAAGCATCACCGTTTACATGTGCCAGCCCTTACTGCACAGTAATTTCCTCTACTTGGCAGTTAATTTGCTACCCGCAGATACAAGTAACAAATTAACTGCCAAGTAATCAGTGCACAGTACAGCACATGTTGACAGCTGACCAGGAGGAATTTTGTCCCCTGTCAGCCAGGCAGCAGAGGGTGGGAGATTGCTCCCTGCCCCCAGGAGCTACCTGCTGCTAGGGTGGGCTCTGCCTCCAGAGCCCACATGGGGACAATGTACCCCTGCCCTGACAGTGGGGAGCTCCCAGCCCATGGTCCATGAACACAGAGTGGGGGCTGGGAGCTCCCTGTATGGCAAGAATTCCCTGCCTAGCCTGGAGCTGGTTGGGACCTGCCCCTGACCAGGACTGTTCCTGGCCAGCCCCCAGGCCAAGCAAGGGAGTCTTCACATGCATCCTGGAGGTATCTGGGAATTGTCCCATTTTGGGGAGTCCCCGGCCAGTGCTAGGCTGCACGTGCAGACTTCCCCATGCAGCCTGGAGCTGGCTGGAAACATCCAGGTTCTCCCAATTGAACAAATGAGGTGCAGGACTTGGAAGAGCTGCAGGGGAGCTGCAGGGGAGCCTCCTGCTCCAATCCACCGGTGGGGAAGCTAGCAGCAAACCCCTAGCTGGGTGGGGAATCCTCACCCAGCCAAGGGCTCACTGCTAGCTACCCCACTGGTGGATTGAGGCAGAGAGCTGGGACCTGCCCCTCCTCTGCAGCTCTTTCCAAGCCCCCTGTCCCCAGTCAGGGAGTTGGGGCTAGGAGCTTCCTAGTGCCAGGGCAGGGGGGACATTGTCTCCACCCAGGCTCCACCACTGGAGCCTGCCCTAGCAGCAGGCAGCTCCAGGGGGCAAGGAACAATCTTCCAGTCCCCACCAGGAGGCAGCGGTCTCCCCTTGCTCCCTGCCAGCCCCTGTGTTAGCACCAAGAGGGAGCCTAGAGCTTCCCCTAGCTGCTACAGGAGGCTGGTACAGGGCTGGTGTGGGCAGGAGCAGACTGCTGCTTCTGAATCCCCACATGTAGAAGCCTGCCTGGGGTGCATAGGCAACACAAAGGCAGGCACAAGGGGGCATGTGCCCCCCCTTGAGATTGGCCCTCGTCAGTCGGGGAGTGGGGGGCAACAGCCAGTACCCCCCTTGAGATTGTGGGGGTGCCGAGAGAAGCAGGTTTGCAGAGAGAACCAGGACCCCCCCAATCAGTGATCAGCCGCTGGTGCCACTCCAGTATCAGAAGGCACCAGTCGCCCATGCTGAGGTGGATTTAAGCTAGAGTAATTTACTGTAGAGTAAACCCACCCTGCAACATTTGCACACGTAGGTGCACCCTGTAAATGGGCGCATCTACACGAGATGCTAAAGACCTAATAGTCTAATTCTAATGTGCATTAGCTTAGAAGGCAAAAACTGTGCTAATGCACAGTAGAATTAGTCTACTACATATTAGCATCACAAAGAAAGCATGTGCCGGCACTACTGTGCAGTAGTGCCAATTACGACATATTGACCTGTAATTAAAGGTTCTAAACCTAATGCGTCATAATTATGGCACAATAATGAACATGTAGATGCATCCAGTATGTACTTCTGTTAATAGCAGGTGAATATCTGAGGCTAGGTCCCATAGTAATGCATGAAGTTATGCTGATTTATATTTCTAATCCCCAATAAACTCAAGATTTTAAAGAAGGGAAAACAGTTTCCAATGCAATATAAACCTATGAGACAAGAAAGATTTTCTCATAAAGAAAGAATATTTTGGCATCTCTCAAAGGAAAATGTAGCTCTGGATTCTGCTCCCTATCTTAACCATTCCCTATCCCTATCTCTGCCATTAGTGGCTTAATGTCACACTAACTTGAGCTGTGGAGAAAAGTAATTCTGTTTTGCAGAGGACTTCAGTATTTTGTAATGAGTTTTATTCTGATTTGGAGCAAACACCCAATTTTTAAAAATTCTCTCTGAAAGTTTTTCCCCAGGTCTGGGGCCACCTACCTGGCATTGTTCTGAAGCCATGGACCTGGGAAGCCCTGTGGGTCCTGGCTACTTTGGACTGCTAGAGTTGTTTCTAAAAATGGACATGTGGATCTTTTCTGTGACCTGAGATTTGGCAGGGTAGCAGCCTTTATCTTTTGCTCTTTTTTTGAAATGCTGTCTAACTTGGCAAATGATAACCCTTTGAAAAATTGGAATGCACACATTTAGGAGAGACTTGCTAGAGCCTTGCAGCTAAATTCCCCAAAGATTCCATCCACCCATCCAGACTGAACTGAAGCAGGAGTTTCTCTACAATTGCAGTTTCCAGGCCATGCTGGTTCTGATTTTGAGCACTGTAATGAAAGTAAGGTGCTCAGAGTTTCTCTTCTCCTCTTGCTGGATCCCAGAGGTATAACTAGGAGTTTTGACACCCTGGTCTGGGGGTCGCTGGGTGCTGGAGAATGAGGGTTGTGGATGCCACTACAGCAGGAGTCAGCAAACTAGAGCCATGGGCCAGATCCAGCCCATTGAACCACTGGATCCAGCCTGCAGCCATGGGCTTCAGTGACAGTCAGTGGTGGGGAGCTTCAGCTGTGGGCACTCTCCCTGTGTCACCATGGGGACAAGCACCAGCTGCAGCAATCTCCCATTGCTGCTATGGAGGCAAACAGCAGTTTTAGTGTCTGCCAGCCCACCCACCTCTGACCTGGCCTGCAGCTGGAAAAGGCAGCCTACCTTTGCACTAGAGAGTCTTAGCTTCCTATATATAGTCCACTGCTGCTGCTGTTACTGCTGCTTGTGCCTCACAGCAGACTCATAGCATGCAGGCTGCTACTTCCACCTGGTGGGGGTTCCCCAGGGTAGTCAAGCTGCCATTCTGGTCCCCTCTCTAAATCAGTGCCCAGGGCTGGTGTCCTGCTTGTTCACCCCTAGCTGCTCTACAGCTGGACTCATATGGTGTTAGGGAGGAATCTGCTTGATTCAAATGCAGGAGGACAAGAGCTGGCCCTGAGGACACAGTAGGCGGAGGAGAGTTGATTAGGTCACACAAGTTGGAAATTGAAAGATTTGGAGTGGAAGCTGGAAAGGGAAAGGAAATTGGATAGTAGGACTGGAATTTAGTATAGTTAGAAAGGAAGCTTAGAAAGAAAACTGGGGCTGGCTGGACAAGTAGGTAGGAACTAAGAGCCAGGGTAGAAACTTGAGGTCAAGGAGATTTGGACTGAGAACCAGGAGGGAAATGAAGAGTCCTGGAGACTTGACACAGAAAAAAATAACACAAGGAACCAGGGAGGGGCAAACAGACACTGGCTGAGACAGGGAGAAGAAGTGGGAAACTGGGATGTAGGAAGAAAAAAAAGAAGACTGTAACTAATAGCCTGAGGGCGCATCTACATGTTGCTATATGGTGACATTGCTACAACACCATGCTTTAGTAAAGGGGTGTCCAACCTTTCTGAATGTGGGGCCGGATCATGAACTTTTTATCACCTAGTGGGCCGGCAGGAGTGGACACTCGCACGGCCTGTCCAATCCGGCCGCAGCCTGGGTCACATGGGTCAAGGGGTGCCACCTGACCCCGCCATGTGCTACCTGTACCTGGGTGGCCTCGAGGATGCTCCCACACCTGCGCACCTGGGCTTAGCAGCCAGGGGGACATGTGGGACTCTACAGGGGGGTGCGGGATGTGCAGGGACACCCCCCTGCTTCCTCTTCCCCAGGGCAGCCCACGCCCGAGCCCAAGAGGCAGGGGTCCCTCCCTCCCCAGGGCCGGCAAATCACCACCCCCAGTGTGATGTCTGTGGGCACGGGGGGATGCAGGGAGGCGGGAGCAGCGCCAGCTTCAGCAGCAGTGGCAGCAACATCTCCTGCAGCCCCGGCTTCAGCATCCCTCCAAGCTGACATCCCCCCTGTGCCTGCCCACCCGCTGCACTGCGACCTGCTCCAGCCCACGCAGCCAGTGGGGACCCGGGCAGGGCGGGGCCAGCATGCAAATGAGGAAGGGTGGGGCGGGGCTAGCAACAGAAACCCTGCTATGTGGGAGAGGGGAGAAGCTGGCATGCAAATGAGGAAGGGAGGGGTAGGGTGAGGAAGGGACACCGTGAAATGAGGGGGAAGGGGAGGAGCCGCACCGTGTCGGCAACATCAAGCTGACGTGGTGCATGTGGGAACCTTGTCCCTTCCCCAGCCCTTCAGCAGCCATTAGGAAGCTGCTGAGGGTCTGGGGGAGGGACAAGGGGTGGGAACGAAAGTAAACAGCATTTACTATCATTTCCCATCATAGCACTGCGGGCCACAGAAAATGGCTTGGCGGGCCGTATGTTGAACAAGCCTGCTTTAGTACTTCCTCTTGGAAGTTCTGAAGCACGGCGTAGTAACCACCCCTACTGTGCCATGTGTGCGGTGCACAGTTAAATTTTGCCACTATGTCACCATAGCAGCATGCTAACATGGGGGAGCATGCTGCTATCACAATGATAGCTGCGAATCATGTGTAGACCTATCAGATCACTATGCCGCAGTAGAACACCATTTGGCAATGTAGCACGTCACTATGTCACCATAGGGCGACGTGTAGATGCACCCTGAGTAGACCATAATGAGAAGCCATGGGTAACAAAACCAGGGCAGAAAAAGTTTGGAATGATTTCTGTGTTTTTAGTTTGGTTTTGGTTTTTTCCCCCCAAATCTAAGGAATTACAAACAAAAAGGCATACATTAAAAGGATATTAATAAGTGTGCACTCAACAATCTTATGATACAATCTTTATTTACATAATCACATACTATTTTTTCTACAGATATCTGCCTTATTCAATGCATAAAAAGAACCTGCTGTGGGCATGTATTAGGGTTGTATATTAAAAGAAAATGTTGTCTTTGCTTTGTTAGTTGCAGAAACTGAAAAGTCTGTGATGGAAAAGGCAATGGAGTACAGGAAGATTAAGAGTAGTTTCATGATTAAGGCCCTGAATTCTGTCCTGAAGATCTGAATTCTATCCCTGATTCTCCCAGAGAGGTCCTATGTGATGCTGACCACCTGGCCATTAATTGTGTACTCTTCTCTTTTTGGGTGTCTGACTGGAGACCCTGGGGTTTGTTTGCAGCAAGGCTGAGAAGAGCCAAGAGAATTTTAGTTCAGTACATTTGCCAAAAAAAGAAATTTCAAGGAGACTGAGAATATTCATGATTTTGGATTGTATTTGGAAAATAGATTCAGCCAAAAAGGGTGGGAGTGGGAATATTGAAAATGTCAAAACATCTTATTTTGGCATTTTAAAAATGAAATATTTTGTTTTGAAATGACTTAAATGTTTCATTTCAGCATTTTTTTAAACAAAGCTTTTAGATGCCTTGTTTTTAAGCTGCATTTTTCATTTAACAGTAGAGATAACGTAAAAGAAGAAAGGTTACAAAAGGACTAAATGACTCCAAAATGAAATAAAACATTTCGTGTTGGGTCATGCAAGATATTTCAAACCCAACAATCAAGGTTTTTTGGGGGTACAAGTGGGCTTTAGAGTTGAAATCCTCCAAAATTTCTTTTTCATTTGAACCTAAACCAATAAAAAATCCCCTTATGTACACCCAACTAGCCTGCTTGTCAAAAGGAGTCATGCTTTAAACATATGAAGCCCTGTCTCTCGCTCAATACTTTGAAATATCATGTTTTAGGTATAACTAAAGTGCCCCTAGTTATGCTGTTATCAGTAGTATAACTAAAGGTGGGCAAGTGGGGCACCAGCTGCAGGTGCCAATTTACATGGACTATAAGATTGGCAGTACTGCCAATACTCTGCCAATAGCAGCACTGTGCTGTACTCTGAAAAATCATGCTTAGGTTTGTCCTGTAATTGTGAGTGCCCCTTTTGACCTTAGTCTTTGTGCCTCAGTTACATGGCTACAATATGGGGATAAAAGATAAATTGATTAACGTTTGTGAAACACTTGATCCTCTAGTGAGGATCACCACAGAAGACTTATGGGGAAAATAATTCTGCTTTCTGAGAAATGTCTCAGCCATGTGCAATAAAAATGGAAGAGAACATACATTAAAGTATTGGGGAGAAAATAAAATATCAAATATGTGCTCATTAAGCACTATTCATCCTAGAAAGTGATTGAGGCAGGGTCCTCTGGGAAAACAGTATGTGATCATGTAATTAAAGACTATATTCTAATGCAGATGCCCAAGGGGGCTGAAATGACATGTCTCAGACAACCTTTGTGTTGGCCTTTTCTAACTTTTGAGTATTTGGCTTTATAACCTTAATAATGTTTTAATATATTATTGTGTTAAATAAAATGGAGCTTGGCACAAGTGACATGTAATGGGTGGGTTACAGGCAAATTTAGTAATGTCCAATTTAAGGCTGTATTTTTTCAAAAGAACATAGCCCATAATAGGATGTCATTCCCATAGAATTAATACAGATTTCCTAAAAGAATTATTCATATTCAATAATTTACTGTAGTTCCTTTATAAACTAATTTATTTAAATGATTATGCCAAGAAAATGCCAGATATGTAGTAATATGTACAGTGTGTCTGAAAGCAGGGAAGAATTGAAAGGTAAGAAAAATAAAGCTAAAACCATGATTTTAACTATCCTGAAAGAAAATCCTATAAATAAGTACAAAGGGTAGGATAATATGGCTTCTGCAATAAGTAATGCTAGCTGAATACAATACAGAATACTTTCTCTATTACCTACTGCCAGGATCTCCCCACTTGCAGGTTATTTCAGCAAACCTGCACTCTCCCCACTGCAATTATTGTGCATTGATGCTAAGGATGTTTACAGTAGGGTTAAAGCTGAATAAATAACTGAAAATTGCTATGCAGCATAGGCATTTGCCAGCAGGAAGGGGTTGATATATGGGGCATATGTTTAAGAAAATAAGTAATGTACAATCTGGCAACCTCTTCAGGATGTAAAGTATATTCTGATAAGGTGACCAGAGAAAATTTACAATTATGCAATTCCTACCATGCTGCAAGTTATTTCCACAGGACACAAGGTAGAGTAGAGCAAACTGGCAGTGTTTATAGGCTCACTTCAAGCCCGCCTGCAGGATGTTAAAGACGATGAAGTAAAAATTTGAGT
>NW_005841933.1:962100-986193 GCF_000455745.1 Alligator sinensis
GTAGGGAAATCTGAGAGAAAAGGAAGTCCCAGGAAATATTTTAGTTTGGACTAGAGGTGCACTGAAATACTGGTTGCCTTTTGTATCAGCACTGATAAAAGCAGAAATGACATTATCGGCTACTGGCTTTTTTTGGCTGTTGTAGCTGATAATGTTTACCAATAATTATGCCTTTTGGCCAGGGCCCTGGACACCTGGGTTCCCTCTTTCCTGGGGGGGGGGGGCAAGGCCCCCAGATTCCTGGGTTCCCTCAGGAAACAGTGGGTTTCCCCTTGCAGGCGGGCAGCATTCTACCCTGCAAAGGGGCCTGCTTGGGGCTCAGGGGAACAAAACGCAGGGAGCACCGCATACATGTGTGCAGCCGCACGCATACACTTGGCCAGGAATACAACCAGGCAGCATGGAAAGCAGCTCCCTGCTGGGAAATCTATGAAAGGGAAGGGACATGGAGGGGAAGGGGCATGGAGGGGCAGTTCAAGGCCCCCATGGTGAGGGAGGGAGTGGGCAGGGGCAGTGGCTGGGGGCTCTGCCCAGCCAGACAGTGCATGGGACCTGGGACCAGGGTGGGGAGTAGGACAGAGCCAAGCTTGGCTCATCCAGAGGGCGTGGGAGGGGTGGCTCCCCACCAGTTTGTGCACCCCCAGGGGAGGCATGGGGGGGGGCATATGCCCCACCAGATTTGTGCACGGAGTGGATGTGGGCTGCTTGCTGTGAACTTGGAGGTCTCTGCTCTGCTGCCTTTCCCTTGGGAGTCCTGCACTGGCCACATACCCCTGCCCACCCAGCAGCAGTGTGTGGGGGGGAAGTTATGCCTCCCACTGCTGGGGGGGGGGGCACGCAGTTGGCGTGGGGCTCCTGGGGCAAAGGCAGCAGAATGGAAAACCCTGAGCCCACAGAAGGCAGTCTCCATCTGCCCTCTCCCCACTTGGCTCTGGTCCACTTAAAAGTGTCCTGCACTTAAAAATGGTGATGGTGGCGCTTAAACTAAAGCTCATTCAATGAGCTTCAGTTCAAGTGCCCCCACCACCATTTTTAAGTTCCAGGACACTGATGCTTTTGAGCCCGTGCTGCAAATATGTGCGTGTATATATATATATATATATATTTATTTATTTATTTTTATTTTTTTTAAGTAAATTGGTTATCTGATTGGCATTGGCCAATATGGTTGGTTAATAATTGGCTATCGGTATTTGCCAAGAAAATCTTTATCAGTGCACTCCTAGTTTGGACAATCTCCTTGTTTTCCAAAAGTTGTTAGAGGTGCACATGTAGTGTGGTCCAGTGAGCCAACAAAATACAATTTTCATATGCATCCCTGTGAGACTCAGTGAGGCACAATGCAAAAATGTTGGTGGGATACAAATATCAGTATTGCTGTTATATATTCCTCCCTGCATTTTCTCCAAATGCTTGCTTTTCTTTCAACCCCTTCTCTCTATTTTTCCCCTTACCTCTTTACTTTGACCTAGTTTTTTCTCCTTTAGGATTTCTTTTTGGTTCTTATCTTGCATTTATAAATAATCTTTGTGCTAGCAGACAACAGGCATAATTGCTAGGGGCTAAGCTGTGCCTTTATGCAATCATTTTGTTGTAGGCAGTGGTGGCATTACTTCAAAGGAAGCATCAGGAAGTACTCTGCAGATACATTTGGTTGCATATGGAAGAGTAATCTATGATGCTCCTTTAAAGAGTACAGCATATCTCACCAGCTGTCCTGCAAACCCAGCCAGCTCTTCTCGTTACTGGTTGGTATATGAAAGACGATTCCTTATCCCCAGAAGTGGGGAATCTCTCTCTTGCTTTCCCTTTATGCAGCCCACTCAAAACTGGGAGGCACATCAAGGACCAACCATTTAGCAAACTGCGGCAACAGGTTCAACTTCTTTGTTTTGCATTAAAGGGAAACATAACATCTTAACTCAAACCCAGTTGACTACATAGTTAGGACCTTACAATACACATATTTAGGACCTTACAATACATACCAAATTACTCTTATCAATGGTTCCACAGAAACCCCTGTGTAGTAAGGAACTACTCACGGTGTGCATCGACTCAAGACACTTTACTGTACACTAAATCAAATTATGGCACAGTAAGCTTCACTGTCTACACATGCAGACCCTTACTGCACAGTAATTTGCTCTACTCAGCAGTTAATGTGCTACCTGCAGGTGCAAATGCAGGTAGCAAATTAACTGCTGAGTAGTTACTGTGCAATAAGGCACGTGTAGACAGCTAGGTCATCCAGGCAGCAGGGGGCAGGAGATTGCTCCCTGCCCTGGGAGCTGCCTGCTGGCAGGGTGGGCTCTGGAGGTGCAGCCCAGGCTGGGACAATGTCCCCCTGCCCCAGCATCATGGAGTTTCTGGCCCTGGCCCTGGCCCTGGGTCTGCAATCTTGATCATGATCACAATAGTGATTGCGAAACTAGGGCTGGGGGCTCCCTGCTGGGCAGGGGAACATTGTCCCAGCCTGGGTTCCACAACCAGAGCCCGTGCCAGCAGCAGGAAGCTCGGGCAGGGAACAATCTCCCAGCCCCCACCCAGAAACAGCTATCTCCTGGTCCTGTGCTCCCTGCCAGCCCTTGGCTAAGCACCCAGAGGGAGACTGGAGGTCCCCCTGGCTGTTGCAGAGGGGCAAGCAGCATAGGAGCAAATCTGCTCCCAAATACTCACTCAAATTTCCGAGGAGTAAACCCATCCAGCAACATTTACACATGTAGATGTGCCTGGTGTTAATAAAAGTGCCAGATGAAGTCCTTTGTTATTCTTATTGGCCTTCCCAATAAGTAAAGCACTTCGATTCCTGCAAAAAGAGAGCCATTTTCCATAATGAGGGTTGGTTTCACTTTGCAGCCACTGCCAGAATTAAAATGCTTTTATGTTAGAGTAGGGGTGCTCCACCTTCTAGCCCCAGGGGCCAGGTAGGTGTCATGGAGCCAATCTTTCCGCCAGATCCCATGGGCAGTGTCAGTCTGCAGGCTGGATCCAGTGTGGAGTCAGTCAGCAGGTGTGATCTGAAAACCACAGCAATTCATGATTCCACTACTCTCCAACTACCAAATTTTCAGATGCATGTAGAGACCTGAGGGCCGCATTCAGCCTGTGGGCTGAAGGTTGAGCACCACTGTGTTAGAGCATAGCTTTGATGAATTGGTCCATCATCCATCATCCAAGGTACTTCCTGGATAAGGAAGCCTGATATATCAATGGTGAGAAAGTCACTATGCTTTGTGGACCCAACTGGCAAATACACTGCAGAAGAAAGACTATTCATGCAAGCTATTTAATTCTTTTACACTGAAGACAGTTCCTACATCAGTGAACAAAATATATAACAGGAGGCAACAAACTTTAAACCGGTCATTTTGTCCCTGCTAAAACTTAAGAAAATTGTGAATATATGGAACTAAAAGTTCTTTGGCAATTTTACAAGAAAGTGAAAACCAAATAATTGTTTGGTGCTTTTTACATTCTTGGCAAGAGTTTGATCCTTTCCTCAGCTATCAAAAAAAATGTTCGCATACTTTTAAAAGTTTCGTTATTTAACTCTACAGATAAATCTTTTCTTCTATTGCTTCAGCCGCGACATTTACTTTTTCTCATTATAGAAATTGTATGTTACTTTGTCTGGGAAAAAAGTGGAACTATTAAGTATAAAAAATGTATATTCCAAATATTTATAAAATTACTCCTTCTAGATGTAAAAGAATTGTTCGTGCTTAAGGCAGAATTTGCTATTCATGGTGGTTTTGCTTCTCTCTTGTTTCCTGCCAAGCTTAGACTAATTAAAGACCAAAAGTATTATACTTTTTTGATTATGACCATGCAAATGCTTTCCTTGCTTCTCAAATTAAAAACAAGGATGATAGTTCTATGCTTGTGATATTGATCCAACAGATTATTAGATTTTTGAGGCAGTTGCCTGTAACTAAATATCTATTTAATGATTATTCTTATGCCAATCTGAGCAATAATAATTACCATGTCAGATTAAAACTACAGGGATAGAGCTTTGTATAAATTCTTTTTTTTCTCAACAGTTTTATGAGAAATCTTTCTAGAAGAGACAATACTATGAATTATTTATATTTACTTTTATAATATTTTCCTTAACATTTAGTCCCTTATTATGAATTAATCTGAATTATTAATTGATACATTAAAAGCTTATACACTCTACCAATCCCACTAGAGGAGTACTACATTTTTTATGTAAACTGTGAAAGCAATACTTGCAAGGAATGGTACAGAAACTGGTACATGACTGTCCTGGAAGAATTTCATTTTAGAATGGATATTTCCAAAAACAGCACCACAGCACAACTGTTGAGGAAACGTAAGGTAGACTTTTTTCCTGCTGCAGCATGTGGTAAATGATTTCAAGAACAGAGCTAAATTCTTCACTCTGTGACACCAAGGTAACCCTACTGAAGTCAGCGGAGTTGCAGGGATGAAATAGATGTAAAAACATGACCCAAAATGTCCAGTATAAAGCAAATTTGTTTCTCTGGATGAAGGTAATTTGCCCTCCCATGCAGCAGGATATTTATGAACCATTTTATTCCTACTTACACTCTGTTTCGAGGCTGATATAGGACATAGGACTTTTGAAGACCCTCTGCACTGGGTGAATTTCATCTCCCTGAACAAATATTTTGGATAACGTCCATAGCTGACCAATGCAGCAACTGGCAGAGAACTAAACTTTAAGATCTTTCTATGTTAATCTAGGTCAAGAGGGTCAGGAACTGGTACAAGATTGTACACACTTTTATTTTAATTTTCTCTAAACCCACTCACAAAGGCACAGCAAACTTAATAGCTATTTTAGACAACAGAAGATTCTCCAAACATGTGAATGCATTTATAATAAAGCCATTATTGTTATCATTACCTCTTCTGAAATTCTACCGTGACCACAATGTTTTTATTTTTTTATTAGCTCTCTACAAATAGAATGCAAATTCCAGCATATTCACTAATCAATATTTTCTCCTTCAGTACTCTGAGAAAATAAGGGTATTCAAATGATGTCTCTTTAAATGCCTTAGGAGAATGCCTAAGGCATCTTAAATGCCTAAGATGCTAATCTGAAAACAAAAATATAACACTCATCCTCCCACCCTGTCCCCAATCTCTCATGCAGTTTCATTGCACAGTAGGTAATTTTCCACACAGAGATGACCAACTTCTGAGATAAAACTTATCAAGACTTAAGGGAAAATGTAAGATATCCATAAAAGTTATCAATTTATCCCTTCCAAACACTGCAAAATATTTTCACTATTAGAAAGATAGAAAGTACATGTTTTATTTCATGCATAGAGGCATAAGGCAAAATCATCCATTTACTTCAGTGGGTTTGGGATCAGGTAAGCCAGCCTTTCTCTAGACTTGGCCCATATAAGTCTCGTCAGTTTAGTAAAGAGGATTTTCCTATCTGATTATATCTCAATAGTTTAGAGTTATTTTCCCTTCCACTTATATGGTTACAGGTTTATGGTCAGAGCCAGATTATCAAAAGACTTTGCCTCTAGTTTAGATACCTAAATAAAGTGACCAGATTTTCAAAAGCACTCAAGAATCCTGCAGTTCCCTGCTTTCTCATGGCTGCTGCTGGGTGCTGAGAGCTTTTAATAACTTGGCTTTAAAAGCATTCTAATTAGTGGCCTAACAGCATGCAACTATTTCAAATTGGTTATGATTGAAATTTCATGACCAGGTTGTCCCTTCTCATAGAGGAAACATATGAACAAGGTAGAAAAGTTCAAGGAATGCAGTGACGGTTGCCTCATGTGGACCTCTTCTGCAGATCCAGAAGCATCTGAACAAAAAGTTTATCCGACATCTCCCAAACTCCCTGATCTCACAGCCTTTGAAAGTACAATAACAGGTGAAGCAGCAGTAACAGCAGCTTCAAGTTAAAAGTTAATTCAAAGAAAATCTGTTTTAGGGCTCAATTTAGAACATATATATATGGTAGATTTTATTTTTACCTGGGGTGAATGGTCAGATACATAATAACCAGAGACGTAACAAGCCATTTCTGCACTCTGGGCACTAGTGGAAGCTGCTACCAGCAATGGCAGTTGCTGCCAATTTTGTACCCCCTCTAAGTCAGCACCTGCCCCGTTTGCCCACCCCTAGTTAAGCTACTCAGTAGTTTGACATAATACATATATTCAGATTAACAAAAGATCTGATAAAATAATATTAAATCTCAAAGACTATATCAATTTTTAGACACATTGGACATATCTGAGTGTGATAAAAAGGATCATTGACTGTAAATTCATGGAAATGTCCAAACTAAAAAGCATTGGCAGTAACATGGGAATAACCAACATCAAAACACAATATGCAATAGAATATCCAAAATTCTGATTACCAGTTGACAGATGACCCAACAGCACAAATCTGAAATATCATAAATTTGGTAAGACCAGTTTGAGCATATCACCTTGCCAAAATATCCGTGTATTAATAAGAGAGCTGAAGAAAGCTAGTCAGAAAAATATTTTGAAGAATGCTACCCATGATAACAAAGATACACAGCTATCTCTGTTAGATCTTAGCAATATAACTTAACAATAAAACATTGACTTTCCTGGCACAGATAGAAATAAGCAGATGAACAATGACTCTACTTCCCACAAGGCTTCAATTACTTAAACCTAACAAAAACATGTCTTGGGAACCTACCCAAATCATGATTCCATGAATTTCACAGAAGTCATCAAATTGAGTGATCTCCACAAAATCTGCAGAAAAAACATGCTAAAAATAAAATGCTAACTCCCCAGTGGGCAGCCAGCCCTGGAGAATGGCAGAGGGAGGCAGCCGGCATAGAGGTGAACAGGCAAGATGGCTGCTGTCCCTGCTCCTCACCACTGATTGGCTGAGAAGGCTGCCTGTCATGCAGCCCCACCACTCTCCAGCAGTCAGTGCTGGGGAGGGCAGGGTCACTGCGGCCCCTCAGAGGTGTGGAGGGGCCCTGAACACAATAAGCCCTCGAAAATGGCAGCTAGCCACCTCCATGACTTGGGTAGACCCCTACACGTTTATACATACAACTAGAAGAATAAGTGTCATAGTTTTAGCATTGAGTCAATTCAGCAAATGAAATAGTGTAATACTAGTAGTTTAGAGACAGTGCTAATGAATGTTCTAATCATATGACCATATTATCTGTCAGGTGTTTCCAGAAAGCAGAATAGACTCAGACTGATCAGCAGGTTCAAGTAAGTAAAAGCATTTTGTATTCTTTCCGGCCAGCCTACTGAATTACTGTACTAAATATTACACCAGAGAATAGGAAATGTTGCCTCAGTGAAGGAACTGTTATCTATTATTTGTCCAAAACAAAAGAGTGACATCCATCAGTGAAACTGCACAGAATGATCTGGTCCTTAGTAAATGTTGTGCTTTTGAAGCTTTGCTTTTGCTTGGGTTGCAAAGCAACCCAATTTTTAGTGGCCCCAGTTCTGCCCTTGGAAATACAGATAGCTCTCACTGATTTTAGGAGTACTGTACATGCGTATACAGAAGCAGAATTTTTCCCTCTCGGTGTGTCTGTGCTCCTGCTGCTTGTCTTAAGTGGTAATTTTGAAGAGAACAAATCTATGCATACAAGTCAATAAATAAACAAGAAAGATCTTTTTTGGGCTTAAGATAACTAGCTTCTGTTTTATATAATGCCCCTTGAAATTTAAACATTTTTGAAGGCTGGTGTGTCTCCATTAGAATTCTGCAACTAAATGCTATATTCGCTATGCATTAGCTGGGCACCTGACATGGGGGTGGTCCCAATCTGGAGTCTCATTTCCCAGACTAGCATAAACTAAAAATGTTACAGAAGCAATGTGTTGAATTCTCAGGAAGGATTATAGAAAGAGGGTTGTCCTGTACAGTGATGCATCCAGTCAAGAAAGAACTTGAAACCATGACAAGGAGGATGGCAACAGAGACAGAAGAGTTAAAAAGTGAAATGTTAAAAAGTGGAGAAAACTGATAGGCTGAGGAAGCTAACTGGGTTCCAGTGAGGATATTAGAAATCTTTAGGGGGAAACAAACAGGAAAAAAATATCAAGAATCTGATTTAGACCAATAAAAATAGGAAATTCAGCTAAGAGGCTGACAATCTGTTATGCGTTCATCACTCTGCATAGGTATTTTAAAAGAATCTGGAAGGATAGCATGTCAGATTCTGTTCATGCTGTAACACCCACACATAGCACAGTGGCTAAACGCTGGAGTATTGTAGCTTAATTTTGTCTGAATCAGTCCAAACATGTACTTCTGCAATGTACTTTTGCAAGTATTTTTTTAAATTTTTTATTAGAAAGGCCAGAGAAGGCAAATATAAGGGGAATTAAAATAGAAACATCTTAATATTCTACCAGGCCCCAATGGAATTGTTAGAGTATTCTCATTGACAGATCACTCAAAAGGCATTAGCATGCCAACCTCTTGCCAGGATTTTACAATGCACTGACTTATTCCAACAAGTCCTGCCTCTCAGTGGGTGCATCTACATGAAATACTACTGTGTAGTGGTTACTGCACATTTATTTAGCACTTGTATAAACAAGTACTAAATAAATGCGCAGTAACCAGAGTTATTGCACAGTAGCACCAGTGAACTCCTTTTTTTTGTGACGCTTCTGCACAGTAGCCTAATTCTGTGGCATCCTGGCATGGGTTTTGCCACGAGACACTACTGTGCAGTAGTACTCAACTACTGCACATTTAGCGTCTCATGTGGATGTGCACAGTGTCTCATACCGTAAGAAAAGCATCCACTATTCTTATGAATCATACCAACTAGGAGTTTTCAGGAGCCATTCATTTAACTGAATACCTACATACTGTGGTGCTTGAATTACAATAGTATCTCACTCTGCATTTCATACACAGCAGTTTAAAATCCTTTTGGGATTTTCCTAATTTTATATTACAGACAAATGGCCCAACTTTTCAAAATAGCAGACTCCCTTTTTTCTCCACACTTTTGTGTTCGCTGTTTAGGTACCTGATTGCATACATACATTTGTCAGGTAAGTAGAGGTCTCATTAAAAAAAAAAAGACAGTAAGCAGTAGAAGAAAATAGAGGTGCAAATGTTGCTGTGCCGAACAGTACCTGTAAATGGGGGGCTAGGCCTCAGGTATTTAAATATACCCTAATATCTAAATCTTACTGTCAATTCATGCTGATTGTTCAATTGTCTTCAGTCTGAAAAACAATTCTAGTGTGTATTCCATCTGTTTACTTTCTGCCAGAAGTTTTGAACCAGAAGAAAAAGGGGGGAAACAATCCTCAGTCTGAGGTTTATTTTGTATAGTAAAAAATTGAACCTTACTTTTCCCATGTCACACATTCATTTTTGCAATCATTAATAATAAAGAATTACAATCTTTCTTTTGTTTCTATTCAGGTGGCCAGTTGCATCTATGTCCCTTTCTGTGCTAAACATAACAAAAAAGGATGTCTCAGGGATAGGAACAGCATACACACTGTACACTCCCATTACAGCTAGACACTGTGGGTAGTTTATTTGATGAATTACACTGCATTAGAAGGGAAAATATCTTCTGTGAGGCCAGGGATAGGCTCAGACTGCTGATCTATGCCTTCGAGATAGACTAATGACAATAGGAACAGCTCAGTTTGCAGGAACCTCTATTAGAAGGATAGCAGTTCAAATAAAAGAGCATCATCAGAATCTTTGTTAGCAGCAGGGTGCCATGAGTTAGCCTGGCTGATCAGTGGCTGACTGGATCAAAGGGATTTTCAAGAACAGTTAAAGTAAACTTAAAAGGCTTTGTTTTTATAAATTCTTTTTAATGTTGGTTCTAGTTCTAAATCAGGATCCTATCTTCAGTGTATTGGATCCACCATTTATACACATACACCAATAGGTTCTTCCCTGAAATGTTCTTCTACCTCAGGGAGGGGGTGAAATTAGGGAAAAGGGTCATTTATATTTTAGAGGAAAATATGAACTTCCATTGAAAGGGTGTTCTACAGTTAATACCAAAGAAAAAGGTGAGGGGTGTTCAAAATACAAAGTGTAACTACATATACCCACTGAATGGATTTTTTGTTTGTTTTTAAGACTAGGGAAACAACAAAAATAAAAGCAAAGTCTCCCTAGAGATCATAATTCTATGTAACAAAATAGTAGTGCATTATAAAGCATGTTAATAACAATTACATAGCTATTTATACCACAGAAAACAAGAAGGAATAATGTTCATCCAGAGACATACTTGCATTAGATTCCAAGAGTCATACATTTTTTCTTTTTACGGATTTAAAGAAAAATTATACAAACACAAATGGAATGTGTCTTAGTATAGTGTTTCCTTAGAATATTTTCTGGACTTTATTTACTGAAACCAAACTAGGTTCTGTTTTGGGGAAACCTAAGGAAATTGTTGCAATAGTGGAAATTGAACAAGCGTGTCTGAGTTTTATGCAAACAACACACACAACTTTTGCCATCCACGAAAATGGTATAACAGCAAGTCTACTGGCAAATCTAGCTAGGACATAATAAAACTGGAAAGTCAAGATCCAAAGCTGTGGCCAAGGAAAATATAATGCAAAACACAAAGGGGTTGCAAAAGTTGCATTTGTGAGGCCAAAAAGCAGACTGGTATTGCTTATTGCCCACTGATATTTCTGAAGCACATAAGTTTCAAAGACACCACAATTTAGAATGAAAAGATTTTTGTCAATGATTGCACAACAGGAAAGGTTTGGCACTGAAATATCTGCCTAGAACATTTGTATACATTTCTGTAGCTTCAATGATTTATGAGGTTTTTAAATAAGGAGTTTATTTTTCATCGTTGAGCTTTTCTTTTTTGTCTCTTCTTTATTGTATTGCTCCTCAACTGAGGATGTAAGGGTATTATTCAGCACCGTCTTTATGTGATCATCACCTTTTTGGGGCAGAATCAAGAGAGTTATCTCAGTTTATGCTCAATACTTAAAACTACTCGATATCTGGAATACATAGCCATTCAAATTCACAACAGACTTCAGAGTGAAACTCTCTCCACCTAGTGACATAGGATTAAACTCACAGAATCCAAATTGGTAGAGTTTGAGAAATATATATGACTTCATTACAAGGTGACTTATGTTTCAATGATCTATAGCAGGGGTGACCAAGATATGACCCATGAACTTGATCTGACCTGCAGAACTGTGTCATTTGGCTGGCAGAGCTTCTCATGCGTCTTGGAACTTGGCAGCAGAGGAGTGATAGCAGCATTAGATGTCATGGCTCCCAGCAATTAATGCTGCCACTGCTTGTCCCATCACCAGGTTTTGAGACCCATAGGGAGCCCCATGGGTCAGATGACACAATTTCATGCACTGTATTGGGCCTGTGGACTGGCCTTACATGCCAAATCCAGCCCATGGACTAGTCCTGCACCACTTATCTGTCCCATAGGGTCAGATGATGTGGTCACCACTGATCTACAGTATTAATGGCAATTAAATGTCAACTCTTCATTAAATCATACTGTGACCACCGGGCCTCGAACATCCGGTCATGTGCAGCCTTGGTCAGAGTGGCCAGTGGTGTTCGCCCCACAGTCTCCGGTAAGCCATCGAGTAGGTGTTTGCTCCCAGAGTGGCCTCCCCCAATCTCGCCTGCCATGACTTTGAATGATACCCCAGTGGTGGGGTGACTACTCGGGGTCCCCCAGTGGCGTGGGATCTGTCCGACGGTCACCTGTAGGGCTCCACCTCCCCTACGCCCTGACCTTATGCTACACCTTGATGGGTCACTGAGTCTTCCTGCCTACGCTCCCACTCTTGATGAGTTGTGGTAGCCTTGCTAGCCCCCTCCCATCCAGGGCACAGGTTCCCAAGGCTGATTAGCTTAGTCCACCTAGGGTTGCTTGCGGTGGGTAATCCCAGCCTCAAAACCTATTCCCTCCAGGGCATGCTGCCTGATTAGTACCTTATATAAAAGGGCAAAGCCCATACAAGCCCTGCAGCAACTACCTCAGCCTTGTCATCTACACCTACCCCTCAACCCCTCCAAATGGGGAAGCACAAAGGAAAACACAAAATAATACTCTACTATGTTGTGGGAAATCTGTACAGCCCCTTCCCTGGCCCCCACGTCAGGATGCCAGGTGCCTTACTCCCTAAGACCTCTCTAGGAACTGACCCCTACATGGGGCTGGGTACCCATGGCCTCTCACTCGGGTCATCTCCCCCACTTTATCTGGCTCTTCCCGGGATATGGCCCTACTCCTCTTCTCTCTCTATTCGGATGCCTCGTGGCCCCTCTGTGTACTCCTGGTTGTTCCTTACATCACAGGGAAAAACAGAAGGGAGGACCCCAAAATATGAGGGGGGAGCCCCGGGGACAGGAACCCTCAGAGGGGAATGAAAACAAAAGCAAGGGTAAAGGGAGATACTTACCTGCAGTGGGACCCACGGCAAACCTGGAACCCAAAGAGGAATCTGTGAGCCTTGTCAGCCACGCCTTTATACAGCTGCGGCCGGCTGGTGATGTCAGCCATGATCGCCAGCCAGCGGAAATAAAACAGGCCGCTGGCAAAGAGGGAGGGGGCAGACTGGTGCCGGCAGGAGCACCAGCAGGAGGTGTCTCTCCGAAGCTCCTGCGGGAGCGAAAGGAGCTGGAAGCTGCTTCCCCCAGAGGGGAAGGACTCTTCAGCGTATGCTGCAAGCTGGAGACTGCTGGCGGCAGCAAAAGGAGCCGTGAGCCAGAGGCGGCTCCTCACAACTGGGAACTCAGGCAAAAGGGCAGAGGGGTGCAGAAAGACCCCGACACCAGTGGCTACAGCAGAGGGGCTGGAGAGGCCAGCGCCAGGTGGGAAACAGGTGGGAAGAGGCGCACCAGGTGGGAAACAGGAGACAAGGGCAGCATGAGGGGCTGCAAAATATGGTCCTCAGCGGCGTGGCACTGATCCAGCAGGTGATGAAGGGACAGGCATCCACTGGAGGACCACAGGTGGCCCGGAGAAACAAAAGGCTGGGCAACAACGGAGAAGAATTCTGGTGGAGTCTGCAGGCTACTCCAGCCACATATAGGGCCTAACAGACCCGTAGTGTCAAGGGCGGGTTGTTAGTGACTAGTCAGAGGGAGCCTGGCAAGGGGGCAGTTGAGCCCCTCAGAGTGCATCTGTGATTCTTTTTGTATTTTGTTTCCCACTTTTGGAGGGGTTGAGGGTCAGAGCTCGTGGAGCCTGATTGTTACTTAAGCCTCAGGGGTTGGTTGTTCGCCTGAGGGAAAGGGTGGCGGCCTCGTAGCCTGGGTAGGATACTGCAGGCTGCTTACGCTTTAGTAGGGAGGATCACCCCAGCAAAAGTAATCAGGGGCTCAACGGTTGGGAACCTGGCCAGGAGGACAGCTGTGACCTGTCAAGACTGGGTGTAAGGGCGAGGTAGAGGGGAGGTGGAGCCTCGCAGAAGACCGCCAGATAGACGTCCCGCCGTCGAGAGACTCCCTGTGGTTGGACCCTCCACTGAAATAATATTCAAAGTCGTGGCAGGCGAGATTGGGGAAGACCACACCAGAAGCAAATACCTACTTGACAGACCACCGGGAACGGTAAGGCGAACACCGTCGAACATCCGAGCCAGAGCCACACGTGACCAGATGTTCGAGGCCAGGCGGGCACACCTTACTTTGAGGGATGGCACCTTGGCTCTTCGCAGTCCTTCTGCTGTTCCTGCCTGGAGTCTCTCGAAGGGGAAGTTTCCTCCGCCTCCCAAATGTCCCTGATGCTCCCACCTGTTATGGTATTGCTCATCACGTCCACCTCTCCACTCCCTTCCCTGTTGCTGCCTTTGCCGGCTGCAGGAGCTTCTTCTGGCTCCTCCCTCCCTGACGAGCTGCTCCCTGCCGTTGCTGCCATGGTCAGTATCAGGAGCCTCCTCTGGCTCTTCGTCTTCTCCGACGGACTGTCTTCCTCCCTCCCTGAGGGACTCCTGAGAGGCACCCTGTGGTGGTGCCCTCCTCGGGTCTGCTGCCTCTCTCCCCCGTCTTCCCTGGTGGTTTGTTTTATTACTGCCGGCTGGTAATTGCCGGTGACATCACTGGCCAGCTCCAGCTGTATGAAGACACAGCTGACGAGCCACGTGGGTTTCTTTCCTCGTTCCAGCTGCGCTGCGGTTCCTACTGCAGGTAAGTGGGTTTTTTTGTTTTATTTTTATGTTTATTTTCTCTTCCTCATGTAGATTTCATTCCCAGGGATCCCCCTTTTTAGTTCAGGGTCCTTCCTCCTGCTCTCTCCCGGGACACATACCCAGTAGAACTGGGTACACCCCCAGTCACAAAGTCACCCCCAGTCACAAGTTCTGAGTACATATCTTCTACCAAAAGTGGGGATACATATGTTGTATATATAGAACCAACACATAGACACAGGAGAAAAGAAGAGAAATATTCCTGGAGATCTCCCATACAACCACATGCTACAAAAGCCCAAGCACTGTAGGATGAATGCAGCAAATGTACATAGTTTGTGGACATCTTCATCATTCACCATTGTTAACCTACCAAGTCCATGTATATTTCTTGTACCCATACAGAGTTGGGTACCACTGTGTACATGGAAATAAAGAACTCTCTTGCATGGATACTTCACAGCCCAGCTCCATCCTACAGCAGAACCATGACAGTTCTACTCTGTTTTGAATTATCTCTTACCTCAGGAGGACCTTAAGTAGATTCTATTAGAAGTGCATATAAAATTTAATTTTTAAAAAGGCAGGTTTTAGTCACAATTTTAAAGGGTTTTTTAGGGCATTGAACAGAAATTTGGATAAAAAAAAGTAAAAGTATTTTGCCACAACATTTTAAAAAATGGGCAAATTAATTTTTTTTAATTGTTCATGGTGCCCTATTTCTATTATCACATTTTGATACTGAAAGTGGCCAACATACATATTAAGGACCTTTTCTCACAGAAGCAGGCATAGGCCCTAAATTATTTCAAAGGCAAACCAAACTAGGAAGTTTTTGTTGTGAGAAGGGCAAGTAACAATAAGCAAAAGGAGGTACAGCTGGATGTCATTATGTCTCAAAAGAGGCTTATTCCATAGAAAACGTGACTATGAAATGATTATTTTTGTTCGGAAGGGTCCATCATATTTGGTGTTGTATTCTTTCAATGCTATAGTTAACTTTCTTGAATTTAGTTGTGGTGACATATGACAAAATGTCCCTTGGGATTAATCACATATTTTTAAAAGATGAGGCTTCGTTATATCTTTGTTCTTTGTATCTTGGCTTTTGTTAGCGCATTTTAATTAGGATCTGGTATCTGCAATAAACAGTAAACATAAAGAGCTTTGCAAAAATGTATTAGACTGTTTGTTTTCACACTCTGATGCATATTTGCACAATTTTACCATGAAAAAAGGAAAACATGCTAAGCTCTTGGGCTCTATCCCAAATGTCCTGGAATAGAATCCGGAAATTAGTAAGAATGCAACCAAACCACATAATATTTCAGCAATTAACCTAAGAAAAGAGGGTACATTCTCTATATGAAGGTAGTCTTTTGGAAGGCATTTGTGAAAGAAAGACGCTTCTAGAAAACACATACATATTACTATTTTAAATTTGGTTTAATTGTCTTTGATTTAGCAGAAGCTTAATAAATTCACTAAGGTTAGAAACTTTTGTTCCTTTCATTACAATGCGAAAAAAGGAATTATTCATCACCTAGACCTGCTTCTTTTTTACAAATGATGTCCAAAATAAATCACAAATGAAAATGCAAGCTGAAATTCAGTGCAGCCTGAAGTATCCTAACAGTCACAAAGATCTCAAAAGTATATAGAAGAACTTTATGGGCAATCCAGGAATTTATTGGGTAAGAAAATTTACAGTGAGTAAGAATATCTATATTCCAATAACTAGGAGTTTCAGATTTAATGGGTCTTTGTAGAAGGTCTTCATTATAGTTGTAAGTATACTCATTTAAAGAAGGTTCAGGGGATTAAAATTGTTTCTGTAAATACAATAGAACACTGTATTACAAAAGGAGAATAATAGAAAATGTCATTTGCCAAAGACAGATGCACTTTCATTTTAAAGTATTCCTATCAAACTCTATCAAAAAACTTGAAAGGTTTAAAATGTGGCTCTTGTGAACACTTGTTATTGATATGACACCTTGATAGTTTTTGAACGTGACACAAAAGTCATAAAAGTATATAAGCAATTCTAAGGTGTAAAGTGATTTTTTTTCCAGAAAAGCTAGGCTTTAATGTGTTTCCAAATAAAACACAAGATTAAGTAATTTATTTTGTCATATGATTTATTTATGGGCTGAAACACTGTAAACAATAGATAAAAGATACAGACTCAGATGTCAAAGTAAAAGATGAAAATCATTACATTTTATTAGCAGAAGATATATAAAAATGCCAAAATGAACTGTAAAGAGAGGGAAAGTGTTATGCTCAGAGGTCCTGAGTCTGTGCTGCATTTGTTTTTCCCACCTCCCCTAAAGGGGAATAATAGCTCTGAATTTAATTAAAAATCTATTTTTTAAGATTAAAGTCATGAAAAAGTTAAAAGACTGGATCACAAAGAAGAGTTCTGCAAGGATCTCAGGGAATTTGAACTGATGAACTCCCATATATTTTATTTTCTCTCAACTATTTGTGGGAGGATCACTAGAGCTGCATAGGAATTGTTAGTCTGGGATAAAAGCAAGGGTTTTATAAACCAATAAATTTTTCATTAGTTTTACATAAATTTTAGTAGCAATAGTTTAATTTCAGGCAAATTATTGCAATCAAAAGAATAGCTACTGAATGTAATATTAATTGGAGTATTTAGAGAGCTATTTTTTAAATACAATGTGATGCTTGGGATATTATTTCCTAAAGTTCTTCTTAGCATGTCAAGGTAAGAACAAGAACATGAAAACAAAAATAGTGGCTAAAAATAATTTTACAAACTTCAAAGGTTTAAGAGGTGTCAGAAAGTTCAGGTGGAATTTACAAAGATAGTAAAATTTATTTAGCATGTATGACTTTAGAATAATAGGTTTAAAGCAACATAAAATGAATTTTACTTTTTAAAATGCTCTCTTCCCATTATCTCAACCTACTAATGCCCCAGAAAAGGTCTGGAAGACCCACTCAGTCTTCCATCAGGCCTTGATAATCACTAAGCAGGATCTGGTGAGAGGTGAGAGAATATACTCTGCTATGAAATTCTCAGATCTATAGTGTCACCCGGAGAAAGGTAATGAGGAACCAAATCATGAAGTCCAAATTAACCTTTTCTATTTTCACCTAGAAATCAGTTCATCGTTACTGCATTCACGGAGTCAGATATAATGTGCTTTTCAGAAAAATCACTGCACACAGTACACACAGCTCAAGTTTCCATTATATGCCATTGCTGAATAGTTTCAAACATTCACCCACAAGCTAACAAAGTATGACTAGTCAGGTTATGAAAGAACATTCCACAATCTTCTTTTTTGCCAAATGCAATTGAATATAAGCTGTCTTGGCAACCATTGCCAGCATCCAGAAGTAGTTGAGCATCCAAAAAGACCATACTTCAGGTTGTGAACCTGAAGAACAAAGAGCAGAAGATATCTTTACACCAGATATCTATGTGTATCTATATAATCTCTGCCATTCCGCCCTCACTGTATTCCTCTATTTACAGTAATACTAACATTAATTATTATTGATCTATTTTATTGAGTGTAAATGCTATATTAGCTTGGTTCTGCAGCCAGTCCTCTGACAACATTTCCATTTTACCATGGTCAGAATGACAGAATTGCACTGAACATGAGCTTGTAGGCCATGTCTATAGGGCTTGCCAGTGCCAAATGAAACAGAATATCTGAGATATGATGTCTAAATTTCTTGATCCTGACTTCAATGGAAATGCTGTGTGTGGAATGATGACAAGATTGGGCTCTCAGGCAAAAGCTCTGTAGAATGATACAAAGGAATGTAATTGTTCAAATTTTAAGGAGCAGTTTATCTAAATTGGGCTAAAGCCTCCACATCTCACTCATGCAAGTAGTCAGTAGATCAAGTTGTGAGTAAAGAAAATACTTTTAAATTTATTATGGATAATTATATATTTGCTTGCTACATCTCTTTGAGACTCTTTCCTAGGTAACAACATACATTTTATTAATTGCAGCTAATTGACACTAGAGACTGTTTGCTAGCTTGTCACTCCCAAGTTACAGAAAAATGTGTTGATCTCAGCTGAGATCCTAGTGGATATTTATCCATATTTCAAAGCCAGCATGCACTTTATTATCTTTACTCCAAAAAGGCTCAATTTCAAACAGAAGGAACGTTCCATATTTAGATACACACAAAGCTGTGTATGGAAACTTGCAAAGCTGGCTACATTCTGCTTAGTGCAAGCCACGCTATCTATCCCTCACTTGCAATAAAATCATTATACACAAATTCTAATTCATGCAGTCAAAGAATTTTAACTTTGCCCTTTGATACTACAATTCATAATAACTTGGCCATTCCCACAGCAACAATTTTTTTAGTAGACTACTTGACGACCTTATTAAAGTTCATAATAACTCAGTTGATTTTTATGCAATTATGTAACATATTTTGGATGTAAAAGGAACACTCTGTTACTGTTCATTACCCACACAGTACTTTTTATTGATAACTTTACAAATGCAGAACCTTCTTCATGCTATTCATCTCCTAAGAAGATGAACAAGGGGAAGAGGAAAAGCGAAGGAGTGAAAGGAACCGAGAAAATAAAAGCCATGAGAACACAAAGCTATAAATAATTTTTAAACTTCATTGTTTGATGCACCCTGAGATGCTTGGAAGTACAGCCATTTTCCCTATGAACATTATCCTCTGTTTGCCAAACATTTTAATTTGTTGTTTTTCTAGCACTGAAGAAGCCAGCGTAGCTTTACCTTTTCCTTGCATTTCTGTTGGTGTGTTAAATTCATACTATTATATTTGTAAAAGTGTCAGCAGCAATGTGCAAAGCTCTGGAAACACAGTTGCATACTAGAAAATTACCATGTAGTCCACCTATTGCTTTTCCTTTGCATAAAAGGCACGTTGCTTGTTAATTACATACCACAGTACATAGAACAGAGGGAAGTCAGGCAGACAATGAACACATTGAGCCATATCAATGTGGCATGTAAAAGGAATGTAGAGTGAAAAGATGCACCAAAAATCTCTTCCCAATATGAAGCACCCCGTGTCTCCATCAAGTGTAGGTGATTTTGCAATATGAACAGAAATCAATTGGCATTGTTTTAGTGATAGGGGCAGTTTCCAATAATGAAATAGCAATGTTTACCTCTATGAACTGAACAGACATTCACTTTTGATTCAGGAAATGCGTTCACATGCCTGCAGTGGCTCAGGCCAGAAGCTGGGGGCACTAGAGCACACCTCCCAGCCTGCCAGCCACTGCCGATGGGAAGGAACTGAAGCTCCAAGACTTTTTCTCTCTCCCTGCTCCACTAGAAGGGGCATGGCCAGGCCCCACTCAAGACTGCCAGGCTAAGGAGCGGGTGAGAGGGGAAAAAGGTAGTGGCATTGAATTCATAAAAGATTGAACAAAAATAGTCATTTCTCTGAAGTGAGCATGTATTGAACATAGCAGTTTGCAACCTCAAGCACACAACAAAGAACAACCAAAAATCTTGGCCTGCGCTAAGATACAGCCCAGTAAAATTCAGTGAGAGCACACACAACTTAGTCTAACTTAAAATGTAAACCAAGAAGACAAGAGAAAGCCTTGCATAAGTCTTATGTAATCCTGAGGACAGAGTGTCTCCTTACAGTCAGGTATCAGAAAGTCCTTGGGGAATCAGCAGGTGGTCTTAGGTGTTGGGGTGGAGATCTCTGTGCTCACAGGTGGCAGGGGATCAGTCCATCTAGCCCCAGTTGCCCACCCTCTTTCCCCTCCCCCATGACCTGGGAATTATGCCCCCTCCCCCTTCCCCTTATCAACTGCTCGCCTCCCTGAGTCTGTGCCAGAGCTGGGAGGGGGTGGTGTCTACTGGTCTCCTGGCATTTTATAATGTAAATGTAATTCTCTGCTTTCTTTGCTCACACCATCCCAAGCAATCCCTCTCTTGTTCCCTTCGTTCTGTCTCCAGCACGTCCATGTGATGCTTTTCAAGTCTTTGCATGGCACACTGAGTCAGCACACTGAGTGGTGCCAGCACACTGATCCAGGGAAGGGGGGATGAAAGCCCATTTGAAACTCCAGACTCCAGCCAGAGTTTGTCTGGGGGAGGCAGGGGGGCAGCACTTTCAGGCTGTTGCCCGTCTGTGCCCCACGCCCTGCTGGAACCGAGCAGGAGGCATGGGCAGCACACTGAGCTAGGGAAGTGGGTAATAACACCCTTCCAAGACCCCAGATCCCAGCCAAAGTTTGCCTGAGGGGGAAATCCCTCTCAGGCTCCCCCCCTCAATCAAACAGAGAAAAGTCTGGAAGAGGCTGCCCCCCTCTCCCCCCCAGCAGACCCAGCTGTGGTCCCCAGCCAGGTTTCCCACCCCCAGCCCCTTCTCAGCCAGCTCTCACTGCTCTGGCTAGGGGCAGGACCAACCCTGTTCTCTGGAGTGGACAGCACAGCACTGCAAAGCATGCTGGGATGTTGGGGGACTGTGATTTAACTTGAACCAGAAACAAGTCTGGGACAGAAGTTTCATAAACCAGTTTGACCTAAATCAGTTAAGTCTGATGCTACATTCAACCGGGTTTATCTTGAACCAGTTTCAGCCATTTTGAAACTGGTTTATGTGCACTGAACTGTTCTGTTGCAGGGTTGAACCAGTTTATGTGTAACTTCTGTCCCTAGCCCTAACATCCAGTTAATCACACACAGTTCAACAAAAACAAGCTTTCTACTCACAGAGGTGGGGACCCGTTTTAGTCTGAAGTCAAGCCTAAGTTAGGGCAGGGTGGCATCACAAGCTAAGTAGAGACAGTCAAAAAGCTAGAGGTTGAATAAATTAAATCTTTGCAGGTTAGTCTAAGCTGCATAGATTAGACTGATAAGCAAGTGAAGACATTCACGTTTGATTTTGGAAATGTAACCACATTCCTGTAGTGGCTCAGGCCAAAAGTTGGGGGGTACTAGAGCACATCTCCCTGCTAGGATGGAGCAGACAGCTTGAGCCAAGGCTAACCCACCCACCCTGCAAGGGGGAGGTTGTGGGGAAGGTGCAAGGCATCCTGGGATGCTGGGAGACTGAGTCAACTTGAATCTGGAGGGGATCTAGAACAGAAGTTCAATAAACCTAAATCAGCTAAGTCTGATACTAAATCCATCCAGGTTTATCTTAAACCAGTTTTGGCCATTTTGAAAATGGTTTCATAGATTCATAGATTCATAGATCTATGAATCTATGACTATGAAACCCACTTTCAAAATGGGCCAAAACTGGTTTAAGTGCACTGGTTTATGTGCACTGAACTTCTGTTGTGTTGCAGATTTGAACTGGTTTCTGATCACTTATACCAGTTTATGTGTAATTTTTCTCCCTAGACATAGAGACTAGGCATGAGCCTTGATGGGCAACAACCTGAATGGATACCCATAGCATCTGAAGAAGATTTTTGCCAGGATCAAAAATGACAAGGCATTCTGAGGAGCCTCTCTATAACACATACAACACTTCACAAATTTTCCATGTCTATGGAAAAGTTCAGAGATAATATGTGGCTGATGGCAACATCCTGAGGCATAGCCAGCACAGGTTTGTTGCGGGTAGGTCTTGCTTGACCAATCTTATTTCCTTTTATGACCAGGTGACCTATCACCTGGACAAGGGAGAAGAGATTGATGTCATATATCTTGACTTCAAAAAAGCCTTTGATCTGGTATCCCATGATCACCTCTTGGCAAAACTGGCTAACTGTGGTCTCCAGTCCACCATGATCCACTGGCTGGGAAATTGGCTCCGTGGTCAGACCCAGAGGGTGGTGGTTGATGGAAGTCAGTCGTTGCGGTGCCCTGTGACCAGTGGGGTCCCTCAAGGTTATGTCCTTGGACCTGTATTGTTCAACATCTTCATTAATGATGTGGACATTGGAGTCAGAAGTGGACTGGCCAAGTTTGCCAATGATACCAAACTTTGGGGTAAAGCATCCACACCTGAGGACAGGAGGGTGTAGTCAAGCCCTCTGACTACTACCCACTGGTTGTGGTCTATGTGGGTACAAATGATGCATCCAAGGGCAAGCTGGATAACATCATGGAGGACTATAAGGCCTTGGGACACCAACTGAAGAAGATGGGAGCTCAGGTGGTATTTTCCTCCATTCTCCCGGTAAGTGGACAGAGTAGGCATCATGAGGCCTGCATTGACATGGTTAACCGGCTGCTTCAGAGCTGGTGCCACAAGGCAGGCTTTGGGTTTTTTGACAACAACCCAGCATACGGCGGGCTTTAAACAAGCTTCACTGGGGAAGGGGCCGCTTCGAGTTGAGAGGATGCTTCACCAGCACGCAGGGTGACAAGAGGAAGGGAAGCACAGGTAAGTATCAACGTCCGAAGAGCAGAGGGCTACAACTGTCCTGGGAGTGGGAGGAAGGCACGAGCACCCTCAGGAAGCCTCAGGTGCCTCTACATTAATGCTCGTAGTATGGGGTGTAAGCAGGAAGAACTGTGCCTCCTGATTGCAAGTAAGAACCCAGACTTAGTAGGGATCACAGAAACCTCGTGGGACCCTACCTATGACTGGATGGTGGGCATTCAGGGGTACACCCTATATAGAAGACACAGGACAGAGACGAAAGGTGTGGGGGTTGCTCTCTATGTCAAAGAGCACCTCACATCATCAAGGATTAGCTTCGGGTTAAAGGAGGGTTGGGCAGAGACACTATGGGTCAAACTACAAGGGGCGGCGTGGCGAAAGGGACCTTATGGTGGGTGTCTACTACAGACCACCCAACCAGGGGGAAGACCTGGACCAGGACTTCTCCAGTCAGCTTATGGAGGCGGTTAGGTCAAGGGATGTAATTGTCATGGGTGACCTAAACTACCCAGACATTTGCTGGGAGGAGCAGATAGCCAGGTCTGACTGCTCGCGTAGGTTCCTGGATATATTACAAGACCTTCACCTTATCCAGGAAGTGCACAGCCCCACTAGGGGTAACGCCTTGCTGGACCTGATCCTGGCCATGGGGGATGACCTGGTGAGGGGACTGCAGGTCCTTGACCACCTAGGTAACAGCGATCATCACCTGCTGGATTTCACTATCCAACGCAGGGCGTCTAGGGCTCACACCAAGGCTAAAGCCCATGACTTCAGAAGGGCCAACTTCAATGAGCTTAGGAGACTAGTGGGGGAGGCACTAAGGACCCAGAAGGTAGAGGAGATGGGAGCCCACAAGGGATGGTTGTACCTTAAGGGGGCGATCCTCCGGGCCCAAAGGATAACAGTCCCTGAGAAAAGCAAAGGGGGTAAGAGTGCTCAGAAACCCCCTTGTCTCAGGAAGGGCATTCAGCAATGCCTGAGGACTAAAAGGGAGGTGTACAAGCAGTGGAAGGGAGGAACTATCACCAAGGAGGAGTACTCCTCCTTGGCCCAGGAGTGTAGAAGGGCTATTAGGAAGGTCAAGGCAGAGATGGAACTCAGGCTAGCATCCAGGATTAAGGGCAACAAAAAGTCCTTTTTTAAGTACATTGGGAGCAAGAAGAGGGCACCAGGCAATGTAGGGCCCCTGCAAGACACAAACGGTAATCTTGTGGCTATGCTAGACAAGAAAGCTGATATTTTTAAAAGTTTCTTTGCCTCTGTTTTCCTGAACAGGGACCAGGATATCCCACCTACCAGAGGTAGGGACAATCTTGGGGATAGCTCTGCAGGCCTTCAGTCAGTGCAGATGTAGTTAGGGATCTTCAGGAAGGGCTAGACATTTTTAAATCTGCAGGTCTAGATGCCCTCCACCCCAGGGTGTTGAGGAAGATGGCAGGGGTCATCGTGGAGCCTTTGGCCTGGCTGTATGAGCATTCGTGGTCATCTGGCCAGGTGCCGGGGGATTGGAAACTGGCTAATGTGGTCCCTATTTTTAAGA
>NW_005841933.1:987386-995523 GCF_000455745.1 Alligator sinensis
CAGGCTAGATGATCTGTTCAGGTCCCTCCTGACCCTAGCTACTATGAAACTATGAAACTATGAGGGTGATCCAGGTTGATCTCAACAGGCTCAGGAAATGGGCGGACGAGAACCTGATGGTGTTTAACAAAATGCAAGGTTCTCCACCTTGGGAGGAAAAACCTGTAGCATGTCTATAGGCTCAGCAGTGCTACGCTGACTAGCACTATGGATGAAAGGGACTTGGGGGTCAGGATTGACCACAAAATGAACATGAGCCTTCAATATGATGCTGCAGCTAGTAAAGGGAGCAAAACGCTGGCTTGCATCCATAGATTCTTCTCAAGCAAATCCCAGGACGTCATTCTCCCATTGTACTCGGCCTTGGTGAGGCCGCAGCTGGAGTACTGCGTCCAGTTTTGGGCTCCACAATTCAAAAAGGATGTGGAGAAGCTTGAGAGAGTCCAGAGAAGAGCCATGTGCATGATCAGAGTTCAGGAAAACAGACCTTACAGCGACAGGCTGAGAGCTATGGGACTTTTCAGCCTGGAAAAGTGCAAGCTCAGGGGTGATTTGATCACCAGAGCGTCACAAGGGACAACAAGGTGAAACGGTTATAAACTCCTGCAAGACCATTTCAGGCTGGACATAAGGAAAAATTTCTTTACTGTCCAAGCCCCCAAGGTCTTGAATAGCCTGCCATCGGAGATGGTTCAAGCACCTACTTTGAACGCCTTCAAAGGAAAATTGGATGCTTATCTTTCTGGGATCCTATGACCCCAGCTGACTTCCTGCCCCTGGGGGAAGGGGGCTGGACTCGATGATCTTCCGAGGTCCCTTCCAGCCCTAATGTCTATGGAATCTATGAAATCTATGAAATATTCTATATGACACTAACTGTACCGATATAATCCCTTGTGAGCATTTACAGAGGTAGATTGCTTTCAGTTCTCCTCTAATCTCAACTGCTAGTATACTAATGACATGTCTAAGTAAATTTTTTACCTCCACCTAAGACTTCCAACAAGTGCTCAATCCAAGAAATGGTGTAATTGTTTAACTTTAAGATTTGATTCAGCATAGCTTTATTGGCCCTGGTGATGAGGGTGGTCTTGTAAGTGTGTCCCATTTATTAAAACAGTTGGTGAAACAATGCCCTCCTTTTCCAGCCTGTCTAAAAATGTGGATATGGACAGACATAATGCTTAGAATGTTATAAATACACTTTAAACCCTGCTTAAACACTATAAATACACTATAACAAATTTGTGCCGTCACTTTGTGCTGCAGCACACACCCCTGAATGTGCACTTTGGTGAAGGACAAATTGTCTCACTTCAGGCAAACGGCATGCTGGAGCAGCTGCAGCACAAATGAAATAGTAGAGACACTCTGGCCAGCAGCCACAGCATCTCCCTAGAGGACTGAGCCCCCATTTGTTCCGGCGCACACTATTGTAACATGCGCTGTGACACTTTTTCTCTCTGCATTTTTATTTTGCTGCCAGAAAATCCTAGTAGCAAATTTCGCCCCCTCACTGCAAATTTGGTAGTGCATGGCACATTTTAATGTTCTGGGCATGCAGTTTGTGGTGCCACAAACTGCACGTGCCTGCATGTCTGGATGTAGCCCAAGAATCTACATGTGTATGCCGCTTAAGAACAGTTTAAACTTCCAGGAATATTTCAAAAGCACACTGGTAAAAGCAAGTACTATTTTGAGTGGATCCACTGGGAACCAGTTCAATGTTATGTGTGGACACAGCATTCCCTACCTAGAGTCTGCTCAGTCCTCCAGGCGTCTCAAACTGTACCACTACACACCCCCACCAAATCCATGCAGGGCACAAGGCTGCTCTGGGATGCAGTCAGGACTCTACTGCCCAAATATCTATTGCCTACAGAGCCCACAGTCCCAAGGAGTGGAGAAGCAGAAAGCCTTTGTGTCAGTTCCACTTCCCTGCTAAGGACCATGGGTGGGGGTTCCAAGATCATTTCGGCAGGAAGTGGGTAGCCAGATGCTTGTGGGCACTGTGTGGACCTTTGCTTGTGGTACCCATGGGGGCTGGGTGTTCTGGGCTCCCCCCTCAAGAACTCCACTTTTTTGTAAGACCTGCCCAAGGAAACACTTAGTTAATTTCTCTTCTCTGCTAGTCCCAGGCTCCCCATCTTTCTCCCTCTCAAGGAGAATCCTGGTGAAACTTCCAGCACTGACTCCTGGAAGACATGATGGTTTGCGTACTCTACCACCCCCAAATGGCATTTCAGCAGCAGTGGAACCCTAAAAGGTGAGGGTTCTCCCTTGAAAACCTTAGCAGTGTACATGTGGACACTTCTGTCTAGGGACAGTTGTGAACCAGTTGCCAATCAGTTACATTCTTGGAAGAGTTCAAGTGTTATGCCTGTCTGCACCCTCTGAGTCTTCTCTTCAAAATCATAAAGGAATTGTTTTTGCTTTAAAGCACACAGTATTGACTTGACCCTGTGTGGGATAAAACTCCTGGACATGCCACATCTAGGATTTCTAACATGTTTCAAAATGCCAGAGTATGTGTTTAGGACTTCAAAGAGTGCTGCTGTTTTGCTTATTTAACAGGAAAGTTTCCTCCCAATTTAATTCTAATTCTTACAAGTTTTAGCTTCTGCTAAGCAGATGTCACCATTCTCAGTAGCAAGTATTGATATTTTTTTTTCTTTTGGCATTTTTATATTACAGGTGAAAAACCAGAATCTATCATTTAGAATGTTTTTCAGTGTCTCTGCTACATTCACTAGTCAGCTAGTTTGTACTGTTGATATGTTTATTCATTGATCAATACTGCTGAAGTCTCTGAATCTTCCTTCATTGGTACTGACTGCTGGTTTAACCCTACCATTATGTTGGCTCCAAATGTCTTCCATTATTGGCACTCCGTAGTGTTTACTTCACCCTCTGTTTATTTTTTCCTTCAAAGTATGAAGCTTCCTGCTTTTCATCCTTTTCCTATGGTCTTATGAGATTTAACTTTGTGGTCATGATATACCAATTGATAGTCACTGTTGTACTTAGTTTTGTTTAAGAGGTGGCGTGGACTGAATAAATTGATCAGTGAGACTATTCTGGTCTCAGATCTGAAATTTATTAAACACTTAAGCGATATCAAAACAAAACTTCCAACAGTCTGGAAAGGTTTCATAGTATCATAGTAGTTTGGGGTCAGAAGGGACCTGAACAGATCATCTAGTCTAACCCCCTGCCACTGGCAGGAGCACACACTGGGATCACACGACCCCAGACAGGTGTTCGTTCAACCTCTTTTTGAATTTACCCAAGGTAGGAGCAAGGACCACTTCCCTAGGAAGTTGGTTCCAGATCCTAGCCACCTTAACAGTGAAATAGTGCCTCATAATCTCTAACCTGAACCTATTCTCCAGCAGCTTCTGGTCATTATTCCTCATCACCCCAGGTGCTGCTGGGGGGAATAGGGCCCTTCCTATTTGCTGCTGATCTCCCCTAACGAGTTTGTAGGCAGCCACCAAATCCCCCCTCAGCCTTCGTTTGCTGAGGCTGAACAGGTTCAGGTCCCTCAGCCCTTCCTCATAGGGCCTGCCCTGTTGCCGTCCAACCAAGAGGGTGGCCCTCCTCTGAACCCTCTCAAGGCAGGCCATATCCTTCTTAAAGTGTGGTGCCCAGAACTGGACGCAGTACTCCAATTAAGGCTGGACCAATGTCGCGTAGAGGGGGAGTATCACCTTTCTGGACCGGCTTAAGATGCGTCTTTGTATGTACGGCAAGGTGCGGTTGGCTTTGCTGGCTGCAGTCTGGCACTGGCGGCTCATGTTCATCTTGGAGTCAATAATGACTCTGAGATCCCTTTCCGCCTCTGTGCTTTTAAGTAGGGAGCTCCCCAGCCTGTATGTATGCTGTGGATTCCTTCTCCCCATGTGCAGCACCCTGCATTTATCTACATTGAACCCCATCCTATTACCATCCGCCCACTTCTGTAGTCTGTCTAAATCTACTTGCAACCTCTCTCCGCCTACGAGCGTGCTTACCTCTCCCCACATCTTGGTGTCACTGACAAACTTGGACAATGTGTTTTCCACCCCCTCATCCAAGTCGCTGATGAAGATGTTGAACAGTGTAGGCCCCAGGACAGAGCCCTGGGGGACCCCACTATTCACATCCTGCCAGGTCGAGTACGACCCATCCACCACCACTCTCTGGGTGCGCCCCATCAGCCAATTTCTGAGCCATCCAACTGTGTAGGCATTGATGCCACAGTCGCTCAATTTATTAATGAGAATGGGGTGAGAGACAGTGTCAAAGGCCTTCTTAAAGTCCAGAAAGACTACGTCCATGGCGACACCATCATCCAGGGATTTAGTTACTTGGTCATAAAGGGCCATCAGGTTGGTCTTGCAGGACCTGCCTTTGAAGAACCCATGTTGATTTCCCCTGGGCATGATCTCTCTCCCCTGCTGGCCCCTCACAGATGTGATCCTTGATAATTATTTCAAGGGTTTTCCCCAAGACCAATGAGAGGTTTATGGGCCTATAGTTTCCTGGGTCCTCCTTTCTCCCTTTTTTATAAATGGGGACCACATTAGCTAGTTTCCAATCTCCGGGCACCTGGCCCGTGGACCACAATCGCTCATACAGTCGGGCCAAGGGCACAGCAATGACCCCCACCAGCTCTCTCAACACCCGTGGGTGGAGGGCAGCAGGGCCCCCAGATTTTAAAACATCCAGCCCTTCCAGAAGATCCCTAACTACATCTGCGCAGACCCGAGGCCTGGTAGTGCTATCCCCATGATTGCCCCTACCTGTGGTGGGAGAGCTGTCCTGGTCCCTGTCCAAGAAAACAGAGGCAAAAAACTTGTTAAAAATGTTGGCTTTCTTGTCTAGCATAGCCACAAGATTACCATTTGAGTCTAGCAGGGGCCCTACATTACCTGGTGCCCTCTTCTTACTCCCAGAAAAAAAAAGGAAACTGCAGGTTTCCAATAGGATGCAGGGGCCACCATGTGAATGTGTGCATGCACACACATGCACATGGTCAGCAATACAGCCAGGCAGTGTGGTGGAGAGCAGTGCCCCAGCTGCCTGCAGGTACATCTATGTGGAGAGCATAGTCAACACGTGACAGGGTGGGGGGAGCAGATTGAGGAAATGTTGGTAACTGCTGAGTCCCCACACGAAGGGAGGGAGTGGGGCACAGTTGACAGCTGGGGCTGGGGATGCTACCCAGCTGGGGCAGTGCATGGGGCCTGGGAAGGGGTTGTGTGTCACTGGCAATGAATTGGGGGAGCATGTGGGAGCACATGACTCCCCAGATTTGTGTACCCACGGTGGGGCATAGGGCTTCAGCCCAGCTCAGGGGTGGGCAAAATGCGGCCCGGGGACCAGATGCGGCCCCGCCCCGTGGGGCGCCTAAAAAATTTAGAAAATTAATATTAATCTGGCCTGGGCTGTCTGTCATGCGTCCCTTGATGGCTTGCCAAAACTCAGTAAGCGGCCCTCTGCCCAAAATAATTGCCCACCCCTGGCCTAGTTGGACCTACACTAGGTAGGAATTGCCTCCACAGCCCAGGAGGCAGGGCTATATTGCCATTGCTACTGTGTACATGCCAGCTACTCTGCCAGCTGTGCAAGGAGTAATGGACTGGAGGCAGGGCCATGTTGCTTTCACCTCCTCCTGCAGCCAGCCACTCATGTGCCAGGCCGTGGCTCTACCCCACCACCAGGACCCAGCTGCCATCACCACTGCTGCTCCTCCCAGGCTGCCTGCACTGCCCCTCCACCCCACCTCCCATCAGGGCCGTCCCTGGGGGGGCCAATCAGGGCAACCGCCCCAGGCCTCATGCTTTGCAAGGCCCTGCAATTTGCGGGGCCCCATGGAGCAGGAGCAGACCGGAGATGGGCAGAGCAGTGGCTCTGCATTCAGCTGCTCGCTACCCTCCAACTCCCTGCTACCTCCAACTCCCTGCTGCCTCCACCGATGGTGGTGGCAGCTTCTTCGGGTCCGGGATTGGAGCAGGGGCAGGGCCCCACATGGGCTGATTTGCCCTGGGCCCCGCACCCTGCTCAGGTTGCCTCTGCCTCCCATATGGGGTAGAACCATGGCCCAGCATGGGTAGGAGGAGGTGAGGACAGCATGGCCTCATTGCCGATTTGTTCCTCTTCGTGCTGCTGGCAGCACACCTGGTGTCGGGGTCCTGGCAGCAGTGGCAGCAATGAGTCTCGCCACCCCACTCCACCCTCCCACACTAGGTCCTGCCTACTAGGCAGCCCCTGCCTGGTGCGGGTCCAGCCAGGCTGCAGCCCTATGCCCCACTGTGGGTGCACAAATCTGGGTGGGGGCATCAGACGTCATACCACTCTGACGTGTTACCTATGGTGTTGCTTATGGCTGGTCACCTGCCCTGCCCCACACACCCCTGCTCTGCCCCACACACCCACCCCTTTCCCCACACATTAAGAGGCTGGGGCTAGGGGGCAGTGGGTTGGGAGTGACGGGCACCAGTAGGGCTGGGAAAGGCTGTAGATTGGAAGTGTGAGGCTCACTGGCAGGGCCAGGGGGCTGGGGGTCAGGCATGAGGGGCACCAGCAGGGCTGGGGGGGCCTGTGGCCTGGGAGTGAGGGGACCAACATATCAGGGCTGCTCAGTGCCACAAAGCAGTGAGTGGGACAGCTGCAGCTAGACCCACATCCTGATGAATGAAGGAGGCAGGGAAAACCAGGATCCCGGCTAATCACTAAGTAGGTCATTTCAGTAGGCCACCCCACCACAAGCTGCTACATGCTTGACCTATATCCAGCTACTGGCATCCATTATGTCAAGGCCTCAAAATGATAGTTTGTCACCTTTGCATTTTCACCTTTGCATTTTCTAGCAGAATGTCCAGTCTCGGGGCAATAATCATATTGGGGCATTTAAAATTTCATATTGATGCAACATGAACTCTCCCACAGTGGAAACATTCCTTAGGACAGGGGTGAGCAAAATGGCAGATCTGGCCAGTGGCCAGACTCCATTTCCCAGCACCCCCTGCCCGCGTTGCTGGGCCAGTTTGCATGGAGACCCCAGGAACAGTGGCACCGTGACAGGGCAGGGCCAAGGTATCCATGGAGACCAGCCCCAACAGCAGTGGCAGGGCATGTGGCTGGGCAGAGAGCTGCAGTGGTGACAATATGGTTCGGAGTCAGGGCAGAGCCATGATCTGCTGCCTGCACGCCCCTACCTGGGGCATGCAGGCAGCAGATCACAGCTCTGCCTTGGCTTGGGACCACACTGTTGTCACCACAAGAACCCAGCCCTGGAGCAGCTCCCTGCCCAGTTGCAAGCCCTGCCAGTGCTGCTGGGGCCCATCTCCATGGAAACCCTGGTCCCACGCTGTCACAGCACTGCCACTCCTGGGATCTCCAAGGAAACCAGCTGCAGTGATGAAGGCAGGGGCTGCTGGGAAATGGAGTCCATCGCAGGCCCAATCTGGCCTGCAAGCTGGACTTTGCCCATGCCAGCCTTAGGAGCTTGTGCCCCTTCCAACTGGCTTTGTGTTTTATTAATTGAGTCACATGAATTGTCCCTGCAATCTAACTATAAAACCTGGATTTTTCCATTGCTGTTGCTAATTCTACTGTGTTGAACCAGGTTAAAGTCTCCTCTCCCATCCTTGGCAAAATCTTTGAAGTCAGTCTCACCTCCATCCTTGGCAAAATCTTTGAAGTCAGTCTCACCTCCATCCATCCTTGGCAAAATCTTTGAAAAAATTATCAAGGCTCACATTTGCGAGAGCCCGGCAGGACAAATTATGCTAAGGGGACACCAGCACGGGTTCGTAGCAGGCAGATCGTGCCTGACTAATCTAGTCTTTTTTTATGACCAGGTTACGAAACGCCTGGACACAGGAGGAGGGGTGGATGTAGTATATTTAGACTTCAGGAAGGCCTTCGATACGGTATCCCACCCCATACTGGTGAACAAGTTAAGAGGCTGTGACTTGGATGACTACACAGTCCGGTGGGTGGCGAATTGGCTAGAGGGTTGCACCCAGAGAGTCGTAGTGGATGGGTCGGTTTCGACCTGGAAGGGTGTGGGAAGTGGGGTCCCGCAGGGCTCGGTCCTTGGACCGATACTCTTTAACGTCTTCATCAGCGACTTGGACGAGGGAGTGAA
>NW_005841933.1:996158-1009043 GCF_000455745.1 Alligator sinensis
ACTCTTTCCTGCCTATGCAGGGGGTTGGACTCGATGATCTATTGAGGTCCCTTCCGATCCTAACGTCTATGAATCTATGAATCTCCCAACAGCCATCTCTTAATTTTCTCATTATTAATATTGGAGACCAATCTGTCCTGCAGCACAGAATGCTTCAAAATGAGCAATACTCGCTTATATATTGAAAATCAAAGGCAGTTAAGTGACTAATTACCAGGGATCCTGGTTTTCTCTGATAAAAAATCAAACAAAAGTTTTGGATTAAAAAAAGTAACCCAAAGTCCACATTTTTCCATGATCAAAATGAAACACCACTAATTTCATTTTGATCATGGAAAAATGTGATCATGACACAATGTGGATTTTGGGTTAGTTTTTTTAATCCAGAAAATTGTGGGGTGCGGGGGGGGGAGTATCAGAGAAAACCAGGATCCCTGCTAATTACCTTTAAAAAACAGACCCCTGGCCTTTTTAGCAGTGCTAAATAAACAGCTGTAGATTCATCTTTCATCTTCATCCTGCTATGAAACTTGAAGTGTGCCATAGTGTGATTGGATTTAACATTTACTACCCTGTTACAATGTTTTGGAGGTCTTCTCAGCTCTCATCTCCAAGGTTTCAAAAAAACAGCCCTCCTAAGAGGGAATAGGTTTACTGCTGAAGAAAACTGATTTCTGATTGTTCCTTTTTATACTATAATTTCCAAGGAAATATTGACTCAAATTTTTTATATATTGTTGAGACTCCGCATATTCTACAAATTCCTTACATTTCCAATAAGCCGGTATTCTTATATCTTCCTTATCTTTACCAGTTTTGCATTGGGGCCAGCTCAGGAGAAATAAACTTTCTGTCCATAGTACTGCAGGCAGGAATCTGCTGCCAGAGGTTTATCTAGTCACCCCTGTGCCCTGGGTGGTAGCAGCACACAGGGCAGCAGCGGTAGCTGTGCTGGAGGCAGTGGCAGCCACGCTATTAGTGCAGCAGCCGCTATTTTTGTAGCCCCCTCTCCCCCAGCTCAGTGCCCAGTGCAGATGTCCCAATCACCCCACCCTTATCTACCCTATTGCCTGCTGCTTTATTTAACTTAACTGCAAAAGGGGGGGTGGGGGGGAGAGACAGCAGGGAGGCCTCCTGTTTAAAAGACGGAAAGTAGAGCATGGCTTTTTTCCATAATACTCACGGTTACATTGGGCACCCCAGGTAACCTCATTGTGATCACTATGCTACATCATAACAGTTGGACGTGGTACGAGTGGTTTTTGTTACGCTAAGCAAAGAGGTATTACAAGGCAGCAGATAATATCAGCTCAGACATATATAAAGAATGTACAAGTGACGAATATCATCTAAGCCAAACTGCATGGATAATGACATGCCATGTTATAGAGGCGGGGACCATAGATAGTTGTTGTAGCCATATTTGACATATATGGGAGGGCTGTGCTGATATATTATTTCTCCCTGCGATTGACTGAATTCATGTCACTTCAAAAAACATTATGATTCCTAGATGTTTCTCCACTGTCTTGTGCAACATTTAACTATTCTGAGGGCTAAGCAAGTCAGGAGATAAAAAACATCTTGAGTACAGAATGGAAAAGACTGTGTACTGTACTGTATGCCACACAATCAGGAAAAGATAGTTTAATATTGACCATCACAGATAATAGCTAAGGAACAGAAAAAATATACATAAAAGACATATTACTTATTATGAGAATAATAAATCATAGATACTGTGCTCCAGGACTTACTAACTGGAAACAGAGCAGCAAACAGCATATATCCACAAGGAGTCAAGTTCAAATAGATGCATTTTTCAGCATGTAACCATCTATCCTGTATATACAGTATTCACTAAGGAGCAGTGACCCTACAGTGGCATCACTAATGGCTGTGTTCTCAGGTGCAGATGTGAAAATTAACACTTTATTGCTGCCTTGGCCACCTTTAATTTACTCCCTCTTAACTCGCATTTTTACACTATTTCTGGAGGGCAGCATAAAGTAAACAGGACTCAGTATTGGAAAAAAATCTTTCCAGAAAGCTGTCTTCTTTTCTTTACAAAGACTCCCACTGAAATTAATGGGAGCCTTTCCACTGATTTTAGGGGTCCTTGGAATCGGGCTCAGAATACATAACAGAGGATCAGCCTGTGCCCATTTCCATCAGACACTCCCCTGCTCATGATGGCAGTGTTGTAGCATTTTTTCCTTTTTATCTGATAGACTGTAATATTCTTATTCTTTTCCCTATACTCCTAGCTCATATGGAGTACTACATCTAATGGATTTTTTCCTCTGTTTGTATTTCACATAGCACAATAGGGTCCTCTTCCATGACAAGAGTTCCAGTATGGCTTAATAACAACAGCTATTATTGCTATTACTATTATGATCACTATTAAGATTATTACAGTTTTGGATGATGATGCTAAAGTGGCATGTTTTCAGAGTTTGCTTTTCATTTTCTCAGGACTCTGTAGATGGATACATATTTTAAATTCCCAAATGCTCTTGATATGTACAGGCTAGATTATGTTCTAAGAAGGGGAAATTCTATCCTACCTTGAGTGATATACTAGGGAGAAAAAGCAGCAAAACTTCACCATGCTGTCAGCAATCCTACACAACTCTGCAGAGCAACTAGCCAGAACCTCTCCCAGATGAGAAGCATGGGGAAGAAGTCACTGCTATTATCAGTGTGTTGTAGTAGCAGCTGCCACAGCTATAGAAGGCCTCACCTTCTATAGGAATAGCTAATGTGATGGTGACAAACACTGTTTTGTTTTGCTTTGTTATCTGGAGCTGGATATGGGGTAGATCATAAGCTGATGTAAATCAGTAAAGCTTTGCTGAAATCAATGAGCTAGCAACTGAGGATGTGCCCCAACAATTCTTTTTTAATCTCTAACATGCATGTACTTACCACAGGGGCAAAACACACATTATAAACAGAGGTAGGGTCTTGTAATTATTCTCTTACTCAGGTAAAGAGAAACTGGAGATTTTAAAATATGTTGTAAGAGCCTGCCTTTCAGCTAGTCTGAGAAGCTTCAGTTTAATACAATTAATGGCAGAGAAAGAAGTACAGTACATCAAAAATTATCATTCAAAGTAAGTCATTTTGTCAGCTTGAGAGTGCGGATAGCCATTTAACTGATATTTATTTTTGTACTACATGACACAGGATAGACTTATTAAAATAAACATTTGTTAACAGATCTTTAAATTTAAATTTGATATCACACTAGAATGATCCATACAAGTCTGTACTTTCCATTCTGGATTGTGTCTTGCAATGCCATATAGGCTTCAAAGAGGAAGACGTATAAAGTATTGTATCATCCAACAATTGGCTATTTTTATGGTATTTGAATTATTTGTCTGCTCTCATCATATATCACCTGAATATTTCTTACAATTTGGATCAAGTTTATAAGCCTGTTATTGACTAATTGTGCCAGCAAAACAAAAATAAAACAAGATCACTAAATAATCAAAACCCCAAGAAGTTTGTGATAAAAATAATGAATAAACTGACAGTATGTAATACAAATTACAATATGTTAAACTTTAAAAAAGGGCTGAATGTTTCAGGAAAATCATAAAATCATAGAATCATAGAAAATTAGGGTTGGAAGGGACCTCAGGAGGTCATCTAGTCCAACCCCCTGCTCAAAGCAGGATGAGCCCCAACTAGAGTATCCCAGCCAAGGCTTTGTCCAGCCAGGTCTTAAAAACCTCCAAAGATGGAGATTCCACAACCTTACTGAGTAACCTGTTCCAGTGCTTAACTACCCTCCTTGTGAGAAAGTTTTTGCTAATATCTAACCTAAACTTCCCTTGCTGCAACTTGAGACCACTGCACCTTGTTCTGTCATCTGCCACCACTGAGAACAGTCTAGCGCCATCCCCTTTCGAACCCCACTTCGGGTAGTTGAAGGCTGCTATTAAATCCCCTCAGTCTTCTCTTCTCCAGACTAAAAAAGCTCAGTTCCCTCATAAGTCATGTGCCCCAGCCCATTAATCATTTTTGTTTTCCTCTTCTGGACTCTCTCCAATTTGTCCAAATCCTTTCTATAGTGTATTCCAGAGATGGCCTCACCAGTGCTGAACAGACGGGAAGAATCACTTCCCTCAATCTGCTGGCAACACTCCTACTAATGCAGCCTAGTATACCATTAGCCTTCTTTGCAACAAGGGCACATTGTTGGCTCGTATTCAGCTTATTGTTCACTGTAACCCCCAGGTCCTTTTCCGCAAAGCTCTTGCTTAGCCAGTTAGTCCCCAGCCTGTACCGGTGCATGATATTGTTCCATCCTATGTGCAGGACTTTGCATTTGTCCTTGTTGAACCTCATGAGATTTCTTTTGGTTTAATCCTCCAATTTGTCAAGGTCTCTCTGAATCCTAGGCCTGCTCTCCAGCATATTTACTACTCCCCCCAGCTTGGTGTCATCTGCAAATTTGCTGAGGATGCACTCTATCCCATCTTCCAGGTCATTGATGAAAATATTGAAAAAAACTAGCCCCAGGACCTCAATGACCTGGATATCAATACCATCCAAAAACATAGGCTTATTTTATACAATGCCAGGGCATATTACATCTTTAATTTATACAGTAAAAGCTCTGTTATCTGGCATGCCAGTTAATTGAGTGGCCCGGGCCACCACTTCTCCCACCTCTGGGGCATCCCTCCGACCCTCCTGCGCATCACCACCCCTCCCACTGCATCGCTGCCCCTCCTGCAGGCCCCACAGGACAGGGAGGCAGGCCCTGCACAGCCTATTATGCCCCCAGACCATGGGGGTCGGCAGCACAGGCTGCTTTGCCCTCGGGCATGGGGGGTTGGAGAAACCGGAAGTGCCACGGTGGGCACCTCCAGTTTCACTTTTTCTTACAATCCAGCGTGCTGGTTAACAGAGCATGCCAGCTTGTAAGGTGCTGGTTACCAGAAAGTTTACTGTATTTAAAAAGAGAACAGAAACTGAAAAAAAATCAATTTAAATTTAAACTTGAGTTTCCTTTTCCTTTCCTGGCAAGTATGCAATTTTGATTGTTTTTGAGGAACTTTCTTCTTCTTTTCATGTCTCTAACATTTGACTATTTTGTTACATATGCTTGTCTTCATTTATTGTGCTTTGAACTTGCTGTCATCCTGAGAGTAGATTTGGTTACCATTACACATACTGGGCATATTTACACATGCAATTAGCACAACACGATAAACTCTGGTGCAGTTCACACCAGAGATTATTGCTCCTGGGCTCTGTGTTTGTGTGTGTGCCCAGAACTGCAGAACGTTGAGCTAGGTTAGAGTAGCCCCAGCTGGCAGGAGGTCCCAGAGGTCAGCCTGACACCCCAGTGCTGCTCTGACCTGACTCAGTGTGCTGTGAGGGGGCTGGCTGGGGCACGAGTGTGCTCCACTGTGCAGCTAGCCAGAAGGCAGTCCCGACACTGAAGCACCCTCATGCTCCAGCAAGCCCCATCAGCATCTACATGTGTGTTGCAGCACACTAAATAACACTACCATAGAACAGCACTTATGTTTACAAGTACTATCCTAAGGCAGAGTTAATTAGCTCACTGTAGCCTAACAGGGGCACACACGTAGATACTGGGACTTTACTAAGGAGCTAATTAGGCAAATCTGCAGTAAACGTCTTGTGTAGATGCACCCACTGAGAAGAATTCTACTCCTTAAGGAGTACCATTGCATTCTTAAAGAAATCAGTTACTTAAGTTGAACTGAAAGTAAAAAAGGGAAAGAGAGTAAGAGCAAGAGAGAGAAAAGATGAAGTATTATAAGGTTGCAGTTCTACAAACATGCACATGAATAACTTAACTTTATGCATCCACTTTCTTTACTGAGTGTTGATTCAGGCTTCCTATTCTGGGCAAGTGAGTCTTTTATGGAATTATATATTTTTCCATAGACAAAGCTATTTGGGGATGTATTGGGAATTAAGATGCCTGGATTCTTTATAGTGGATTATGCACTAGTGAAATAATAGATATAACACTAAAAGGAGAACAAAAAAGGATTTGAATTGGAGATTCAATACAATATTACTTAAGGATAAAAAATTTCTAATAGCCATTAAAATGAAAATCAAGGAATATATAAATATTAATTTGGGCTTTTCGTCATATCATAGTATATTGAAGACTTTCAAAATTACTTTCAAAAGCTGGATTTTAGAAATATGTCATAAAATTAGGAAATGCCAAAAGCAATTAAAATTCGAGCTATTAACAAAGTTAACACTAAAAAAATTAGAACATCAAAAATCCCATAGTAAAAAAGCTTATGTAGACTTGCTAAAACTTAAGGCACTATTGAATAATACTGCTGTTAAAAGAGCCAATTATTTTTATAGAGCAAATAAATTTTTGCATGATAATTCAAATAAAACTGGTAAATGGTTAACTGCCTTAATAAAAGAGAAAGAGAAATCTCAACATAACAGCAATTTATACAAAACAAGGGGTGATTATGTACAATAAGAATGAGATAAGTGATATCTTTAAGGTATATTATGACATTGTATAAATCTGAGACTAGAGCTTCTGGAAATGAAATCCAAATTTTGGGGCTGAAAATTCAAATCTTGAGTTTATGTGTCTGTTTAAACCAGAAGAATAAAAAAGCCCATTATTTCTGGATGAAATCTAAAAAAGAAGCAGTGAAACGGTTAAACCTTGATAACACTCCAGGAGAAGATGGCCCTTCACCAGAATATGTTAGTGCTGTCTTTGAAGTACAGGGCCCCTTCATGCTACAGACCTACAGTTTCGTTTTGAATGGAGCCAAATGCATAAATCAGCTTATAATGCTATTATGACATTTATATTGAAAAAGAATAAAATATCTACTTGATTGTTCAAATTGCCACCCTATTTCTCTTATTTACTAAAATAACAGCTAAATGTTAGCCAACAGGATGAGTCAGGTGACAAAAAATAGTCATGAAGATCAGATTTACTTCATAACAGACAATATGAATAAGATATTAAATATTATTCATTGTGCTCAAAATAGTTCATCTTCAATACCTGGCAGTAGCAACAGCTTCTGAAAGAGCATTTGATCAGCATGACTGGCACTGCTGGAGTTATTTGTGTGAAATGCTGTATTAAAAAGGGAGACTACTGGAATTGGTGGAAATGTTCTCATTGATTTTATTAGGCTCAATATTTGGTTTCAAAGAATCATTTTTTGGATGGGCCACCTTTTAAAAAATTTATTTAAAACAGTTCTTAATGGTTAAAGGGTGTGAATCTGAATTCTTCATTACCAGGCAATAAGTGAGAGAAAGCTACCTAGTCTCCATCATTAATTTTCTTGGCTACTGAATCATTCATATAGGTAGGCAGATGATATACATTCATAAAATAAATTGTAATAGACTTTGGTGTGGTGGAAGTTAGTCTAAAGTAGGGGTGCTCAACCCCCAGGTTTTGGGCCAGATCTGGTCCCTAGTGCTGTGTCATCCAGCCCACAAGGCTCCCTATGGGTCTGTGAAAGGCCAGGTAGGGATGATGCAGGGCCCTGGGGCTGAATCCCAGCATGGGCTGGGTAGGGGCACCTTGGGACCCCAGGGCCCAAACCTGGTGCATGGGGCCAAGTGGGGGAGTTGTGGAAACGTGGCGCCTAATCCCAATGCATGGGGGCCAGCTGAGGCTGTTTGAGCCCAGTCCAGGAGTGCGGGCCTCATCCTGGCACAGAAGGTCTAATCTGGCCTGCAGACCAACCCCCCACCATTCATCTAGCCCCTGGCGCCAAAAGGTTGAACATTGCTGGTCTAAAGCAAATAATGTGCTGCTTATAGCATTCTTTATGAATACCTATTAAGTAAAAAATATCACAAGGTAAAAGTCAAATTTGCCTTGCTCAGTAACGTAAATCCATTTACTTTCTATGTCTATTTTCATCAGTGGAGCAATCATGATTTATCCTTAATTTGGTAGCAAAAACAGTTTCCACTGAAGTCAGTGGCATGACTCCTAATTAGTTTAGTGCATGAATGCTGCATGCCCCTGCACACAGGCGCCACCGGCAGTGACAGTGGCACCTTTTCGTAGGGGGTGCACATGCACCCCCTACATGTCTCCAATGGATCAATGAGTGAAACTAGTCAGTTTTCCGGTAATCATCTTTGCTGTGGTGCAAAGCATAGCTCCAGAAGTCATCAAGGATTGACTGAAGTCTATCTAACTGACTATTCCTACCTTCTTCTCCTTTCCTGTTTGTTTTACGACAAAGGAAAAGGATGACCTAAGGACTTGGGTACTTCAAGGATGTAGCACTTGTCCTTTGCACACACAGACTCTTGGGGCATGTCCTCACAAGTGGGAATGTGCATTTCCCCAGGGACAAACAGCAGTGGTACAGGAAATGCCTGTGCACATGCATTCTGGCATGTGGCATATTGCCCTGGGTGGGGTAGGGGAGGCTGAGGCCATCCCCTGCGTTGGCCCCAGAAGCCTTACCTGGGGTCCTGAGGGCCTCCAGGGGCTGCAGCCATGGCAATCTAGCAGCATGGAGCTTGGCTGGCAACCAGAGTGCAGTTCTGGCTGGCCAGGCTCTGGTTTCTGGCAGTGCATGCTACCGCCACATGTGCTACCCCACTGTTTCAAGGTGCAGGGTTTTTTTGATACTGGGATCTCCTGGTGTAAAAATCCCTTGTGCTGCTAATTAGCAGCGTGGGGAATGCCTGCATGTGCAGCGTGTGCGGTGTGCAGCATGCAGATGGGTCTGCAGTGAGCATGCTGCATGGCTGCACTTGAATATACTTACTAAGTGCTAAAGGCTTAAAAATTACATTTCTAAATCAGGTGTTTAAAAAAGAATACACATAATACTCCCCTAGAAGGATATTTAGTTGGTTAAAATAAATATAGAAACTTGATCTATTGAGATCTGGAAGATATTTTAATTTAAAACCTCTGTATTTTTTTAGATATGGTATATATTTTAAAATTGACCTGGAAAGGAGAAAAAATAGGTCTGTTTCCCCATTTTGCTTCTTGTGTAACAAATCAAGCTGGTAGGAGAAGTTTTTGTTATATAAAGTGAATGTGGAGTGGTTTATGTGCACTTTGAGGGATTCTGCTTTGTTTGTTTTAGGTTTTTTAAGGCACTTTTGTATTACAGATGCAGATATTGTGGATATGAGAATTTTTGTTGACTGAAAGACTAGTGAATTGATAATATCACAGCAGTAGGCTGGTCACAAGGAGAGGGTCCTAGACTGCTTTAGCTGATTTGACCAAAGAAAGCAGAGAACTACATTTATATTACAAAATGGCAGGAGACCAGCAGACTCTACCTCCTCCCACCTCTGGCAGAGATTGAGGCAGGCAAGCAGTTGATAAAGGGAGGAGGCGGAGGCGTAATTCCCCTCAGCTCCCCCAGGCCATGGGGGTGGGGGAAGAGGCTGGAGAACCTTTCCCTAGCTCTGGGTGCTGGCCAGGCACCCTGCTCTCCACTGGACTGGGGCACAAGGCGTGGGAGGGCAATATCCTTAGAGGGACTGCCCTCCCTACACAAACCTCACCTGAGGTCTGGGGGGGATTAAAGCCTCTGCCTGGGGGGGGAGGCAGTCCCTCTCAGACTGTTGCTAGCCCCACCCCACATCCCTGCCCCCTCCACTCCAGCAGGGAAAAGTCTGGTAGCGGCTGCTACCCCCCAGGCTGGCCCAGCTGTGGTCCCCAGCCAAGTTTCCTACCCCTACCCCCTTGTCAGCCAGCCCTCACTGCTCCGGCTAGGAAGCAGAGGGGCAGGGCCAACCCTGCTCTCTGGAGCAGACAGCCCAGCCCAGCCCAGCCCAGCCCAGGACTGTAAAGCATCCTGGGATGCTGGGGCACTCTGATTTAACTTGAACCAGGAAGGGGTCCAGGAGCCTAAGTTTCATAAAACAGTTTGACCTAAATCAATTAAGTGTGATACTACATTCAACCAGGTTTATCTCAAACCAGTTTCAGCCACTTTGAAACTGGTTTATGTGCACTGAACTTCTGTTCTGTTACAGATTTGAACTGGTTTCTGATCACTTATAACAGTTTATGAGTAATTTCTATTCCTAGCCATTATCATTTGGGCTCCAACAGATGTGCAGGGAGCCTGCTCCAATGCGCTGGAAATCCAGCATGTTAGAGCAGACTCAATTAATCAAGCCTGCTGAAGCACGGAAATTGATGTGCTCCAGCAGCCTTCCATATCATGTGTATTAGTGTCCCCATGCAGCCCTACGCTGCAAAAATGGTGGTGGGGTACTTTGAAATAAAACACATTCAATGAGCTTTTCTTCAAAGTGCCCCAGTGCCATTTTTTCAGCGCAGAGATGCATAGGGACACTGATACATGTGATGTGCAGGCGCTTTTAATTAGTGCAGCTCACTAACTAAAGTGCCCAGCACCATGTCCCACAGCACATGTAAAAATGCCCATTACTTCCCCAGTCTCTATTCTCACACAAAACCAGCTAAGCCAGAATAGATAACTTAGGGTTCTTTTTAAAGTTTACTTAGGTCTCCTGAACTTCAAATGTGTCAAAGCTCAAGATGCACAGATTTGAGACCTCTTTGAAATGTCAGAGCAAACAAGGGAAGGCAAAACATTACTCTCCCTATATTCTGAAGGCAAAAATTAACAGGAGCCATCTGCCTGCCTATTTATATTCTCTTATCCAGACTTTTCCAATTTTTAGAAACTTTCAGGCATTCTTATAAATGATAAAGAAGCAAAAGGGGGAACAACACCATTGTTTCCCAAATTTTATATGAAATGGCAAGACTCCTTGAATACTCTTGGTTAACAAGAAAGTAGGAACAGTGGCCTCCTTAATATAAAAATATTTCCTGGTTCTTAAAACTGGATATCAAATTCAGTGGGTAAATAATCCAATCCACAGAGAAAGAGGTTGAAATAAGTTGGACCAAAATTTATGAATGTAATAAAATTTAAACAGCTATGTTATTACTTCAAAATTATCTCCTAAGTGCCTAGGGAGGGCAAGCCTTGCACCAGTGGTGAAATACATTAGAAACACAAAATGAAGGGATATATATGATTTATGTTACTTTAAAAGATAGTTCTAAATTCGTATAGATGTCAAAATAGGTATTCTTCTACTTATACCTTCTTCTACATTCTCATCCCTAATTTGTCTATATCCCCTACATATCTGGATACATCAGTTGAGATGCCTTCTATACACTTAGCATTTGCTAAGTGCACTTACAATCCAAGCAAATGGATGTTCAAACAGTAAAACACATGCTAAGTCTGCTGGTGTTGTAGATCTGATTAAGTAAGTTTTGCATTTGAAAGTTTGTCTAACTCTCTCCCAGCTATACAGTTGGTCCAATAAAAGATATCACCCTAAGAAATCCTTGCCTCTCGCATAGTTTCTGTACCATCAAAGCCACAACATCACACTTACACTACTGATATTGCAGGAGTTATGACTTTCTGTGCAAGGAGTTTCTCCAGATCATTTTAAGTAATATGTGTTCAGCTACTGTCAGACTGCTCCACGGAAATAATATGAGCAATCTGCAGTCCTCACTCCACTGTGACATCAGCCAAGGACCCTTCTCCTATACCAAGCCTCCAGATGATTGTTGGTTTAACCCCCTGGAATACATAGGAGCTAGTTCAAGACTCTGGTTAACTGCCGAGACTGTTGGAGATTGTGGTAAACATTACTATATGACTGTTCATAATATATTCTAACTTTAATACAGCACCGATTTAACATGCACTGAAGGGTCTTAGGCAATAAGGCCCTTAGACACACCTGCTTATCAACATACTACTTACTTGCTACTTACTTACAGGACAAGTGCAAAGTTCTGCACTTGAGATGGAATAATTCCATCTGCAAATACAGACTGGGGAATGATGTCCTAGGCTTCAGTACTGCAGTGAAAGACCTAGGAGTACAGTTAGCCAACTGAATATGCTGAATAAGCTGAATATGAGTCCAAACTGTGTCTGTTGCAAAACAAGAAAAGAAAAGAAAACCCCCAATTGCAAACTGGGTTGTATTAACAGGAATAGACAGAAGTGACTCTTCGACTCTATCTGGCACTGGTAAGGTCTCTCTTTAAGTACTGTATCCAGTTTTGGGCCCCATACTCTGAGAAAAAATTGAAAGAGTCTAGCAGAGAGCTATAAAAATGATTAGAGGCCTGAGAAGCACAACATATGTGAAAGGGTTAAAAGATCTAGGAGTATTTCATCTAGAGAAGACTGAGGGAAGATTTGATAACAGTCTTCAAATCCCTGAAAGGGGATTATAAAGAGGATGGAGATAGATATTTATATGGCTATAGGGAACTGAATTAGAAGCAATGGCCTCAACCTGCAGCAGAGGAAATTTAGGCTGGAGAATAGGAAGCTCTTTCTATGAAAGTGGTCAAACACTGGAACAGTCTACCTAGAGAAGTTGTGGAATTTCCATTCATGGCAATATTCAGAAGCAGGTTAGACAGACACTTGAATGGGATAGTTTAGTCAGGGACAATCCTGCCTTGAGCTGGGGGCTAAACTAGATGATCACACGAGCTCCCTTCCAGCCTTACTTTCCTATGATCCTATGAACGATTTTAACCCCCAAACAAGAGGGGTTTTTTTTTAACATAAAATTTTAAAAAATAAAACGGGCTAAAACATCATGATCTCTCAGCCCTTGTGTTACTTCTGTGTTGCTACTATAGTATACTATGTCCATACAATATCTACAGACTAAAAAACTGAAAACAGTTCATTCAGCTAGAACATTGTCTTTACAGGCTCAAGGATCCTTTCAGCTTAAGGATTTAGGAGATAAGTTTGCTGCTAATTACTCCTACCCTAGGGCACCTGTGCT
>NW_005841933.1:1009099-1018934 GCF_000455745.1 Alligator sinensis
TGTTTTACTGTGAGGATGTAGTAGTAGGTAAGTGTCTCAAGAGAATGTAACTGTTATTTCTTTAAAAGTAGAAGTGAATAAGTTCACATGAGAAGAGAAACAGGAAAGACAAGGGAAGTTATACTATATATAAAGCAAAAAAGGCAAGCGGGGGCTTTCTGGACAGCAGAAAATATAAATAAAAGGTAAATGAGATTTTCCATTTAAACTAAACTGTTGCCTAAACTCCTTTCTTCAGTTTTTTTTTCATGATCAGTCCTAGGAAACTGGCAGCTGACTCTTTCCACCTGTGTTGATTTCAGTCTTGTTCTATTTTTTCACCCTCTCCCCTTGCTTGCTCTCTCTTTTTTTTTTTCTCACCCTACTAAATTTAGTCTACTTTTCTATCAAATGTCCTTAGCAGCAGAGAACAACTTTCATACAGCACTACACCTTGTTTCTGCATACCAGTGCTTCCCTAACGGGAGTAGCTGAACAGTGGTGTGAAATCAGATGATCTATGTTGGTTTCAAACTGCTTTTGAAATATTTTTGAAATGCAACCAGAAAGGTGTGATTGCTATTATTTCACTGAAAAAAAAATACCAAACCTATTTTGTAAAAAGCCTCCAAATGACAGTTGGTTAACATATGAATTATTGTGTTCTTATTATGTCCAACATAATATACGGTTTGTTGAGTCTTGTCCCCTCTATAGGACCCAGTCTGCACCTATATTTAACCCAAATGATTTCAGTATGTTCACCCACGTGGATCAAATTGCATCTTGCTTATAATGAACTCCTTTGGCAAAAACCATCTTAAACTTTGTTTCCACAGTACCTAGTTCAGTTGAGCCTTGATTCTAACTAGGACTTCCATGTGCTGTTGTAATAAAAATGACAAACAACTGCATCAAAAAGAAAAACATTGATGCCATGAGCATCCAAAACAAAGAATTGTACAATGGAAGTACTTCTGAAATATTAACTATAATTTTTACTCCAAGTGAAATTTCTAATGTGAAATATTCTAGGCATGTACACATTTTGAAAATTATTTTGACACGAATTGCTACTATGACTATTAAGCATTTTATTGGTTGAACTGTTGGTGACATGAGAACATAAGTCTCAACAATAATAGTTCAATAGCCTTTTATTATCAGTCTAACAGTGTTGTTGTTATATGATAAACCAGGAGTGGCCACCCTGTGGTATGCAAGCAACAAGTGGCACAGGCAGCCTTTGTGCGTGACATGTTGAAAATGGGTAATGAGAAAGACAGCACACTGGCAGATAGGGAAGGGAGCATAAAGCAGTGGAGCAGATTGGGCAGGGCAAGGAGTTTGAAGAGGCACTTGGGAGGGTGCAGTGCTTAATTTGTGACACAGCTGCCAAAAAGTTTGGCCCCTACTGTGATAAATGATTTAAATAAGCTGTTTAAATAAAACCTATAATCAGCAATAATAGTTCAATTTTTTGCATATAAGGTCACTGGCTCTTTTGGGTCCACCCCCCACCCCTTATTCCCCTCCAGCTTTGATTTCCTTACTAGCCATCACATTTTTTGTTCTATTTATATTAGTACCTTTTGTCTTGCTGACTGTCCAGAAATGTAATTGTTGAACTTCAGTTTAACTTAGCCATGCAGGCTTTATTTGAAATATTTTTAAGAGCCACATTTTTTTGCTAAGTGCAGTCTTTTCTACACAGCTTGGGGTTTCATCGCACTTAGCTTCATTGTCATGTATGCTGATTGCTGTTCATCAGTACGTTGGTAGTATGCTGATCACAGAATTGTAGAAATTTAGGTTGCACTTTCCATCCCTCTGCCAGTGCAGAATTACAACCTATTGTTTAGTGCTACATTCACTCCAGTCTTATCTCAGATACAAGTTGATTCTAAACACAAAGGACCTATATATGGGGACATTCAAGAGAATTGATTTGAATTCTTTGTACATGTGAATCTAAAGTATATTAGCTAACCTGAGTTAAATCCTGTGTAGACGCACTCCTTTAGACTTAAAATAATAAACCAAATTAAGGCCTCCTGAATTCTGAATGTGCTGTCTACACCGGGATTTAATCACGTGTAACTGAATCGGATCAACTTTCCTGAGTGCCCACAAGCAGACAAGCACCAAACCTGAAAGCAATATATGTGCATGAGTTTGTATATAACTGACACCAAAGTAAGAAAACATGCCTCAGAGAAAACAATGGGATTTAGGCACATGAGAATGTCTTTGCTTGAATCATGGTCAAAGTTACTGACAAGTACAAATGTGCTGGTGGACACTGTTACTCTCTTGCATAAATTCTTCTTGACTTTGGCAATATTTCCTGATTTTTTTTTTCCCTCAGCTTTCCATCATCCCTCCACGTAGCTTTTTGGCCCTGATCTGGAAATGTGTATGGTGAACCATACCTTGTAGGGCAGCCACGTACCCAAGAGCTACAAGGTTCAGGAACGGGGTCTTTGTTTTTATACCCTTCACAAGAATTAGTTGGTTATGGCCTATTTTAACCAGACTGTATGTGGTCCTTCCAGTCTTAGAAGACAGTGTATATATGCACCTTTATAAGCTCACTAAATAAGATGTATATAAGGCACATGCTTTCATGAACTCAAGTGCACTACATCTTCCAATCTTTTCACATTAGTCCGTCATTCTTGTTTGATCTTTTCAATACATTGGACAAATAGACAGTAGCTCCCTTTCATCAAAATATACTTCACAATTAATTTTTATACTTTAATTAAAGGAGATGTGAACACTGCTTAAAATACTCAGCTATTTGATGTTTGATTGTATGCATGCTGTATGTTTGGTTAACTTCCTGAGATGCAAAAATGGTAGTAGGTGAGTCAGACTGAACTCTGTGCACCTAATGCAAGAATTGATTTCAATGAAACTACCATCTAAAATCCATTAAAATAAGGATTTTGACATCCAAGTAATTTAGTAAACAATCAAGTTGGCTTTGCTGTAAAATGCCATTTAAAAGCAAAAATCAGGTTCATGCAACTAGAACAAATGACAAAGCATTTCTTTTACAGTTTCCATTGTTGGATGTAGACAGATGAGCAAAAAATAAAGAGTGAAAGACAGAAAAAAAAAAAAAATTATAGTTTTAATCAGGTAAAGCTGAAGTTAACATAGAATATATTTTATCGCTCATAAAGCATTTTAAAAGATTGGACTAAAAACAACAACAAAGTCTTATGATCCTAGATGTACTAGTGATTTCTTTGTATGAGAAACTGCAGACTGCATGTCTTGTCTTGTGATGTTAGACAAGATTCGCTGGGAAGGACTTGACACTGAAAGGGGGAAGATCCCTTATACTCAAAACCCAATGTGATTATTCTTGATTTTCTTTTAACGTGTGTTTTAGAATGTTTCACAGTGCTAGCAGCACTTCAGCCTTAGATCATTTTGGAGGGGAATACTACTGAAAAGAGTAAGGAGCTCACACTTTTAGCTGAATTTTGCTAAACGTATTTAAATGAAATGAACCGTACAAGTGAAGAGCAATACTGAAAATTCAATAGCTAAGATTTCACACATCTGATATAGTTCTGTAACAGTGTTTGTATGTCATTTGTGTTATCCTTTGTATTCTGCCTAAATGAATTTAATTGATCAAACTCTGTTATTGCCAGGGATTCAAGTTTTCTGTTTTCCATGGAAAAATGGAGAAAACTGTTTTCCTTTGGTAAAGGGTAAAACCCCCGTATTTCTCATTTTATTGGAGAAACCCCTGGATTTTGCAGTTTTGCAAAGATCTCTCTTCAGGCTGGCAGAGCTCCAGTCTGCAAGGGGCTGGAAGGAAGCAAAAGGAAGGTGGTCAGGTTGGGGACACCATGTGCATATATATGCACATGGACGCCAGGCAGCTTGGAGAGCAGCTCCCACAGGTAAGTGGGGGGGTGGGGGGAGGGTGAGCAGGAGGGGAGGGATAGAGGATTGTGGCCCCCATAGGGAGGGAGGGAGTTGGGCAGGGCTGGGGCTGCTGCCTAGTCAGATGGTGTGTGCAGATTGGGGCCCAGGGCTGCAAAGCACCGCTTCAGGGACTCAACAAGGAGTGGAATGGAGCTGTGGTTGGCTTCTCCAGGGAGTGGGGTGGAGGGGCTGGCTTCCTGCCACAGCATGCAGACCCAGGAGGGGAAGGGGGACCCGTGCTTCCCAGATCCATGCATGGGGCAGGGGTGGGTGTGGGCTGCCTGCTGTAGGCTCCTCCAGGGCTCCCCCAGGGCCTCCACACACTGGCACTGCAGGGCAGAGTGGGGCCATGCAGGAATCTACTTGCTGCTGTGAGCTTTGCACTGTCTTGGTGACCTGCCCTCTGCCCACATGGCAGCAGTGAGGGACATAACCCTCACAGAACCACAGAGCTCACAGTGGGAAGGAAATCTGTGTGGCTCCACTGTTGCCTGTAGTGCTGTGTTGCTGGGCAGCAGGGCGGGAGCCTGAACTTGCAGCAGGCAGCCCCCACCCTGCACACAGATCTGGGGGGCACAAGTCCCCCCTGCCCCCTGGGAGTGCTAGCAGCAGTGGGGAGCTGGCCCTCCCTCACCACCTGACCCACAGCAGGCAGGCAGCTGGCAGCAGGGGTGGGGAGCTGGGCTCCACTCTGCTGCAGCATCCCCCGCCTCTTGCCAAGAGCAGGGGGCTGTGGATCTGGGTCCCTATCCCCATAGCCCTAGCAGCTGGGGGCCCCCTCCGGCAGGACTGGTGGGGGGAGGGAGAGGGAGTGAGGGCCACCAGCCTTGCCAGGGAGCTGTGGGGTGAGAGTGAGGGGCACCAGCAGGGCTGGGGAGGGGGCAAGAGTGAGGGGCCTATAATTTTAATCATAGATTTGGGGCTTGTCTCACAGAATTTGCAACTTTATGAGGGAAAACCAGGATCCCTGGTTATTGCATTGTTATGGATGATTTTTCATTTTACATATTGCTAAAATATTTGGGAAATCCATATGACTTCAACAGAAGCTATAAACAATCCTGGTATCTTGTACATAAGTAGCATAATATTTTCTACTGTGAATCTGTTGGTCTTTGTGAGAATACTGGAAAGGATCAATACAGAAGGTCAGTTAGCAGTTTCTACTTTGCTTGCTCCTAAATTGTCTGTGATCCTATAATGTGATCTGTACAAAATCATGTAAACATTCCTTGTTGATTGCTATGCAGGGAAAACTTAAATTGTTGGGAGGGAAAAGAAGCATTTAAAGGCTCACTGCTGTAAAAATGTGTGAATTTGAATAGCATCAGTGGGATTAGTTGCAGTTCTGAGCAACTTCTGTGAATCTCTGCAAGAGTTGAGCCTAAATTACTTATGTGCAAAATATAGTTAAAAACTTAAAACTTGCTTCTGCACACTTTGGTAACTTATAGCTTAATAGTATTAAAAACCACCTTGCTAAAAACTCCACACTTAAGAAACATTACAATTCAAAGAGTCATTCCCCCTTTCCCTTCCCCCACCCCCCTCAAAATTCTTCAACAGAGCTATATTTACAAATACATGGTTATGATATGACTTTGAAGTTTATCGTGCAGTCTGAATTTAAACTGGATAAATATGCTTTCTAAGAAAAAGACTACTATAAATGTGGAAACTGTCACTTTGAAATACTTTTTCTGTTGGAGACTGTCCACCATTAAAATATTAATGTTATACTGAAGAACGCATTGTATTCGTGTTTGGATGGAACTTGAATATGACTCGGTTTTAAACTGCCATTTTGTGTTTTAGTGCATTTACCCAATCTCATGTGGTTGCTAGCAATTGTTATAGTGGAGAAAGAGTAAGTGCCTTTCCCCAGATTCAAACAGTCTTTCTACTGGCGCTTTTTAAATCTTCTCTTCAGCACAGGAGAATTTTAATATAAGAAGAATGTGTTTTGTTCATATATTAGTAAGCACATTCTTTTAAGATGAGGGTGGAATCATTTTTTTAAGAGCTACAAGGTCTGTTTGCAGTGAGTTGTCCCAAGATCTTACTATTTCTCCATATAGTTATTTAGGCTGCCAGTAATTGCCTGATGTGTGTATTATATGGTCAGAGTATGAATCATAGAAAAGTAGGACTGAAAGGGACTTCAGGAAGTCATCTAGTTCAACCCTGCTCAAGGCAGGATGATTCCCATCTAAACCATCCCAGTCAAGTGTCTGCTTATCCTGTTCTTGAAACCTCCAAGGACAGAGATTCCACAACCCCTCTTGGTAGCTGGTTCCAATGCTTTTCTTACTATAATTTAAGTCCATTGATTCTTGTCCTGTTCCCTGCAGCCACAGAGAAAAGTTTATCTTCATCCCCTTTGTAATTTTCCTTCAGATATTTGAAAACTATGATCAAATCCTCCCTTGCTGTTCTCTTTTCCAGACTAAGTAATCCTAGTTCTTTCAGCCTTTCCTCATATGTCTTAACCATTTTTGTTGCTCTCCATTGGGCTCTTTCTAATTTCACCACATCTTGTTTTATTTCTTACTGTAATATTAGCCCAACCCTGCCGGATTATAAAACAGGGTTTCCAATAGCTGCAGTAGAACTTACCACTTTAGAAGTGGAGCCACATGCGACTCTTTGGAAGTTAATATGCATCTCCTTGAATCTTTGCACAAGCACACGGTGACCATCTTCCATTTGGGCACTGTGTGCTTGTTCAAAGATTCAAGGAGATGCATATTAACTTCTGAAGAGTCGCATGTGGCTCCAGAGCCGCAGGTTGGCCACCTCGATTTAGTGGATTCTGGGAATGATTGTACTGTTGCATCTTGTGCATCTAATACAGTGGTGTTCAATTTTTTGGCCCCATAGCCCATGAGTGAGTGTTGTGGACCTGGTCCATGTAGTGGGATCAAGCCCCGCATGTGAGGATTGGGCACCAGGGTGCAATGTGTGCCCCATCTACTGCACAAGGTCACAGCCTATGGTGCTTCCTGTGGAGAACCCCATGGCCAAGTGACATGATGTTGAGTGCTTGATCTGGCCCATTGGCTAGGAGTTAAGAACCCCTAATCTAATATCCTATTCTCAGTATCCTACTTCAGTTGAGGGAATGCTTTTATAGTAAAGAGTTTTCTAATGAAAAGCCAGAAAATATTTAACTAATTCTAGCAAACTAGTCACCATGTTATACAGATACATCAAGTATTTACATGGTCTCCAGGCCAAGTTACATGGCCTCCAGGTCAAGAACTGTTGATAATGAACAATTAACATCCATTGGGCAGTTGAGACCATCTATTATGTAAAGATGAAAATGTTTTTCAACACTTTGAAAAACTGATTGTGTAGTGTGTGTTTTTTTTTTTTTTTTTTTTTCCCCCAGACAAATATTAGATTGCTGATTTTACATGGTTTTTAATATAATCAGGATCTATTATAATACTAAGTAAATGCAAAGAAAGACAAATGGAGATTCATGAATCTCCAACAGAAAATAGAATGATCTGAACAAAGTGAGGAACGTAAGGGAGCAGAAAGATATTGGTGTGTTTTCAGCAGGTATATTATTATTTTTGTAAGCAACTTACTCAGATAAGCCTACAGACTCTACCCTGCCTATGTGGCTACTCTGCAGCTGTTCACGGTATCTACAGTGGTCTCACTTCTATGTGAAACAGTTAGGTAACCTGGAATATCAGTAGGCTTGCATGGAGGAAATATTTCCTCCTAAGAAACATTTTGACAGGTCAATAGATGGGATTCTCAACCAAAAACAAAACCAACAAGGCTAAACGCTATTGTAGGAATATTTGTATGATGAAGGTGCTGTGTGCTGATGTTTTGATTGAGAACTGATCAGCTTTTCTTCCTTTTAAGCAGCATCATTCTTCTCGCACCTCTGAGGTACACAAGGCAAATGGGGTGCCAACTGTCTCTATCCTTAAGACTCACTTTTCAAAGACTTTTTTATCATCGGATATAATGCCCCTTCAGTGATATTATATTGCAAAGTGCACTACTAGCTTGCTCTCTATTTCTTGTCCTGGAGTAACTGAAAGAAATGTTCATTTTGATGATAGGCTTATCATCAGGCACTCTTCAAGAATTATGCACTGTTCTGATAAATCTCAATCTGTCAAGTGTATCTGTTTATTTGACCTTTAAATAATTGTAAATCTCTAGGCGGCTACAAATGCTAGCCATATTCTCTTGTATGTTAAATGAAACTTTTTTTTCAAGTGGTACAGAATCTCCCAATTATTCTCTGAAGGTCTCTGGTTGAGAAGTGGCCACTGAAAAAGGATAAAAAAGGACTCACTGCATTTCAAAAAAGGATGCTTTACTTGAGTATCTTATCTTTCTAAGGAAGCTGACCATAAGCAGTGGTGCTATTCATTCAGAAGTTGACTTAAAACACAGGTCTTTTGTCTCATCTGAAGAGTTGCTAAAAAAGTATGAAAGCAGGGCAAGGATGGGCAACTTTGACTAAGGCAGTGGTTTTGGAACTGTTCTAGGGAAGCCCGGGGCTTCCATGATGGGTCATCAGGGGGTCCACAGGGATCAGAGGTAATAGTTGAGTGGGCTGGGAGTGGTTCATTGCCATTGCTGGGTGTGTCACCTGGCTTTGTGTCACCTCACATGGCCCACAGGGCCAGGGGTAGGGGCTCCAGGGCCGAGGTTATATGAAGGGGACTCCTCCCTAGCTTGCTCCAGCATCCGTTTTTCTGAGGGCAAGCGAAACTCCGAGGCTCTGAACCCCAAACCTCCGGTCTTGGGCCTGCATGTAGGCTGCCTGCCAATGGATTTGGAAGTATCTGAAGCCCCAAGTCTAGGGTGGAGGATACTTGCTGATAGCAGGGCCGCAAGTGGTTCTTGAATGAGTCAAAGGATTCAGAACCGATCTGTCTAATATGATGAGAAATTTTCTCATGTTCCAGGTCAAATTAGCCAGATCAGTTCCAAATCCTATATAACAGCAGTTCGCAATCTCTGACATTGTATTGTTTTAAATGGGTGGTGCGCAACCTTGGGTACCACCCGCAAATTTTTCAGTTCAACCTTAAGTCCAGCAAATGTTTGTCATAAAAAGTAATTATAATAAATCTGTTAACACGTACCATTGACAGGTTGTCTGCATACCACTGGTGGTACGTGTACCACAGATTGGGAACTGCTGCTATATAATAGACAGAAGCCCCTTTTATTTATAAATAAAAAGAAGGGGGTTTTGTGACTTCAGGAAGCTCAAACCCCCCCCTCAACTAAGGGATGGGCAAATGAGTATTGGCCACCAATGCTCAACCTCTGGCCCACTGAGCCACGTTGCCCAGTCTGCAGGGCTCCCCAGGGCTGCAGGGGAGCAACGGCAGCTTTTGTGCCTTCGAGCCTCATGACATGGCCACCTGCTCCCTGCTGCCAACCTTGCCAAGGTGGTGGGGAGCCCTGTGTGTGGGACAGCACAGCCTTGTGGCTCCCTGGCGGCATGGGTGACTGGTGCCACCTTAGTCAAGGGGGGCACATGGCCCCCCAGCAAATTCGGGGGGGGGTTACCTATGGCTGATCCTGCTGACTGATTGCAAGATGGCCGATTGCTGTGGCCACTTCTGGTAGTGCAACGGTGCTCCACTCCCTGGCTGGCGCTTGTGGGGGGACACTGGCGTGCTCATCTACCACCCCAGGCCATTGCCTAAGCAGGGAGGGGGGGGGGGCGGTTTGCACGTGGCACCCCTCGCCACTGCCTGCCCGGGAGTGGGCACATGCTGGATGGCACCTGCACACCAACCCGGCTGGTGAGCAAGGGGCAGGGGTGGACGCAGATGGGGCCAGTGGCACAACTGCCCCCCCGCCCATGGAGGTCTCTGGGGATGATGATTTTTTTTTTTTTTAAAGCCTT
>NW_005841933.1:1019298-1036177 GCF_000455745.1 Alligator sinensis
CCGCGGCTGTCACGGGGCGAGGAAGTGGCCGTGAGGCCTGCAGAGCCCGCACTGCTGGAGCCTGCTGCTCCCCCGGCCTGGCCCTGCCCGCCCGCCTGCCTGCTGCCTCCCCAGCCGGGCGGGGGGAAGGAAGGGGCTGGCTTGCCGCCCCCTTGGATGTTGTTCTTCACCCCGCTGCATGGGGGAGCCCTTTAAAAAAAGAGCTGCAACCGTTCCCCTGTGCGAGGCCTTAGAAGAAGAGCGACTTGTGTTCTCCTCCCGAGCCCACCCATTTCTTGCCCCCGCCTCGCTTCTTCCCACCTCTTGCTTTCACTTCCCCTGAATTTTCCAGTCTGGTGCCTTCAAAGCAGCCCAGCTTTCAGCCGTGGGCACACGCCCAGCCCATTGCAGGGCACCCTGCTTCACCTGGAGTGGAGGCGGGGGCTGCGAGGGGCCCACTTCTAGCTGCTGGAAGTCCCAGAGACCCTGGGAGCACTTGTAAGAAGTTCACAACCTGGCAGTTGTGGAGTAAGCCTGGGAAAAAGCAGATCTTCCTTTTCTTCTCCCCTTCCCACCCCCCCAGCTCCCATGCTGACATAACTTTTTTCACTGGGATGAAATGTGCTCCTGTTTGGAAATGTTTAGAAGCAAAGTTTAGTTGCCCCAAAATCACATGGTTTGGGGGGGAATTGGAAATCGGGGCAGGACACCTTGAGAACTCCCAGTTTTGCCTCTTGCTGGCTTTTTGAGGCATGCGAGGCCACTTCTTCTGTGCCACTGTTTCCCTCCTAAACTGGGTAATAGTGCTTATGTTTCTTGGTGAGCAGCTCCCAGAGTGGATGAAAAGCGCTACGTTAGAGAAGCATTGTTTTTATATCAGTGACCACTTTTTTTGGTACGATGCACTAATTGGTAGCTTGTCCTTACTTGGTGTCCTATTTATCATACACTAGTTTAATTGTTAACTTGTATTATTGTTGTCAATTGATTTTAAAAAAAAATGCCTCTTTAAAATATGTCCCAAATAAATCTGGGTTACATTGTTGACATCAACAATCATTTAAAAACTTAGGACAATAAACCAGAGTTAGGTAAATTAATTTAACCATTTCATGGGGCTTGTACGTTTCATTTGGAGGCCTCTGATAATGCAGAAGTTGCAGCCTCCAAGTTAGGAAACCATATGCCTTAATGGCCCATGAAGAAAGTATATGCATCTAGCTTTATTTTTTTTCAAATCAATTTTTTTTTTCCAAAATCCAACAATTTTCTGCCTTTCTATCATTGTTGGGAGCTTTATTGTCAAACCTAGTTCCACTGACCTGCTTGGTAATGGTAATAATATCCAGTGGTGATGTCTACTCAAAATGCTATTGCCCTAAAATACAGAGGCTGAAGGAATGACCTGAAATGTGTATAGAGTAGTAGTGATTGGTGAATTAGCAGTAGAGAGCTCTATTAGTTATTTATTTTGCAATAGCAAGCCAAATACTAGGTAAACAGCAAAAGGCTGCGTCTATACTGAAGAATTTGTAATCTCAGGAGTCTGTCTATTTGTATAACTTCATACTCTAAATTGATAGCTTTAATTACTGATGAGCTAATGATGTTCTCTTACCCTTTTATGATTAGTGAACCTATGTTATGAACTGTAGAGTGCAAGTAAAACTAAGTGTAAAAGCTAAGTAATTATCACTTTAGACACAAGCATGTAGCAGTGGGAGTTGTATTATTTATGAAATTACAGGTAAGGTGAAGTCAGCAGTTTTAATGAAAACAAAGTATTTCAGAAGAGGATGAACAGGAGAAGAATGTTTATTTATTTTTACTTGCACTCTGTCCTCAGCATTGGAGGCTTGAATGTATGGTTCTGCTTCTGTTGGTCAGTTTCATGAAGTTAAGTGAAACCTACAAGAATCTCATCAGCTCTTATCAACTTCACCTTGGAAAAAGTCTAGTGACACTCCTCTCAGTTTTTACTGTAGCATCAGACAAACTTTTCCACTTGCCACTGACAAGTGGCTGAAAGCTTTTTTTCAAGTGCTGCATGCTTACATAATAACATCACAGCACATGCAGTAGCAGCATTTATCTTTGCATGGGAAGTAAATCATTCCTGACTTGTGAACATGAGAGGAAAAAAAATCTACATTTTACAGTACAAGTTGTATTCAAAACATTATTTTGTTCTTATCTTTGCATTTGCATGGCATTCAGTACTCTGGGAGGTATGTGTTACGCGTACAAATGCGAGAGAGAATACTTTTCGCTGTTATCTGTCACAAGTATGTTTGGAGGTGGTGTCCACAGTTTCTTTAGGAGGTGGTTGCTCTTATGCCATCGTTGTGGTTGGGGAAGGATAATGACACGAAATCTTGCTGAGGTCATACAGAATATACTCTTTTCTTTAAGCATTTGGTCCTGCACTGTTGGGTATTATTATGACAGCCATGGCTGAAAATCGTGGAGAAAAGGTGGTGTCTGAGATGATCAGTACCTAGTCTATTTGAGGTTTAGTTGATGAGTTCCTTAAAGTGAACTGAGTACTGAATCTGGAGGTAATTGTGTGATACTCTCTGTAGCCCATTTGTCATAGAATCTGTATTGCTCTCTGATACCCAGGCTATGCACTGGATTCTGTTTTCCTTCAGCCCCACCAGGATACACTACTGTAGTTCACCCCGGAGTCCTTGCAAGCCTAGATCACTGTAGTTAGATTGTTCTCTAAAAGGAGAAGGTGCTACCTGAGAAGTTGGAAGGAACTGATGAATGTTAAATTGTTCAGGAGTCATGATGGCTCCAGTAGTATGCTTATACTTTTTTTTTAAGTACTTGAATGCAACAGCCATTTATTAAGAGTACAGTTATAGTGCAGTTCCCTTTAGTTTGTACTAGTGCTATTTCATACTACTGTTTTTCCTACATTTTTGCTAAGAACGCCTTGCAGTAATAAATGAAGTGCCTCACCAAAGTCAGTGTGTATTGCTCATATTCTTGTTACTTTATTGGCTAAACTTGTAATTTCAAAGAATTACAATCAATTTGTGGGTTTGGTTTTTTTTGTTTTTATGTTTTTGGACAAGAGCATGTTGACTGGCTATACTTAGTCCTATCCTTTATAAATTGGACTCAAAATTAGTTTGTCCATTATTTTGCTTGAGATTAATATAAGGATAATGGGTGCATAGTTACTTGATTGCCTTTTTAAATATGAACACACACTTCTAGTCACCTGGAATTTTTCAGTATTTAAAGACTCATTACAAATTAGTAGTAGGTCAGGAACATCCTTAGCCAAGTTTTGTAGGACTCTGGGGTGCAAGATATCAGTGCCTTCATTTTTATATATGTATATATCCCATATGTGTAGGGATGCATATATTTATTCCTAGTAAAAGTTTTTTAACATCAGCCTTAATCGACTGGAAACTAACTTTATTCTAATATGACAGGTGTACATAATCTCTGTTCTCTTCAAATAAGGAATAGAAACATTTATTGAACTTTTTGTCATCACTTTTTACACTAAGGCCATCTCTGTCTAGTAATGGTGCTGTCCAGTTGCTAAGATTTCTTGTCTAATGCACTAAACCAAACAAAACAAAAACTCAAACCGTTTGTTTTACTGTTCTTGCCAACCACCGACTTCCCCTGCTGTTATTTGTTTCCTTTATTGGCTTCTGACTTCATAATTCTAATTTATGTAGATGGTCATCTATTTCTACTTTTTGCAATTATTATATATTGATGTCTAATTGCTGCCTTTATTTTATCTTGGAATCTGAATAGACTTTTACTTGGTTTTCTTTTCACTGTTTGTAGTACCTAATCTTCCCTGTATAAAAGATCCCTTATTTAAAAATAAAAACTCAACAAAAAGCAAAAACGCCACTCCCCATTTTCCTTGATGCATTTCTGTCTGAATGTTTCCTCCCAATCATAATTTTCCTTGGCTTTGAAATGAGCTCTTTTGAAGCATCAAGTTGTGTGCACACATGTACATGTACACTGGCAGACTGCTAGGTTTGCCTGTATTGAGTGAAATTAGGTTGTAAGTGATTTAATTTGCTTTTAGCCATTTTAATAAGGTAAAAAAGACTTGCCTTAGGCTTTTGTGTTTTTTGAAAAACACCCAACACATCTCCAATTTTTAAAAATGCCAGTTATATTTTATCACGTTGCATGTCACATTCAGAATGTTTGCCAAATTGAAGTTCTCTCATAAATCTTACTTCTTTTTTTTTTCCCCCCACCCATACATTAAAGACAGGGTATTTAGAAATAATTCATCTTGTTCTCAGGTTTGATTTGAGGGTCTGTAATAGGCCTCATGACAACCTCTTTTTGAACTTCGTTAATTAGTGTCTTGATCCATATGCCTTCAGAATCCTGGTGTGCTTATGAGTTTATCAATAAACTCTAAAACATATAACAAAAGCCTGAACACACATAATGAATGCCTGAACTGTTTATCAAGAAGCACGTTGGATTAATTGGACTATCATTATTATGCAATTTATGTATCTTTAAACTATATTTTGAGCAACCTTCCTTTTTACTGGTAAGATCTCTTTTCAGATGGTTATAGACATTTAAACCTCAGCAGTATGCCTGTGCAGTTTAATTTATTTCTTCTCATGTGCTTTTCACCCTGCATTTGTCAACACTAAACTTAATCTGTCAATGCTGCCTGTTCACCTGTGTTTTTAGATCCTCTTGAAGTTTTTGAATCTTCTGTCACATTACTTTTTTTGCCAGTTTTGTTAATTAGACCATATTGAACCTTGATAAGCTGCCCTGGGTTACACTTTTGTCATGCTGAAAAATGACAAAAGTCCATATATTTCTTTTCCTCTGATTCTTAGCCGTATTCTTATTTTAAGATGGTAAGGCTTCCCCCCCCCCAACTCATTTTTCTTAATAGCTTTTAGTATGAAGGGGTATTGTCAAAAGCCTTTTTGGAGTCTTTCTCCCTCTCTCCTCCCCCCCCCGGGCGTTTTTTTTTTTAAATATAATTTCATACATTAGAGCAGTGGTTTTTTACCTTTTTTGATTTGCGGACTCCGAAAAAATTTTTGGATGAAGGTGCGACCCCTTTGGAAACTTTGAATGGAGGTGTGGATCCTTCTGAATTGTAAGTGTGGATATTCACGTACTTTTGTTGGCTCATAGTCATCTTTTGTGGACTCCTTAGACATAGGCTGCAGACCCCAGGGGTCCACCAACCGCATGGTTGAAAAACACTGCATTAGATAATAAAGATTTTCCTTTCTAGAAGCTGTGCTAGTTTCTCTGTATTCTGCTTGCCAAGTATGCATGGTTCACATGAACAGTTTATTATAAGATCACATCTTTATAAACTTCTGTCTGATGGTAAGTCCTCCTATTAAGTAGACTTCATTAGGAAGTGAGTTATAAAAATGGCAGGTGTTTCATTTTCTTATTTCATAATAGTTCCTATAGCAATATATATAGTTTGATATAACTACAGACTGAGTATAAATTGAAAAAAATCCAAGTAAGAAAGTGCTGTCTTTATACTATTAGTTTTTGGTATTGCTTGTTCTTGATTATCATATTAATCAGAGGGTTATCCAGTTTTTCATGTAATTAATACTTATTAATTTTAAGAGATGCCGGCACACACAGAAATTGATTCATTTCAAAATGTCACAGAGGGGGAGCCAGATCACACTTGTGGGGCAGGACATATAACAGCTATTATTAGAACTGGTTGTTAAAAAGATAGCTTTTATTGAACAAGCAATGCAAGGGAGCTCAATGATTTTAAAATGTGCCAATGAAAGAGAGAAAAATGGAACAGTAGAGTTCTGGCTGCATGCCACAGTAGTCGGTTGCAGTAGTGGCGGGACGGGGTGGGGGAGAGATAAGGAGGGATGCATTGTGGGACACCTGGAGGACTGACCAGACCTGTCATAATACTCTTGATGTCTACATGTAACACTGAGCTGGCTCTCAGTGAATCATTTTAAAGTAGTACTTGATTTTTCTAAGTACTTTTAAGGTACCATTTCAGGGAGGAGTCCAGTACCTCTGTGTTAGTGTTAATCCTTTTCAGTAAGAGGAGAATTCACATATTTAAGGCTCAACATCATGGTGAAGCTCTAATTATAACTTAGGTCTGATAATTTCCTGTGAGGGTTTGGACACAGGAAAGTAGAACATCTCAAAAGGGTAGCAGCTGGTAAGTTCTGATTGTGTGTGAATGAGCTGAGCATGGATCCATATGTAGCAAAAATACCCTAATTCTGCCTCATCCAGCAATACAGTTGAGGTGGTTTTGTTACATTCACGTTGTTCTCTGCTTGTTCATACATACCACTTAGAAGTACCTGCTGCTGTCCTTTTAAAACATTCCCCTCTTGAAAGGGTTTCAATTATGTCTGTGTCCACTCCTAAGAGGGTCCACCAGCACAATCTAAAATAGTCATTTCACTGATGTAAGTGCTTATTTTATTTAGTATAGTAGCCCATTTAAAATAATAATAATCCACAGAAATAAAAGGTAGAAGCAGGTTTAGGATGATAGAGTTTAGTACTAGTATATGGTGAAAGAATGCCAAAAGAAACCCCAAACAAACTTTGAGGATTATAACTACTACTAGAGTAAGATAAGTCATAGATAGTGTGGCAGAAAATAATTTTGACTTGGTGTCTAGAATGAGAAGAATGGTCTTAATTTGGCAATGTAGGCTTCATTACTGCTTTGTCCTTTCACTAAAAGTTTTTGTGATGGTAGAATGGTGGCTGGGAATTGAATTGAAAGGTTGTATAGATTCCATTTATTGATGACTAAGGCTGCATACACATGTTGAAATGATCTGGGAGAATTCTTCCAGGTTTGTTCTCCTGGTAGAAAACCTTACCCCAAAATACTTGACATTTGAATATTGAGCCCCTGAAGGGGAGAGAGCTTGCAGTGATGCTGCTGCCCATCTTGGGGACCCCTTTGTGCACATCTCAGAATGCTCTGTAGGCTCCTTTAGTTTGCCTGGGGACAAAATGGCAGCAGTGGACAGGGCAGCCCTGACTGGCTGACCCAGACTACACAGTCTGTGTTTCCCTGCAGTAGTGTGGGCTCGTAAAGCAGGCATGGGCAGCTCTCTGCTCAGCTGGACTAGTAGAGTCCAGTAAGTGCCACTGGCTGCAATTACACAAGATGCTCACTGTGCAGTAGCCTGATACTCCTGTGTAGTAGTGTTGTATGGCAAAAACTGTGATGCAACACTACTGCGAAGTAGTGTTACGTATAAACAAGCACTGAATGAATGTGCAGTAACAACTGCTCAGTCAGCATCTCATGTAGATGCGGCCAATATCTCCTTGCAGGGAGTGGGAGAGGGGAGAGAAACTAGAGGTAAGCACCTTGAGATGCTGGAGGACTATGCTGTGCCTTCTCTCAAAAGAAAATGTGTATAGATGTTTATTCTCCCAGAAGTGATTTTTTTAACTCGGGTTGTTCCCAGGTTTTCTTTTCTCCTGGAGTGGCCATTTTTGCTCTGAACAGCTGTATACTCATGGCTTCTCCTGGGACAGCAGTGATTCCTCCAGGAGAAACTGAATTTCGGTACATATCTTAAATAATACAAGATGCTTTGCTTGACTTGCATTTGTTCTTGAGTGAGTGACTGGTATAGTACTTCCTTTTTTAGGTCTCAGTTATTGTTAAATTGTCATTCTCACCCATGTCTGTGGTTCTAATATACAAGTACAGAAAAGCCCAGATTCTTCCCAGGATTAGTTTCTTTAGCCCTCTCATAAGATAAGGTTTCTTGACTACTGCATGTATGTAGAACTGCAGGAAACAGCTGTGTGGAAGCTTTGAGGTGCTCCAGTGTTCTTCTGCATTTTTTTATTTTGAAGGGGACTCTGGCTGGAAAAGCAACACCCTTAAAATCAGATGAGTGGCTTATCCTTCATTTGGTGACCCTGTGTGAATTAAACAGATTGCAGACTACCTTGATGCAAATAATCTGGGTGTTACTCAATACACAGTTGGGAGGAAAGGTTAATAAACCCAAATGCTATGCCTATTCTGTCTTTTCTTTTGGGCTTTTTATATTGATTCTGTAGACTTACAGCAGGTGCCTTGGTGATGCCTGAAGTTCATTGTACCCCTTAATTTTCATGCATACTGCATTAAACTGTCTAGACAAGCAGGACAAAAATTTGACCTTACTTGGTTTTAATTGTAAAATTACATTTGCACATAATACATTTTCCATGAGGGCAGTAAAGTTAAAGCAGAGAGAGAAAAAAGTAATAACTTAATTCCTTTAAATGTTATCTATTTGAAGTGTTCAGAGAGCTGGGCTCTTACCAGTCTGCATAAAAGAATAGTGGACATGGCAGGCACAGTAGAGAGAAATGTTACCTACAGCAAGTTTGTGACTTCGTATAATCAGAAAAAAGTTTGTCATTTTGTATCTCAAAACCAATGAAAATTTGTGAAGTGTATCACTGTATGCATTAAGAACCAAAAAACAACCTGTGGGAAAGAACTAATAAGATTACAAAGTTAAATGCTGAGAAGTTGAAAAACCTCTGTGTTGTTGTCCCTTGGGTGCCTGCACTTGTGTGAACAGTTTCATGTAGAAGAATTTTTGGCAAAAAATGCATATTTAGACATTGAAATATTTTGTAAATGTGTCAGTTTGCTGATTTTTATTTGTTTGTTTGGCAATTAAAAACACATTCCAAAAATTCAAAAGGCTGATTTTGATATCGTCTAAACAAAATGCTTTCATTTGTCAGTTTTTTAAATGTCTTTGCTTAAATTTCAGTTTTTTATGAAAAAATATAAAAACTCAAATAATTTCATTTGACACAAAAACAATTTCTTGGATTTAAAAAAAAATTGTAAGTTCTTTTCATTCTCAACTATTTTTTTTCTAAAGTTTCTAGCAAACAAAAATATGAGTTCTGCCCAGTTTGATTATGAAGATCTTTCATAATGTAATCACATTTTTTTCCTAAGGAATCTAGTCTCAGTCAGTACATAGAGCAAATGGAGCTTACTTAATACGTAGCTATTAAATATTTTCCCTTGTTTTAATGTACCTTATTTGACATTATTTGTGGGCTTTTATATAGTGTGTATTATAGGTAACAAATAGTTCAAAAACGCTGCTTTGTGTGGCAAGTGGATATTATTTCCATTTTGTAGACGAGGACCTGAGGCACACAGTTCAAGTGGATTTATCTAGTAATTTTGGAATCTGAGTTTGAGACCTCCAGCCCTTGATTTTTTTTCAAAAACTTAACTACCCTGCCCAGAATGCTCAGCACTTTTACAGATGAGACCTCAGGGTCTCATCTCAAGAACTGAAGTCAGTGAACATGTATGGAAGATTTGGATTAAGTGATATGTATCGTATAGAAATTCTGGTGGAGACAAAAATAGAATGGAATTTTGTAGGGCAACATTCAACTGCATGCATATATATATGTATATATGTACAGACTTTGTTTCTCCTGGGAGAGTTGCTTTTCTCCCAGGAGAAACCATGAGTGTATGGCATTCATGATTTTTCTCCTAGAGCAAAAATGCCTGCTCTGGAAGAAAATAATTTAGGAACAACCCGCATGAAATGGCTCCTGGGAGAACATCTCTCAGGAGACTGAACATCTGTATAAGTACCCATCCGAGAAAAACCACAGAGTAGTTTATTGGAATCCCAGTGAGCTTTTACTACCCTTCTTCCCCCATGGGTCCAAGGAGACAGTGTATCAATCTTAGGCCAAGCAGTCCTCTGAGTACTTCAGGGTGGAAGAGCCCAGTGCCAAACTACTTCAGGGTTCATAGAATCATAGAAATAGATTGGGGATATTCTATGCCAAACTTTTTCAGCCACAGTCAACTCCACCCTATTGTGGACCCAAACAGCCCAGAATATACGCAGGCCAGAGTGGAACTAGCCTCTCCTCCCTCCACCCCCCCCCAGCCCTCCTACTCACTCCCTGGACCTGGCTGACCTTTTCCTAGACTGCAGCACCTGGTGCTGAGGATCACAGCTCCTTGCCTACCTGTAGCAAGGCTAAAACATGGAGTGGGAAGCTCAAAGCTGGAGGACTGAGCAGAAGTGGGCAGTCCCCCTGCCACTTCCCCCTCAACCCCTGTCAGACCCAACAGACCCCATGCCCCCTGCCTGGATTGCAATACTTGGTGCTCTGGGGCCCCCTGCCAGGCCACTGTCAGCACCTCAGGGTCTTTGCTATTCAGCTCAAATGTCAGTACAGGGGTCACTGGGTAAGTTTCTCTACTGAGAGAATGAACCCTTCAAGAGTTCTCCCAGATCACATGAGTGTGTACACAGCCTGAGATCATCCTCTCTCTTTTATAGTCTCCTTCCTTCTTCACTACACACCTTCCAACTTGTGCAACAGGCAGTGCAGGGTCCGAAGACATCAACCTCCTTTATTGTACAACAGTAATTTCATGCACAAAGCCATTATTCTTGCACAATGGATGGGGCAGGGACCCTGTGGAAAAATAGCACTTGACTTTGTAACTGAGGATTATGTTTCAAAGTATCTGTACAAGGGGGCAAATGAAGATTGCATAGGCATGTCTTAACTTTTGAGTGCTTAACTCTGCATTTTAGTGCAGTTTCTCTGTAATTTGTTAGGCTTTAAAAAGACAAACTGGAAACATCTTCCATCACATGGCATCATATTGAACCCCACATAGCTCATCAGTTGGTTTGGACCTTTTGGTACCAATGCATCGACCATAATCACTTGAACCGGGCCACTTGGACTGACAGTAGTAGTAAGTAGTTATCCTCAGTGTAGACCAATATTAACAGGAATAAGACTGGTTGCTTGATTTCATCTTTGCTGGTCAGTGAGTTTGCTCGTTTACTTGTATTCTACATGTTTCTCAGGCAATGGATTTCAGATTATGATTTTGTTAAAGGTACAAAAGCAGGTACCCACTCAGAGCTGATGCTTGTTCTATTTTGCATGGTAGACAGCTGTAAAGTGGAAGCAAATGCCTTATGTGAGGAGGACCTGATTTTTAACTTCAAATGCTTACCTTAAAAAAAAAAGGAAAAGATTTTGCTAAGTTTTGGCATGTTGGCCAAGGGAGGCGTTATATTTATCACAAAGGCAAGGATTTTTATGGTGATATCATATATTGGGAGAGGCTTAGACAAGCTTTTGGGTACCACAGTCCCCTCCCTCTGGTCTCTAGGAAAGAAACAGACACAGTAGAGCCAAATAGGAGATGGAACAAGTGTATAAAAGAAATTACCAGGTAGCCAACAAATGAGATGCAGGAGAAATCTGGTAAGTGAAAGAGCAAGACCATTCAGGGGAATTAACTGTGAAGTGTAGAGATGAGCAAATATGAGGTAGACTGTAATGGGCCATGAAGTCGTTGTCTGTTAAGTCCAGGGTTGTTAATAGCTAGTAGGCTAATGAATTTTTGTTCCCAGGCTGTTTTGGAGGTATCCTTTAAAATTTCCCTTCAACATGAGAAATATGAAGTCAGACAAGAGTGGTTTTTCTATGAAAAATATTCTCCTACCTGTATTCTAGTGTCTGTCCTTTATATTTATTTTATCACAATTCATTCTGGTGCATAGTTTTTGTTTGGTTTTACCCACACAGTTTCCATGGATGAGGTATACTACATTTGAGAGAGAGATTCATAGATGTTAGGGTCGGAAGGGACCTTAATAGATCATCGAGTCTGACCCCCTGCATAGGCAGGAAAGAGCGCTGGGTCTAGATGACCCCAGCTAGATGCCTATCTAACCTCCTCTTGAAGACCCCCAGGGTAGGGGAGAGCACCACCTCCCTTGGGAGCCCATTCCAGACCTTGGCCACTCTAACTGTGAAGAAGTTCTTCCTAATGTCTAGTCTAAATCTGCTCTCTGCTAGCTTGTGGCCATTATTTCTTGTAACCCCCGGGGGCGCCTTGGTGAATAAAGCCTCACCAATTCCCTTCTGTGCCCCCGTGATGAACTTATAGGCAGCCACAAGGTCGCCTCTCAACCTTCTGTTGCGGAGGCTAAAAAGGTCCAGTTTCTCTAGTCTCTCCTCGTAGGGCTTGGCTTGCAAGCCCTTAACCATACAAGTGGCCCTTCTCTGGACCCTCTCCAGGTTATCCACTTCTCTCTTGAAGTGTGGCGCCCAGAATTGCGCGTAATACTCCAACTGCGGTCTGACCAGTGCCCGATAGGGGGGAAGTATCACCTCCTTGGATCTATTTGTCATGCATCTGCTGATGCACGATAAAGTGCCATTAGCTTTTCTGATGGCTTTGTCACACTGCCGACTCATGTTCATCTTGGAGTTCACTAGGACTCCAAGATCCCTTTCCGCTTCCATGTCACCAAGCAGGTCATTTCCTAGGCAGTAGGTATGCTGGACATTTTTCCTCCCTAGGTGCAGCACTTTGCATTTCTCCTTGTTGAATTGCATTCTGTTGTTTTCTGCCCACTTGTCCAACCTGTCCAGGTCTGCTTGCAGCTGTTCCCTGCCCTCTGGCGTGTCCACTTCTCCCCACAGTTTTGTGTCATCCGCAAACTTGGACAGAGTACACTTCACTCCCTCGTCCAAGTCGCTGATGAAGACATTGAAGAGTATTGGTCCAAGGTCCGAGCCCTGCGGGACCCCACTGCCCGCATCCTTCCAGGTCAATACCGACCCATCCACTATGACTTTCTGGGTGCGACCCTTTAGCCAATTTGCCACCCACTGGACTGTGTAGTCGTCCAAGTCACAGCCTCTTAACTTGTTCACCAGTATGGGGTGGGATACCGTATCGAAGGCCTTCCTGAAGTCTAAGTATACAACATCCACCTCTACTCCTGCGTCCAGGCATTTTGTAACCTGGTCATAAAATGTGTGTGACCTGTGGATTTTGATGGTTTTGTTAGGGGGGAGGGGGTTATTATGAAATTCTGTCACACTAACTGCACCTCCTGCTTTATAGGTAGTATGGGCACATTGTATGCATGCAATGCCTGTTCTTTACCCATCAGAAGGTAGTATCAACTTTTTGGAAGATATAACTACTGTCAGGGAAGAGGCAAGTGGAGTAAAGGGCCTCAAAGTGAGAGTACTCTCTTTACCTAGAAATAGTCTCCTAGAAATGCGTGGATGGGGCTGCTGCAGTGATTTGTATTTATTTATTTTTATTGCTAAGACACTACTTGGATTCTTTGGAACTATTTATCATAATGTGCAATAGGGTGGTAATTGTTTACTGTCTCAGATGTTGCACATCCTCATTTTAGGTAGCACATGGGGTAATTCTCTTCCCCTTTCATACTGCATGTACCATCTCAAGACCCAGAATTACTTAGGTGACACTGCTCACTCTGAATATAAATTGAGCTATATAATCCTTACCGTGTCGTCTTGGGGAAGAAAAAGTACTTGGAAAGGGCAGCCCAGAAACTCGAACAGAGGACCAGCTGCAGGAGAAGCTTTATGATACCTACATGTGTCTGAAAATGTTCTACAGTTTATTCTGGGCACTTCGTTCCCTCTCCTCATTGGCTATTTGATCCAACTCCCTCTCACTCCTGACTGTCTGCTCTCTCTGTTCCTCCTTTTGATCTATGTTTAGTAGGGCTGTTTGGAGCTTCAGTCCCTGATTCGATTCGGCCCAATTCGGTGGCCGAATCTCCAAATCCGAATCTAATCAGGAGACCGTTTAATCTCTCCAAATTGAATTGGAACCCTTGGACATAGACACAGCTCTAAATGTTTTTTCTACGTACTTCTAGGTAGCAGGCAGCTCGTGAATGCTGTAGTACTGGGATGGATGGAGCATCCCACAGGTGCGTTGGGGGCGCTCCCCAGCGCGCTTGGCAACAGACCTGAAGCACTTCCGGGTCCGCTGAAGAGCATGTTGGGAGGGGCCCCCTCACGCCCCCCCGCCCATTCAGCAACTGGTGCCTCCTGGGTGTAGGCCAACATTAACCTGGGGTCCCCCCATGGCTGATTGCCCAGCCAGGGGGCGCAGGGGAGCCCCCCACTGTGCTCCCTAGCAGACTTGGAAGTGGATTGGAAGTACTTCCAGGTTCGCCACTAAGTATGTGGCACCCCCCCCCCCCCCCCCCCCTCGGGGGGGCCACCCCAGCATCGCAGCATTCACAAGCTGCGCCCGGTACCTTGAGGTATGTAGAAAAAAAACGTTTAAAGCTGTGTCTGTCTGAATCGTTGATTCTCTGAATTGGTGTTGAATCTTCAGCTTCTGATTAGGCCGAACCACAGATTTCATAGACATTTGGGCTGGAAGGGACCTCGGAAGATCATGGAGTCCAGCCCCCTGCCCCAGGGGCAGGAAGTCAGCTGGGGTCACAGGATTCCAGCATGATAAATGTCCAATTGACTCTTAAAGGAGTCCAGAGTAGGTACTTGCACCACCTCTGGTGGCAGTCTGTTCCAGGCATTGGGAGCTCGGACAGTAAAAAAGTTTTTCCGTATGTCCTGCCTGAAACAGCCTTGGGGGCGCTTGTGACCATTTGACTTTGTCATCCCGTGGGGCACTCTGGTGAACAGGTGTTCTCCCAGATCCTGATGTACACTCCTTATATACTTATAGGCAGCCACCAGGTCCCCCCTGAGCCTGCGCTTTTCCAGGCTGAAGAGTGTCATAGCTCTCAGCCTCTCACCATAACTCCTGTTTTTCTGCCTTCTGATCATACGTGTGGCTCTCCTCTGGACTCGCTCAAGCTTCTCCATCCTTTTTAAATTGTGGAGCCCAGAATTGGATGCAGTACTTCAGTTGCGTCCTCACCAAGGCTGAGTACAGTGGGAGGATGACATCCTGGGATTTGCTAGAAAAACATCTAGGGATACAAGCCAGAGCTTTGCCAGCTGCAACATCACATTAGTGGCTCATATTCATGTTGTGGTCAATCATGACCCCCAAGTCCCTTTTGGCCGTGGTGCTAGCAAGCGTAGCACTCCCAAGCCTATAAGCATGCTGTGGGTTTTTCTTCCCAAGGTGGAGTACCTTGCATTTTTTCAGTGTCGAAGGCCATCAGGTTTTCGTCCGCTCGTTTTCCGAGCCTGTCAAGGTCGGCTTGGATCACCATCCTGTCCTTGGATGTGGGTGCTTTACCCCAAAGTTTGGTGTCATCAGCAAACTTGGTCCGCTTCTGATACCAATGTCCACATCATTAATTTCATAGATTTCATAGACATTAGGGCTGGAAGGGACCTCTGAAGATCATCGAGTCCAGCCCCCTGCCCAAAGGGCAGGAAGTCAGCTGGGGTTATAGGATCCCAGCAAGATAAGCATCCAGTTTGCTCTTGAGGGTGTTCAATGTAGGCGCTTGAACCACCTCCGGTGGCAGGCTGTTCCAGACCTTGGGGGCTCAGACAGTAAAGAAGTTCTTCCTTATGTCCAGCCTGAAACGGTCTTGAAGTTTATGACCATTCGACCTAGTCGTCATCCCTTGGGGCACTCTGGTGAACAAATGTTACCCCAGATACTGGTGGTCACCCCTGATAAACTTATAGGTGGCCATCAGATCACACCTGAGCCTGCACTTTTCCAGGCTAAAGAGCTCCAGGGCTCTCAGCCTGTCATCGTAGGGTCTGCTTCCCTGACCTCTGATCATGCGCGTGGCTCTTCTCTGGACTCTCTCAAGCTTCTCCACATCCTTTTTGAATTGTGGAGCCCAAAACTGGACACAGTACTCCAGCCGCGGCCTCACTAAGGCCGAGTACAGGGGGAGAATGACGTCCCGGGATTTGCTTGAGAAGCATCTATGGATGCAAGCCAGCGTTTTGGTCACTTTACTAGCCGCCGCATCGCATTGCAGGCTCATGTTCATCTTGTGGTCAACGATGACCCCCAAGTTACTACCTTATAAGCTAGATGTGAGAGTTGACAGTGGATAAATTATTCATTTACTTTGTTGAACAGTCAGAACAAGGCAGTGGAGATGCTAAAAGGGATTGAATGGTATTTAGTGATGGTGCAGAAAAGATAACAGAGCACTACTCAGCATGCTTATCTTGGGTTTGCATCAGTTTGGAAGGTGTTTCCTTCAGGGTACTGTATAAGGAAAATAAAGACCAAGTAATACATATTCTACAGTTTCAACATAGTTCTGGGTATTTTCAGTACAGTCAAATACAAGGAAAGTACATTTTTCTGGCAGTAGCCAATACTTGTCACATTAAGGACTGTCTTAGAACTAGGGATTACGTCTGCATCTGGCAGTATTTAATCTGTATGCAGTAAATTACTGTAGTCTGGGAAGACACAAAACAATTGAAGTTCTTAAAGGGTGGAAACTTATCACTGGTGAGTGTGCATCAGTTGACCTGTTTATGTGTCGTGTGTTGGTTTCTACTTTGTGTGCTAGAAACACTGTTGAAAAGATTCCTTTTCCTTAGGAATATGTTAAAGAGTGTTCTGTATTTTAAAACTCTTTCTACAGGGTTCGGCATAAGCAAAATAAGTATCCGGTGTTGTTTCTGACCCAAGGAAAATCTGACATTTATCCAGACCTTATGGATCTCAGGAGTCGTACAACTTCTATTGCAATGAGTTTTGCACAATTTGAAAATTTGCTGGTAAGTTGTTACATTTCTTTATTCGTCAGTGAAATGGAACTAGTTTATTACTGTATTCTATAATTGCTGATATTGATGACTGGATACAGAAACTGAATTCTAAAATGAGATGATCAGCAAATTATTAGTACAGGAAAGTGTTGAGAGTCTGCTAAAGTGATACATTTTCTTGGGTGCAAAGTAGGCCGGCTGACACGTGAAGCCGCCCCAGCTCCCATGCAGTGCGCAGTGCCCTGCTGAGCTACACTGCACCCGTGCCATGGAGCAGCTGCTGCGTGGGTGCCAAATGGTGGGTGGGGGGGAATCCCTGTTGCCCCGCACTGTG
>NW_005841933.1:1037484-1043768 GCF_000455745.1 Alligator sinensis
GTGGAGCAGGTCAGCCAGTCTGGCTGAGAAGAGCCTCCTCCCTAGGGGAGAGAGGTGGAGGCCATCTCTTCCCAGCAGCTTGCTGCGTCTCTCGCCAAAGAGCGGGCTGTGGTCATGAAAGCCAAAGCCTTCCTGATGACACCAGCACTGCAGGCTTTGGTTGACCACATAGATCCTCCTGTCCCTTCTCAGCCCATAGCCTGAGACTGGGAGGATCGACGAGAACACCACCTGTGCCCCCAGACCCTTTAGCCCCGCTCCCAAATCCCTGTAGCGCCTCATGACCCGGCTGGGAGCGCTCCGAGCCGTGTCATTGGTGCCCACATGAATTAGGAGCATGGGACAGTGGTCTGTGGGTTTGAGGAGCTCTGGGATCCTCTCCGCAATGTCCCGGATGTGGGCCCCCGGGAAGCAGCAGACTTCCCAGGCTAAGGGGTCGGGGCGGCAGATTTCCCCCTCAGGAGGGAGTCTCCCACAGCAAACACCTTACATTTTGTCTTGGGGAGAGCAGGGGTGGGAGCTGCAGTTGGGCCCATGTTGCCTGCGGGAGCTGGCAACTCAGCAGACTCTGCTGGAGTGGCAAGAGGTGCATACCTGTTGCTCAGCTCCAGTGGGGCAGGGGCCTTGGTGTAGTGGGCCTTAGGACCCTTGACCACTGTGGTCCATGCCCCTGGCTGGACAGAGCAGGAGGTCCTGGAGTCTCCCTTTGCCCTGGAGGGAGACTGTGGTCTACCCTCCGCCTCCCGGGGGAGAAGGGCCTGGCAGTAGGAGTCTATCTCCTGCTCGCAGTCCCTGATGGCACGCAGTCTCTGGACTGTGCCCTGGAGCTCCTCCAGCTGGCGCGCCAGAGACCCCAAAAGGGAGCAGACCCCACAAGGGCATAAAAAAATTAATGAAGATGTTGAAAAGAATTGGCCCAAGGATGGACCCACTGATCATGGCACACCACAGTGATTGACTTTCGTCAACCACCACTCTCTGGGTCTGACCTCGGGGCCAGTTCCTCAGCCAGCGGGCTGTGATGTAGCCGAGGCCGCAGTTGGCCAGTTTTTCCATGAGATGAATTCGGGTCAGTGATCGGAATCAGTGAATTGAATCACTGTCCCTGATTTGGGTCAAATCTGAATCAAATATGGCCCATTTTGCGCACCCGTAGTATTTAGCTAGTCCTCTTCCAGTGTCTTCTATTCCCCTCCCCCCCCTCCAAAAAAAAATGCAGAAGAGTATAGCAAAATGCTGAGACAAAACTGAAATCATGTCACTAACATGATGTCTCTCGATCTTCACTCTGTTCATTCAGCTTGTACGTTATCCCTTAACTCAGTGATTCTCAATCAGGGTGCTTTGAGATCCTTTTAAGGGTGACCTGAGATGCATGAAATATTAGCACTGTTGGGTGTGCAAGTATCTAAATATGAAGTTTCTGTCTGTATCTTGTGAATCAAACAAATTCACAGAGTCAATGCGTTCTGAGTGGTTGTGATCTTTCTGAGTTATTTGCAAAAAGAATAGTTTTATTTTTTTCATAGTAAGAAAAAACAAAGCAGAAAAACAAAGCAGGAGCATTTTGTGAGATTCTTAACTTGTGTTTAATGAGGGGTGTTCTGAGCCTATAATAGTTGAGCCACTGCCTTAACCACTTATCTGCTATTTAGATGAACAGCACTTCTGGGCGAAGCCTGTTTCTTATCCTGTTTGCCTCGTATTGTTGTATTGGGTCACAACAAAGTAATATGTTAGTAGAAATAATACTGTAGCAGGGGGCTGTAGGTGTAAAAAAGTAGATATGTCAATAAGGGGATAGTTTTAGTCAGTAAAAGAACACAGCATGGTAGAAGTAGAAATTTTAGAGTAGTAGCTTATTGGCAAGGTGGGGATCCCCCCCACTTGTGGGGTTTCATGTTTTAAGAAGGCGTATACATGAGGAACAGGATAGCTTCAAATGGGCAGACAGGTTGGGAAGCAGCAGGGATAAGAATCTTTAACTTACTTCAGTAAAGAAGGTATGGAGCTCAGGAGCAATTTGAAAAGTAAGGCGATGGTCAGATCATCCTATTGGCTGTATGTTTGTGTGAATTAGTTTAATAAATTTCATAGACATTAGAGCTGGAAGGGACTTTGTAAGATCATCGGGTCCAGCCCCCTGCCCAAGGGGCAGAGAAGTCAGCTAGCGTCAAGAGATCCCATCAAGATAAATGTCCAAATGTTTCTAGAAAGTATCCAGAGTAAGTGCTTGCACCACCTCTGGGAGGAGACTGTTCCAGACCTTGGGGGGCTCAGACAGTAAATAAGTTTTTCCTGATATCCAGCCTAAAACAGTCTTGAAGGAGTTTGTGACCATTGGACTTTGTCATCTCTTGGGATGCTCGAGTGAACAGGCATTCCCCCAGATCCTGATGAACACCCTTTATGTACTTACAGGCTGCCACCAAGTCATCCGTGAGCTTGTGCTCTTCCAGGCTGAAAAGTCCCATAGCACACTCCTCTTCTTCATAAGGCCTGTTCTCTTGCCCTCTGATCATGCGCATGGCTCTCCTCTGAACTCTTTCAAGCTTCTCCACATAATTCCTGAATTGTGGAGCCCAGAATTGGATGAGTACTCCAGCTGCGGCCTCACCAAGGCCAAGTACAGCAGGAGGATGACATCCTGTGTCTTGCTCAAGATGCGTCGGTAAATGCAAGCCAGACTTTTGTTTGCTTTGCCAGTTGTGGTATCACATTAGTGGCTAATATTCATCTTGCGGTCAATCATGACCCCCAAGTCTCTTTTGGTCATGGTGCTAGCGAGTGTAGCACTGCTGAGCCTATAAGTGTGATGCAGGTTTTTATTCCCAAGGTGGAGCACCTTGCATTTCTCCATATTGAATGCCATCAGGTTTTCATCTGCCTACCTTGCAAGCCCATTGAGGTCAGCCTGGATACCCAGCCTATCCTCAAGTGTGGACACTCTTCCCCAAAGTTTGGTGTCATCAGCAAACTTGGCTAGTCCGCTTTTGACACCAGTGTCTAGATTCTTTATGAAGACATTAAAGAGTACAGGGCCAGGAATGGAACCTTGGGGGATGCCACTAGTCACCAAGTGCCATGCTGATTTGGTTCTGTCAGCTACCAGTCTCTGGGTCCAACCTTGGTGCCAGTTCCCCAGCCATTGGACTGTGGAGTAGTCACCCAATTTTTTCCATGAGGACATCATGCAGCACCAGGTCAAAAGCTTTTTTTAAAGTCCAAGTATATGACATCAACCTCTTCCCTTTTGTCCAGGTGATATACCACCTGGTCATAGAAGGAAATGAGATTGGTCAAGCAAGACCTACCCGCAACAAACCTGTGCTGGCAATCCCTCAGAATGTTGCCTTCTGTTACCCTGTCAAGAATGGCTTCTTTGATAATGTTTTCCAAAATCTTCCCAGGAATTGAGGTCAAACTGACTGGCCTGCAGTTTCCCGGGTCGTCTTTCCTCCCTTTCTTGAAGATAGGCATCACGTTGGCCCTCTTCCAACCTTCAGGTACTTGGTCCAAGTGCCATGAGTTCTTGAATATCCTCACCAGTGGCTGCGCTATGATGTTTACTAGTTCCTTTAGCACACTTGGGTGCAGCCTATACGGACCAGCTGATTTATGGGGGTCCAGCCTCTCAAGATGCTCCCTCACAAGGTCCACACCAGTGGTGGGCATATATTTATCTTCATCCTGGTCCTCCCGCATCATATTCGGAAGGGTGGTCCCTTTGGGCAGGTGAAAAACTGATGCAAGTTAACTGAAGAGGAGGAAGTTGTGCTGAAAGTCTTGAAATAACAGTTCAAGTTGTGTAGGCATAAAAATGGTTCAATGAAGAAGCAGCAAAATTTGGACATGACCATTTGCTGAAATAAGAGGGAACAGCTGAAGACTACTTTCCCATGTTTTGGAATTGACTGACAGAGAAGCTGATGATGTATTTGACAGGGACTTGGAGCGAAGGGTCAGGGAGCTTTCCATTTGGCACTTCTCAAACATTCAGTTCACTTATGAGAAAAAATCTCTGCATTAGTGCATTTAATGATTACATTAGTCTTCAAAACTCATTCTGCTGTGCTGGTGCTACGTACTGTATATATTTCCCCTCTAGTAAAAAAGTCAAGTTGCCATTGAGTCTCTAAATTGTCTGTAACTAACATTTCTCATTCACCCTGACCAGACAGTTTCTAAGATCAGTAATCAAATTAACCTCCAAGTAAATGAAAAATTGAGTACTAGTTCTGTTTTGTTCCAACTGAGTGAGAAATTGCCTTTCAAAGCCCTGAGCTACAATTTTCAATGATTTCATCATTATATAGTGTCAGGAACAGACAACAATAAAATAGCTGCCATTTGACTTCTCAGACCAATTTAAATACACAGCTAAGGGTTTTGATTGGTGAAGTTTGTGGCTATACCAATTTATATTGCAGTTTATTTTGCTGAATTTTAGAAGAACTGAAGCATATTTCACCTCCAAAATTCTTTTGCAGAAACTAGTACAGACTTTTCACTAAAAATGTTTTTCCTATGTGCACTTTTTACTTCTTATGTTTCTCTTTGTTCTAAACTGATATATTGAAAACTTCTTCACTGTACCTCTTGAGCTGAGGTATTTGCTAGGGTGCTCTTTCTGTTTCCTTTCACTTGATTGGTCTCCTCTGTGTTCAAAGATTAGTTTTCTCCATAATCATCATCAGATTAAGTCTCCTAGTAATACCATAACTTTTTATATAATGTATTTGGCGTGGAACTGATGAAGTGGATATCACATACAAACAGCAGCTTAAAAATATTATCGGTATACTGAGCAGAAGTATTCATATCTGAATGTATTTACAATTCATGGCTTGAGATAGTTGAAAATCTAAATTTTTAAAAAATGTTCTTTGCCCATTATAAAAGAAGTATTTGTCTTATCACTGCCTATCTCTTATGGCTGATCAAATTATACAGTTGGTATCAGGTTTGCCCTGAGTGGTCTCCTATAGCTGGAGAGGGCTCTAACAGCCCCTGCTTTATCGTAGCATGCTGATGAAGACTCACCTCAGCCTGCAGTTCAAATAACCTTACATGGCTACAGTTGATAACAGATACCTACTTTCTTTGGATCCACTGCTTTTTATACAGGCACTGTTGTTTGGTATTTAACCAATTTAAAACGCATACATTCAAAGCATTTTAGACTTTTAAATTAGGTACACAAATCTTATACATAAATACATACATACCAATTAAACACAACTTAATTAACGGTGACATTTTGCAGCCTTTTGACAAGTCTCCATTTCAAATTGCCGTCTGAATAATTCTCTTGGAGTATGCGTGTGTCTTTTTGCACTAACATTAATATTTTTCTACATAGAGAAATAGATGGGAATAGCTATTTCACAAAACTCAGTATGTGGGCATTTGTATTTCAAACTGGGTGCATCTGCACAAGACATTTACTGTGGAGCTGTCTGTTTAGCTCCACAGTAAAGTCTTAGTGTTTACACATGTGGCCCTATCAGGCTGCAGGAAACTAATTAACTCCACTGCAGGTTAGTACTTGTAAATATGAGTACTGTCCTACAGCTGAGTTCTTTTGTGCTCAGCAGTGCACATGTAGATGCTAGTGGACCTGGCTGGGGCATGAGGGTGCCTTAGTATGAGGGCTGCCTGCCAGCTAGCCCTGCACTGGAGCACCTTTGTGTTGCAGCCAACCCCCCTGCAGCACATTGAGCTTGGTCAGAACAGCCCTGTGCGGGCAGGCTGAGCCCTTGGGCCCTCTGCCAGCTGGGACTGCTCTGATCTGGCTCAGTGTGCTGCAGTCATGGGTGCACGTTTAAACATGTTGCCTGGGAGCAATACTTGTTGGCAAGATATGCACCGGAGTTTACTCCATGCTAAAACACATGTAGATGCTCCCACTGAGTGACTGCTTGTACTATCTTTACTCAGTAAACTTGCTCTATTCTGTGCAGCAGGACTGTCCAGCTGGTGGCTAGTGAGTTGCATACATCCGTGAGGGGTTAAATTACAGGCTCCCACCCCATTTCCATTCCCCCCCATCCATTGATTCAGCTGCAGCAGCAACTGGGAGCTCCAGACTGCTTCTTGTTCCTTCCCCTGGCAATGCAGCATAGTGCAGCCTTCGGTACCACGGGAGCCTGCGGTCCAGGGTGCATGAGTGGCATGATATACTGGGGGATCTCACAGCTGGGAAGCAAAGGGTGAGTCAGGGTGCAGTAGGAAGGCATGGAGTACAGTGGGGAGTCCACTTCCAGGTCTGGCAGGGAGCATTC
>NW_005841933.1:1043857-1047480 GCF_000455745.1 Alligator sinensis
GAGTGCGGTGGGGGGGGGGAGCAGCATGCTCCCCGGTGGACCCGGAAATGCTTCTGGTCCACTTCCGGGTTTGCTGCCGAGTGCACTGGGGAGCCCCCTGCACTCCTGTGGGATGCTCCATCCACCCCAGCATAGCAGCATTCACAGGCCACGTGCTACCTTGGGTATGTAGAAAAAACATTTAAAGCTGTGTCTATTCAAATTGCCGAATCTCTCCGAATCGATTTGGGGGGGAGGTTCCAATTCAATTTAGAGCGATTAAATGGTCTTCTGCTTCTATTCAGATTCTGAGATTTGGCCACCAAATCGGGCCGAATCTCTGCCGAATTGAATTGGGGACCAAAGCTTTGTCCAGCCCTAATGGGTGGGGTACACCTGTGTGCTTGGTGCAGTGTGTGTGGGGGGAGGGGAGGGGCATAAATGTAACCCTTAAGGTCCATGGCCCCCACTGGTATGGTCCTTGCTAGTGCAGTGCGAGGGCTGTGCCGCCTCCCAGGCACTTCAAAGTTGAACAGTTCTGCTCTGCAGCAATGCCCTCAAACATACTGCGCTGCTTTAGACAGCCTGCTTTTTAAACTGGAAGCAGCTTAGACCAGTGATGGGCTAATTGGCACTCTCAGTGCTGCTAATAAGCTTGCCTGAAGTACCACGTGTGTGCTGCTACACTACTACTAGCTTGGGAGGCAGGCTGCACCAGAGCAGGCTTGAGCGTCTCTGCCAGGGACTGTAAGTTTACTTGTGCCTGTGTGTGTGTGCATGTATGTGTAACTATACACTTTGGAAGTAGACTGTACTTGATGCTGAATAAGCGCAAGCCAGGAATAGCTATTGCGCTTTAAATTTGCATTCCAGCTTATTTCATAATAGCTTCCCCTTTGTAGATAAGCCCTTAGATGATGTGCAATTTATATAGCCTATGCTAGAATGAATACAATTTAATATTAAATATAGTTTACAGAATAGTCAAGGCACCAGCTGCCACAAATATTCATTGATCTGCTTTTTCATGGAAGATAAAATTATATCAACAGAATTTCTGAGTGCAAGTAAAATGATTCATTCTTAAAACAGGGCTATGATATTATAGTACGTAAAGTTTTCGGACTATTTACAGCAGTACAAATCTTGGAGCACATAGTGTTTGGCTTGACATTGTAAAGAAGTTTTTGCTTTTTCATTTAGGTTTTGTAGCTCTTCAGTGTACTCACTTTACATAGTTTTACAGAAAACAAGTTTTTTGTTCTAGGAACCTCTGGGATCTCAGATCCAACATGAAAAACTTAATGAAAATGGTGACACAAACTCCATAACTGCATGTTCCTATCATGAGAAATTTTAAATGATTTAATCGCTTACATTATCTTGTCATGTGACTAGAAAATTGAGCTGCAGAAAAATTCTTTTTGCAGTTAAGAGCATGTGAAATTGGTATTCATAGTATGCTGCTTTTGATCCTGAAGGTAATCCTTCATAATCACAAATTTTAAAGAACATTAAGATTACGTTTTCTAAATTGATGTATTTTTACTAATGCAAAATACATAAGATTAGAAAATAGACTGTGTAAAATGTATATGGACATAATTCCTGGTATTTGTTTGACTTTGCTTCATGTTTCAGTTTTGAGCGTTAGCTGATTTCATTAGTCTCACTAATTTTTTTTTTTTTTTTTAAATAATCATTATTTGTACTGTGAGAGAAACTTAGGAATTCATTTCATTTTAAGCTTAATGGAATAGAGCTCTGGATAGGTGGCTTATAAATAATAAATAAAATAATGCTGTCTTTCTGACAACTATATGATTTCATAAAATTAGTTTACTGTGAAGTATTGCATTTGATACCATAAATGACTCAAAACAAAGCATGTACAGTAGGAATAGAAATTACTTCCACCCTGCTTATTTTTTAGCTTAGACAGTTCACTTCACAGTATATTTTCTTTGGCTTTTTCCAGAATTGGAGAGAATTTTTCGGTCTTGATTTGATGGCATTTTGTCTCTGTTAAGTAAATTAATTGGTCTGACAGGGGTCAGACAAAATATCTGTTGGTTGCCCATATGTTTTTGCTGTATGTCAAGCTATACACTTGTTATTGTTATGGATTCTTATGTAAAATGGATAATAAAGTGCTAGCATGGTTAAGTGGAGTAATACATTACCTTCTGGATGCCTGCTGAGTAAGCACTTAATTCATGAAGTCAAACATTGCAGTCTTGGGTTTCAGACTGCTTAAGATTTGTTCCAGGAAGGGAAAATTGGTCTGTTCACACAGACATAGTCATGAGTGGCACGTCTGCTGACTTCAGCAGTGAAAAAGCCTCCATTTAAATAAACTTTGAACTAACTGATCAACATCATTACAATCAATATAAATTTATCAAGGGGCTAGAGAGAGAGGGAGTGGGCATATAAAACATTTAGCAAATTAAGTCACTCCTGTATTTTTTTTTTTTTGTTTTTTCTAACCTTTGTTTTGGTTAATAATTTATGCTAATTTTGGTGTGGTCATTGTGAAATGTATTTGGTGTTTATCCATTAGTTATGCCAATTGGAGGTGCACCGATACTTCAATCTGATATTAGATCGCCATCGATTTATAAAGAAAATTGATTGTATTGTAAATCGGCCTGATGTGGCTGATAAATGCCTGTGCGTGTGTACAGCCGCAGCTCAGCATGCAGGCAGCAAAGAGCACAGCCCAGAAGCTTAGAGAGCTGCCTCCACCCGGTAAGTCTGGTGTGGTAGAGGGGGAGGGAAGGGGCATGAGGGGTCAAATCAATGCTCCCTATGCTGATGGAGGAAGTGGGGCTGGGGCTGGTGCTGCCCAGCCCAGCCAGGGCAGGATGGGGCATGGAACGGAGCTGTGGCTTGTTTGGCAGCAGCAGGCTGGTGGCTCCTGCTGCTGCGCACTTCCCAAGAGGGCACGGGGGGTGTGTGCACCCCCAGATCTGTGAGAGAGGGAGGGGGCAGGATGCTTCTGCAGGCTGGAGCTGCGCAGGGCTCTTCCTGGTGCATGGGGCTGCACTTGAGGTGAGAGGTGGCAAGCTGGGAGGGGGCTATGGTGAAATTTGGGGTGGCTGTAGACCCCACCGTAACCTCCCTCTCAGTGCTGCTGCTGCCTGCCCCAAGTGTGACCCTCCAACCCTGAGTGCAGCCCCCATACACCAGGAGGAGCCTGGTGCAGCCCTGGCCCCAGCCTGCAGAGGCATCCTGTCCCCCCCCCCCCCCCCCCATGTGCAGACCTGGGGGCATGTGCCCAACCTGTGCCTTCTTGGGGTGTGCACAGCAGTGGGAGTCACCACGTCCCTCCCCACGCCCCCTGGATGAGCCACGGCTCCATCCTGTGCCTCACCCTGCCACACCCTGGCTGGGCAGTGCCAGCCCCAGCCCCACTCGCTCACCACAGGGGCCTTGATCTGCTCCCCCCATGTCCCTTCCCACCTCCCTCCCTGTCCACCTCAACAGACTTACCAGCTGCTCGCAGCTGTATCAGAAATTCGAACGGAATCAGCTATTACTGTAGTCCCCCAAAATCTCTATCGGTGCACCCCTAATGCCAGTAGGTTTAAATGTTATTTCAAATAAAATTACATTTACGAGTTGGAATTGTTTTGGGTTGG
>NW_005841933.1:1047503-1052869 GCF_000455745.1 Alligator sinensis
AGGAATGCTGAAAAAGGAAAGGGGATGTAATGAATGGTTTGTCTATTTATCTCTCAAAAATAAAATCAGGTTCTCTAAGCAGCGATGGCTAGAGTTTTATGTATGACTTTTGAATATGATAGCAGGAAACATGAGGTCATGGAGTGGTTTGAAGAGGATAGGTGGTTAGTCAGAAAGATGAACAGGAAATGTGATTCTCCTTGTTGACTAGTTTTTAAAATGTGAAAAAGAAGAAAACCTCAGTAAATACATTGGCTATCATTAAAATGCTGTCAGAAGCAGCATGTGCTCAATAGTGGAAACCAACTATGAAGTTGATTGAATGCAGCCAACACAGCTTGATGACATGGCCTATATGGGGCAAACATGCTAATGGGAACCAAGGATAGGTTAATACAATCCACCTGAATAAGCTATATGGGAGTGTCCATTGAGCACAGCCCCCTTTGCTGCCCACTCTTTTTCAAGTCATGGTGAACCACTACACTAAATACATTTTTGCTTCCTCTTCGCTCCCACAGCTGAGCCTCACCTTTCTTTGTCTTTTCCAGCGATTCCTATTTCTTGCCAGCCTTAAATGTCTGACAGACATCACCAAACAGGGCCCCAGTTTACCAAGAATTCCTCTGTTGCTCCCTCTCAGCTTGTTACACATGGCTTCTTGTGGGCTAAGATCAAGTGTAGCTGTGCCCTCCATGAGGTGAAGCCTGACCAGGTTGCCCTATGCCTGATTTGCATATCAAGTTTTGGAGGATTCCAGGTCTCATGACAAGAACACATAGTTCCAGGCATGAGTGGGGAGCTAATTGGCATGTGGATCTTTTGTGGGGGTTATCTGGAGTACACACACATACTGAGCTGTGGGACCTCCATGGCTTGTAGTGTTATTGAATCTGCTGGGGCCCACCCTAGTGTACTGTGGTAAATCATGACCCTTTTGCCTTTTGATTAATATTATGCATATTTTGTACTATGTGTAAGTAGATGCCGAAGTGCTACTTAGAAGTGATTTTATGGAGTACCTGTGCTAAAACTTGTACCAGTTTCAAAACTGGTGAAATGGATCATTTCTGGGTGAACTAAGTCCCTGGATACTACATGAAAATTGCTATAGCTATGTTTACTATTGTCATTTTTTTAAAGTTGTTCCTCACTTCCATGTTTTCAGGGAGAGCGTGGTTTGACAGTAAGGAGCGGGGGAAAGGGCTACAGGGGAAAGGAGGTGGGGGTACAGAGGGCAAAGGGATTGCCTGACCCCCAAGATCGATTTTCCCCCCCCCCCCCCCCCCCCCCTGGGGCCGGGGGGCGAGGGGGAATCCCCCCCCCCCCCCCCACCCCGTTGTAGCAGTGGGAGATGGGCACATTCAAGACAAACCTCCAATAATGATATTCTGTACCTGGAAAATTATATCAAATTTGTAAATTTTCTCTCTGTAGAATTTAACTTTTGGGAGGTCATCTTATAATCAGGGTCATTAATATATTTGAGTAAATACAATATTTGAATCCCCCCGCTCCCTCCCCAGGATATGTGCATGCAAATTCAGTTCTTGGGGTACAAGAGGGGGAAAAAAGTAATTAATTTTAAGCTAACTTACTGTTAATAAACACATTTTCAAAACCTGAATAGTTTTAGCATTTAAGTTACAGAGCAGTAAAGTAAGATTAATTGGCTAAACTAAAACCATAGTCTGGTTTCCCAACCTGACCTTTATAGGCATGGATACTACATGTTCATTATGTATCTTTACACATTTTTAATCATGGCAAGAAAAATGTTATGGCTTTAGCATAAAAACATCATTGGGAAAGAAAATGAGAGTATTTCTTAGTGTTTGCTTGTGGTTTTATGTTTGCATTTGACAAGACTGACTTGTTTCTATGACTTTAGTCAAAGATTAGCACAATCATTTGAGCCTTGACTCTTTTATTCCATGTGTGTGACAGTGCAGGAGGCATTTTCTTTTGTCAGGCTTTTGTTGTTTAAGATCAATTTTTGACTTGCTGACACTGTAGCAAGCAATAAACAAGCACTCTTTCTTTAAGATGATTTGTTAGTAAGTTTTGTTAGTGGATTCTTAAATTAATAGTATTGGTTTAATAGTTGTTAAATCATGCAAATATAGTAACCTTCATAATTACGTACTTGACTGAAATAATTATGGGTTATTTTATACAGTGTTCTTCTGACTGAAAAAGATCACACTATTTATTCCTACCCTTCAGACAATCTATTCCAGTAGTTGTATTCCCAATTCCACATTTAGATACCAGTTTTGTTCCAACCCTATTGCCCCCTTTGTGCCTTTTCCTATTTGTTTCCTTCATCAGGACATAAGACTCTCAAGAGCCTCCTGAGCTACCAGATCCAGATTTCTGTAGTCGCAGGGAAATTTGTCCAAAAGGATTCATGAAGGATCTACTTCAGCCCCTCTTGGACACTGCAGCCACCCCTTTTAAGAACATTTCTCTCTCTTCTCTCAACCCAAAACAACATGCAGTATAAAGTGCCACAGGTAAAAGCAGGAGAGGTAAGGGTATAGTCCAGGCCTTGGCCACAGCAATGGCAGAAATTATATGAATCATGCCAATGTATTATAAAATTTATAAAAAGGACCATACTCTGTTGGGATTTTCCATCTTCCATGTTAGCCAGTTCTTGTCATTTGTCCCAAGTGGAGAAAAAATCTTGTTTAACCCCAAATCTGGCTATCTGTTTACCTAAGCACATGAGAGAGACCTGCTAGCCAGGTACCTGACAGTTTTCTAAATACCATGAGAACCCTGGTCCAGTGATTCTCCACCAGGATGCTGTGAGATCTTTTAAAGAGTGTCCCAGGGTGCAGTGCAATATTAGAATTCTTAGGTGTGCAAACACCTACACATGATTCATGAGATTTCCCAGAGATTTCAAATAGGAATCCACAGTTTCAAAAATATGCTGACCTGTTGTGGCCTTTCTGAATTGTTTGAAGCATAAGATTTGCTTTATTATTATTATTATTACATAGTCAAAAAGTTAATGAGAGCTGCCATTTTTTGAAGGTTGCCATGAGCTTCTAAGAAAGTTGTGGACCACTTATCTAGTCAAACTCCTGCCTGTACTTGTGGCCAGTACTTCTGAGGGAGGTGCACTGGGGGCAGAACTCTACAAGTCAATGACGTATCTATGGCAGGTGGCATGAGGGAGGGGAATTGCTTCCTGACTCCTACAGGGGACTAGCAGAACTATCCTGTTACAGTTTAAGTTAATCTTTTACAAGGTAGGCTAGTACAATGGTACAGAATAGCCTAAACATTCTTTCCCCTTCACTCCCTTACATATACACTGGTTTGTGAATAGTGTTAGCTAGCTACAAATTCAGAGAATTAACAAATGGGGATGCACATATTCCATTTGTAACTAATTGTTAGAATGTATTGAATGCTGAATAGATACAGTGCTGTTCAGTGTCTTGGGTGAGGCCTGATGGTGAGTATCACATCTTCTGGTGTATTACTTTAAAAGAAAGGAGAGTCAGTTACTTTAAAAGAAAGGAGAGTCAGAGATGGTGTTCCATAGTTTGCTAAGGGAGTTAGTCTTATAGAGTTGTCCATAATTACAAGCCTTCCAATCTTGTGATTTGTGAAGTTGAGAGAGAATTTTTTCCCCCTGTTCTTTTCCTCATAGATTCATAGATGCTAGGGTCTGAAGGGACCTCAATAGATCATCGAGTCCGACCCCCTGCATAAGCAGGAAAGAGGGCTGGGTCTAGATGACCCCAGCTAGATACTCCTCCTCTTAGCATCTTCAGTGAAACTTCCATGGAGAGTAAATTCAGAATAATGGCAAATTAGCATTCAAGGAGCTTCGTTTTAGTTTAGTCCTTAGTGGATACCTTTGTTTAGTCATCACCAGGACCTGCGTTTTCCGTTTTCCACGGTAAAACAGAAAAAACCACGGTTTTCCCCTTTTACCTGAGAAAAATGTGGATTTTTCATTTTAAGTGAGAAATGCATGGATTTTGCACTTTCTTGCAAAGAGCTTTCTTCAGGCTTGCAGAGTTCCAGCCTGCAAGGTGCTGGGGGGAAACGGGAGCAGGGTGGTCAGGCACGGGGCGCCATGTGTATTTATGTGCACATGGCCTCTAGGCAGCCTGGAGAGCTGCTTCCGCTGGTAAGTCTGGTTGGGCCCTGCAAGGCTAGGGGGGACTGTGATTTTGGATTTATCATGGAAAATAATCATAATGGATTATGATTATGGTGGAGGCATGCATTTAAGATGCTCCCCCCCCCCCCCAATAATTAGATTCTATACATGGAAAAGTCTAGCAAATATATAACATTTCCATGTATGGAACCTAATTATTAGGAGGACTTTTGTCTTAAATTCTGGGTCATCTTAGAGTTGAGTAAATACAGTACACTGGCATAATTGTGAGGAAACTTGCCAGTTCTGTTCTAGGCTTAAGATGGTACAAATTGACTCGCCTTTTTATGTTCTTAAAAGCATTGATATGCTTAAAACTAGTTGTTGTTGAATGTAAACTAATGTAGATAAATCAGAATAGTTTAACTGAATTCTACTTGTTAACCTGGGGAATAAGGAAGATTGAATTAATTTAATGTTTCCTTTATTTTGATGGTAAAAGGGGTAATTAGTCTTGAGTCTGGACCACAAACTTTTCCCCCCAAGATTTTGGTAAATCAACTTTACCAAAGTAAATCTTTCTGACCCATAAAGTATTGGTGCGAGTTTTATGTAAAAAATATTAGTGCTTTCTTTTTCCTTCATTACGTTTGTGAGAATAATTGTCTTTGTTTGCTTGTTGAGCTGAAACATTGAAAAGACAATAGTTTGGGGATCAGACCACATTTAAAATTTGTTTTCTTTACCAATGCGGAATTTTCTTCTAATTGAATGAGCAATCCATACAATTCAGACTTACTAGTGCCCCCAAATAAATTGGGAAGTAGACGTTCTGGTGCTTGCAGAAGAGATGCTGATGCTATTGCCACTCCTCTTCCCTTTTTGAGGCACGGAGCTATTTAATAAACACTTATACCGAATGTGGGAGACATGAATCAGGTACCTGTTGTTGCTCCAGCTCCCTGAAGAGTGCCATAGCTACCAGTTGATTGGGTATTTTGGTGGGGGAATTCACTCTCTCTCTCTCTCTCTCTCTCTCTCTCTCTCTCTCTCTCTCTCTCTCTCTCTCTCTCATTGATCATATGCAACTAAAGCCTTCACTGGAGCAAGGACTTGAGTCAAAGTGACTCAAATTCTAAGTAAATGTCTTAACCACAATGGCTAGAACATCCCTCCTCCCTTCCCCCCCCCCCCCCCCCACCTTTTTGGTGTTTTTTGTTTTTTACAAAGACAGTAC
>NW_005841933.1:1052905-1072759 GCF_000455745.1 Alligator sinensis
CTTTGTGGTTCATTGTTTTGTACAAAAGGAGAATGTGAAAGCAACCTGTACCACCGCACTTCCTACTGACCTATTGACTGCAAGGGAGATATCAACTTTCTTCTTAAGGCTTATGTGTAGCACTTAGCCATCATGATCACCAACGCAGGGAGAAATCATAAATAAGATGAAATATAGAAGTGCACTGCCATAGTAGTCCATATTGTATCGGCACTGATAAAAGGAAAATTGACATCGGCAATCAGCTTTTTTTGGCTGATGTGGCCAATATTGTCACCGGTAAATATTGCATGCATGGGTGCAGCCATAGCAGGCACATGTCCAGGAGTGCAGCCCAGCAGCTTGGAGAGCAGCGTTCAGCTGGTAAGTCTGTGGAGGGAGAGGGCATGGAGGGGGCAGATCAAGGCCCCCATGGTGGAGGAGGAAGTGGGGCTAGGGCTGGGGCAGGGGCAGGCACTGCCTGGGTGGGGTGGGGCACGGGACGGAGACATGAGTGGCTTGTTTGGAGGGCACGGGGGGATAGCTTCCACTGCTGTGTGTACCCCCAGGGGAGGCATGGAGGGCACGTGCCCCCCCATATCTGAGCAGGGCAAGGGTGGGCAGCTTCTGCATACTTGGGGCCAGGGGTGGTGCTGGCCTCTTCCCAGTGGAGGGGTTGGCTGGAGCTGTACTTGGGGCTTCAGGGTGGGCTACCGCCATCCCAAAATTCACCATAGCCCACCCTCCCAGTGCTGTTGCTCCTGCCCGACACTTCCCCCCCAGCCTGCAGTGGTAGCCTACCCTCACCTTTTGCACAGATGTTGGAGACGCGTCTCCCATCCTTCTCCGGGGGTTGTGCACAGTGATGGGAGCTGCCCCCTCCCACACCCCCAGATAAGTCACTCGCAGCTCCGTCCCACGCCACCCTAGCTGGGCAGTGCCTGCTGCAGCCCCATCCTCACTCCCTCACTGTGGGGGCCTCAGTATACTCCCCCCATGCCCCTTTACTCTCCCATGCCCCTTCCCCCCCACAACAGACTTACCAGGCGGACACTGGTTTCTAAGCTGCTGGGCTTGCATATCAGCAGTCGGATTGGTATCTGCTGATATGGCTCGTTAATAATTGGCCATCAGTATCTGCCCAAAAAAATCTTTATCCGTACACCCCTGATAAAATAACAAGTATATACCCAAATAAGATGTTGTGGGTATATGTAACTTTCTATGCTAGTTTATTGTTCCCTTCAAAGTTTTTTCCGTTTCATCAGTAACTTTCAATGAAGAGTAATGGTCAAAAATTGGGAATGGAGAGCGAGTGGGAGAGGATCTTCAAACTATTTTGTTAGTAATTCTAAATGTAATGTTTTAAATCAAAGGAGAAAATGCAGTGGTGTGTTTTATGACTTTGTATAGATTTGTTTTCATTTGAAACCAAAGTCAACCAATGAATCATACTGTACCTAATTTATAATAATTGGCTTTAAAAAGCACTGTTACAAGTATGATCTGTCAACCATCAGCAATTACTTGCTGTAACAATGCTGCTGCACAGGCCATGTTGAGGATCCTATTGGATTATGTGAATAAGAATCATGATTTGGAATTGGCACAGAGAAAAGAACCATTTCTGTTGAGGTGGGGTAACATACTGTATTGTTTCAAGTTTCATTGTGGTCCAGATCTGGAATACCTAAATCTATAATGCCATTAAGGAGAAAAAATAGCTAATTCTTGCTTTTGTAGTGATTAGATACACAGTCGGTAATTTGCAACGTCTTATAGAAACTAAATCTTACATAAAGTCTTTTTGTTTTCTTCTGTAATAAGAACTTCATTCTTTAGTATCTGATCCTATTAATGTATTAGACTCTGCTCAAACTCAGTTTTCATATAATGGACAGAAAATCATTTTGTGCTGTACCATTAATTCATTTAAACTCTTTATTTCTGTTAATGGAAAATTTTGCTGCTGTTAAAATGTGTAAACGGTGCATGGGTACAAGACTTGGAAAATGAGATGGTGTAAAATGACTTAAAGTATGTTCAAAATCCCACATAATGTAGATGACAATATTAATGAAATACAAATGTTATCTTTTAAACCTAAATGGCTAATATTCTCAGAGTAGGTAACTTTGGTTCATATTCACTGTGCAGTATTTTACTTTGGCATATGTTTTTCCTCTCTGAATATATTGTGCAATATCAGTTAATGTTACCACAGGAATCTTAAATGTAATTGTTAAGCTTTTTTTTTTTTTTTGGAGAGGACATTGTTTGTCTTCCTAACTAAAAAAGAAAATCTTTTATTCTTCCTTGAGGATGCCTTTGGAAACCATCTTCTTGCAATCAGGAATTTATATATGTTTTTTGTGAAACAGTAAAAATAGAAATGTGTGGGTCTAGGATTTTGAAAAGGTGGTGCAGATGTGGTGCAACATGGTCACATATAGCATAATGCATTTTCTCCTTCTAAAAAACCCTAAAAGCTTTACTAATATGCTAGGGGTACATTATTCAGTTTGGTTGAAATAGATAGATAACTATTGGAGTATGCACTAATTTGTTATATTATACATTAAAAACGCAACAAATTAGGCAAAGAATCAAAAGATGCGTCTTTAGTCCTGTAGTCCTTAGAATTAAATGTGTACAGCTCCTTCAGATTCAGAAAACAAAATCAAGCCTTCTTGAGCATCTTGACAGTGCATTCAATGCTTCACTGAAAGTTATTTCCACACCTGAGTTAATGTTCACTTAAGTTAATGTTTCCACGTGGGTTAATATTTTTAGCTAGAGTTAAAAACAGCCTGCAGGGCTGTGAAATAGGAGCTACATTACTAAGAATAGCTAACAGGCAGCAGAATTGCATAAGACAGAATAGCTTGATTAGGTTAAGACCAGTTAAAAAAAGGGAGAGAGGATCATTAACACCTGTGGAATGAAGAATTTTGAAGGACTTTGGTAGATCATGATGAACCATGAAGACAGGTGACCCCCTCAATGCTGCCTGAATAGAAATGCTGTTGCCACTGCCACTATAAAATAAACTAAGTTCATAGTGTTTCAACTTTGGGTAGATCAGGAATCAAAAGGGGGTGTAACTGCACCACCCCTGTATCCACCCTGGATTCAGAAAACTTTTGGCCATATTCATTATTATACTGCGATCTGAGTTTCTATAGGACTTTTATGAATCTTTTTGAATCTTTTCTCTTTTTATGTCTGGTGTTAGTATAAATGCTTTAATCAAAAGAATGTACTAAGGTGTTACAGAGCAGTTCTACCTACTGGGCAGCTGCTATTTTTCCACACCCCTGTCCCTCCCGAATTAGCTCCCAGGCTGGTGCCTCAGTTTCCCCCTTAATTATGCTACTGGTAAGGTACAAGTTCAGAGCAAGTGATATACAGAGGGGAAAACTCTTCATATATGGTTAATAGGTAAATATCTGTGATGCATGCAGGGACAGACCTTAATTCCAATCTCTTCTTTTCTTCCCTCCCTCCGCCACCCCTCCAATTTGTAGGAGAGTTCAGAAGCCCTATATTTTAATAAAAAGAAAAGTTTGATGGAAAGGATGTTTTGGAAATCTGAGAAAGCTTAGAAAGTAGACAGACTTAGTGTAGGCCATCATTACTTTTGTGCTTTACTTGAAATTTTGTATTAGGTTGTATTGGTATTTATAGTATTTTTATTGTTTGTTTGTTTGTTTGTTTGTTTGTTTTAAGACAAACTTCTCATTTACACTAATGATCACATTGTTTGAATTAGGCTCTACTTACAGACTCTGAGGTAAATGGCATGCTCCCAACACATAGAAACGAACCGGCAGAAGGAGCTGGGGATCTGTTTATAATACTGGATAAAAGGCAGCAGAGCATCTTAAAAAAAAGATATATAAAATATGGTATTGATTTGATTCATAAATGAAAGTGAACAATCTGAGATTACATTTATTCTTTTGAAGTGTTACTTCAGGGTAAGGGCAGCAAAAGTAAATGCAGTGCTTGCTCTTTTTAGGGACACCATCTTTTGTAGGAATCTTTTTTATATCTCTAATACATTTAACCACAAGTAGTGATTTTTTTTTTTTTCCCCTTTCATTTGGAGCATAGGATTCTCCACACTTCCCCTGCTTTCCTTTTATAATGACCAGTACGAAGTGTTATATTCAGTGACAAGACTAGTTTTGTGGTGCAGTGATGAGAAATATGCTTTTGTGTATTTCTTTATTCAGGGCTCTACTCTATCAGAGTTCCAGTTCAACCAAGTAACTGGTAAGGTTTAACAGGTTCTTACTAATCTGTGTTTTTGCAGACAATATGTTCTCCTCTTAATCGCAAATGGTTTGTGATGTTAGTTCTTGCATTCCAGTGGCTGAAACCAACTTTTTCCTGTTCACTGCCTGCTGACGGAGGTGGCTGTTTTATTGATGAATATGGAAAAAAGTGTAGTCCAGTGCTTTGTTCCATTCTTCTAATTTACGACACCAGTAATAATGGATGATGAATGAGATATCCAAAACATTAATAAATTATCTTAAAAGGTGTACTAAATCAAAGAGGAGGAGACTAAGAAATAATCTTATATAATGCCTCCAAGAAAAGTAAGCCAATTCCAATGTCATTTATTCAGCAGTATGCAAAAACTTCGAAATAGAACTGCTTAAATGTTAACATAACTCTATCTTCCAAATATGGATTTAGTGACTAATGTACTCAACTTCAAATGTCAGGGGTATTTAAAGGGACATGGTTCAGAATGAACTAATTCTTACGTATTTAACTGTTTCTAATAACAGAGAGATAGTTAGCTATGCTAGTCTGAAGTCATGCAGAAGGCAGGGTAGAAGTGCACCTTAGTTCACTCTGGTTCTGTTAGTCTATAAGCTTTTGTGAGCAGCAGCTTACTTCAGATGCTATCCTATCACCTTATGAAGTCAGCTATTGCTCATGAGAGCTTATGCATTTCTGACTAAGTTAGTTTATTAGGTGCACCTCTGTCCTGTATTCCATTTCTAATAATTTAATGCAGGGTTTAAGTTCGATGAAAAGCTTTCTTCCATGGATGCAGCATTTCTTTCCTCTCCCATGATGATTCTGCCTGCTATCATTTTCACTATTAACAGTATTTAGGTGTTTGCTGTCTTACCTCCTGTTAACTTTTTTGGACTTGTATCTCTCCCCCCCTTACCCTCCCCCATTGTTTTGAGGAGAGTTGTACAGTTGAATGATTCCTATTTTTACATCTAGGCTAATAAGTGTAATGAAACCTACCTACCATTTGTAAAATGCAGTAACATTAAGGGCTGAATACAACATTTTTTTGTTTATGGAGGTATTAAAGTATGCTAGAAGCTGTCTTGTATAAAAGTGAAGTCATGATAAAACAAGTCTGACATGTTGAGATCTTTGTATCACATGAATTTTGGTTCATGTCATAAAATAGCTTTATCACTCCTCAGTGTATAGAGTCATTCTGATGTCAGAGCTGTGTCCATGACCAGGTATTATAGAGGATCACTTAAGCCAGGGGAGGGCAAAATATAGCTCATGGGCCATATCCGGGCCACCAGCTGATTCTGTCCAGCTTGCAGGTGGGTGGTGGCTCTGGCTTTAACCTTTGCTAGTGCCACAGGGGAGACTGAGCAGAAGCAGCCCCGCTTGCCTAGGAGCGGCAGGCCCTGGGAGAGCTGTGCTCAGGCCCTGATGGTTCCGGTTCTGGCCTCTGCTCATACAGGGGGATGCTGGGTGGATGCAGTCCTGCCCGCCCACCCACCCGGCTCCCTGTGGCATGCCCTGGGTGAGCCGTGTTCAGGCCCCAGAAATCCTGCTGAGGCTAGAGTGGTGGAGCCCCCCCTGCCTGTGGCTCAGAGCTGGCAGGAGCTGCCCTGGGTGCTAGGACCAGGTGGCAGACGCTCGGCACCTGTACCTGGAGGTAGCAGAGCTTCCTGGTAGGGAAGCCCTGGCCCCACCTTCTGCTTTGCCCCATGTAGTACTGTGAGACTGCCCAGCCATCTGCTGCTTCCTGGTGGCATCCATTATGATTCCTGTCTTGTTTGCCCAGGTGATGCTGCCCCCAGTTCCTTCTAGGGGAAGGGGGCCCCTGGGCTGCAGGTGGGAACAGCCTGCACAGCTCTGGCAGGGAGACGGGCTAGGCTTGGAAGGGGCTGTTGGGCTTCCCTAGGCTTTGTGGGGTTAAGTGTGGATGGGAAGAGGTGGGTTTTGGGGTGCAGGTGACTTTTGAGGGGTGTCAGGGTGCAGGCTGAGGCAGGAGCTCCCTTGTGATTTATGGGGTGGCTGGGCAGTGGCAGGGCTCTGCTGGGGATGGGGGCATCCTCCCTTGGCTGAGTGTCTTGCTCGCTGGTTTTGGTTCCCTTGGGAGAGGGTTTATTGTGAGCTATTATGCAATTGCCACAATATAAACTAGGAACCCCCCTAATAACTCAGGACATATTATTTTTTTAAATAAAATATTTTATAGTAGATGTTTGCCTTTTAGCATATGATTTTTTTTTTTATCTGTAATTTGTGAAAATGAGATCTTCACCATTTAACTTTATTTGTATGGCCCTCGACTCACCAAAATTCATTAAGTGTGCTTCTGGCCAAAATAATTGCCCACCCCTAACTTAAGTTTTCCATTTAGGTGGGATTTGATTTGATTAAGACTAGAGGATGGTTAAAACTAAGGGGAAACCAGTCTAGCTAAGTTTATCTGTAGGGCAGGATTTGGCACAGCATAATCTCCCTAGATGTGAAACAAAGTACTGGTGTAAACAGTAGGACTTAATCTACAGATTCTGATAGGCTGGTATGATAGGGGGAAATCTGATCTAGAAAGCTTGGGCATGGAGGTAGTGTTTGTGTAACTGTAACTCAGCTTAACTGCAGGAGCTGATGAGTGAGTAAAACTGGCTGTACAGGAAAGATGGAAAAAGGCATAGTGGATGAAGAGGCCACATGAAGGGTGGGGAGGGCATTATCCTGGTCTATTAGGGCAAAGTTATCTTAAAAGCAAAGAATGCTCAAGAGTGGCAAGAATGCTGAGGTGGCAAGCGCTGTCTGTTTTGTTCTGTCTGGTGTATACAGGTTTCACTTGATTTTGCGGGTTCTTTATATGTGAATTTACCTTTACGCGATATTTAGACCCATAATTCGTTATATGCAAGGCAAATTTGCTCTTATGCGATCAGCATAGACACTCCCCTGCCCAAGCAGGTAAGTTTGTGGGGGAAGGGGGAAGGGCCATGGCCCTACTCGCCTCAGCAGCAGTGGCCCCAGGAGTGACTAGTGCCAGCAGCCTGCAGCTGCTGGGCTGCACCGTGCTCCACCTGTCCACCTGGGCTCCGCTTGTTCCTGCTCACCTCTTGCTCCTGGGTTGTACAGTGCCCTGGTTAAGCCGCTAGTGTTGGCTGCTCCTAGGGCTGCTCCAGCACGGACTGGGGTGGGTGCCGCACCCTGCACTACCCGGGGCTCTGCTTGTCCACACTCACCCTCACCTGTGCTGGAGCGGCCCGGGGAACAGCCAACACGAGCAGCCTGCACCAAGGTACAGCGCAGTCCAGGAGCAGAGGTGAGTGGGGACAGGCAGAGCACGGTGCAGACCAGTGGCTGCAGGCAGTTGATGCCAGCCAGTCCTAGGGCTGCTGCAGCTGGGGCTGGGGTGAGCGTCACTGTGTTCCCTCTGCTTTGCTGCCTCTCCCCCTGCCCGTTCCCTAGTCCCAGCCTCCCTCCCTGCCATGGGAACCTATCCCTATTTGTTACAATTCGCTTTACGTGCTGTTCTCCGGGAACACATGTACCACATAAATTGAGGGAAACCTGCACTGTATATTGTACTAACTAAAATAGTGATTTAATTTTTATAATCCTTAAAAAGTGTATGTTCCTTCCCAAGTGTATGTGGGAACATACAGCACAGGCAGATCTAGAATTTGGAAAGGGAAGTGTCCCAGCTGCCAGCAGAAGGGTTCAGGATTGAGAGAGTGGTCAGGAATGAAAAAGTAAGAAAGGTTTATTGATTTAACATACATCTATGCGTAGTATAAACAAGACAACAGTAACAGACAATAATATTTCACGTCGGCAACTTATCGGCAGTCCCCTCTGATGCCTGATGTATGAGAAATCTCTCTTGATAAAGCTCAGCGAAGTCGGGCATCCCCGATATGTGCTGTCCAGGGGGGTACCGGGAAGGACCCTCGTTTTTGGTCCTCGGGCTCCTTGAGATCCGCTGGCCCGCCAAACCCAGGTCAGCAGCCAATCATCAAAACGGTAGCTTCTTTTACAATGCTGCGTCTTCCTTCTACCAATTCCTGGCCATGCCGGCAAATTTATAGCTTTCTGAGCTATGCTGTTTGCTTACAGCCACTCACAATCTCACATCAAGATCTTTCCTTATATAGCCAACCAATAGCAGTTCAAGCATTTGCGTTACGCCATATAAGATCAATTTTAGCTGCACCACTACATAACTACTTACAAGGCCTCATACCAGTTTTCTTAAAACTTTAACTAAACTTCTTAGCTATAATACATTTTGCAATTCATCGACAAACAACAGGTAACATTTGGTCTTGCCTCATTATGGGGCACTCAGCAAGCACTTCACTTCAAGCAGGCACATCTCCTGACTGTCACAGGAGGTGTTGATGGTATGGTCCATCCGCAAATATAAAATGACACATTTTTCTCCAGTTAAAAATAAACTAGAAGCATTACTAATATGCTAGGGACCTAGGGCTGTATTATTCCGTTTAAAATTAAAGCAAAAACAAATACAACTTGATTGGAATGAGTTAAAAAATAATCTACAGGGCTGTGAAATAGTAGCTAACATGCCAGAATTGCAGAAAAAACAGGAGAGCTTGATTAGTGGAACATCAAGACCATTAAAAAGAAGAGAGGTCCATTAGCATCTGTGGAATGACAAGTTTTTGAAGGGATCAGGTAGATTTAAACTGAGCCACGAAATCAGTTGACTCCCTCAGCATTGTCTGACTAGAAATGCTGCTGCCACTGCTTGCCTGGCAGTTGGTGTTAAATTTTGGGTGGACCAGAGATCAAAGGGGAGTGCAAGTACACCAGTGCACCCCACCCTGGATCTGCCCCTGGATAACAGGGTGTGTGTATGGAAGGCCAAGGAATGAAAGTGCACCAGCTTGCTCAGACAAGGAAACATCCAGTACACATGTACTTCTTTATGGCATGACCTAAACATGACAAGATAAAAAATGTCATCAGGGAGAGCTCTTCTAGAGTTGTGTGACACCAACATTAGGACAGGAAAACTGTTTCTTCCTGGCAACCATTTTTCTCAACACTAACATACTTCACAATTATAAGCAGATTTTTCCCTTCCACTTCTTTAAGATCCTTAATATTTTGACCATATTCCATAATTCCTACACAGTCCAATTCCAATTCTGTATGGGCCCTCATGCTGTACTCAGTTGTGGTATCTGAGAAATTGCTACACTTCTGAGAGAGGTCAGACCTCCAACAAGAGCTGAATATATTTGGTCCTTATGCCACGGTCATAAAACCACGACTTTCAGATTTTTCCAGTTCTCTCATAGGGAGGAGGAAAGGAAATTCATGTCTGACTTTAGAGCCTAACTCTGTGCACAAGATTTTATTTCCATTGTTCTAATGTAAACACTTATTAAAATCCATAATAAACAATTAAAAAAATAATAATAAACAATCTACTTTTATTGGTGAATTGCACAAACACTTGTTTTTACTTTCATGTGTTTAAATTTCTTTTCTATTTCCATTTTGTTTCTTACGCATTAAAAATGTTTCCTCTACTCGTTTCATTATAGAAATCAGGTGCCCTTTTGCAACATTTTGTATCTCATTAATTTTCTTTTGTGACTAATAACTTGCATTTGGTGCTAGATATTAAACCATTTCTTTGGGTCATCTATGGTGTAGCTTTTAAAAAAAAAAAAAAAGTTTTTGTTATCATGAACTTTAGCAATGAAAATTGAACATAGTGGCATATTGTTAAACTATTCATAATCATTTGGTGAGAAGGTGATGTAGGTTCAGATTGTGTCTACGTAAATTGTTAGCTGCATTATTCTGCAATTTTTTCCAAACATCGTTTAATGCATCTTTAGAAAGAATCTGACAAAGTAGGCCATAGCCTATAAAAGCTCATGCTTCTCTCAATGAGTTGGTCTGTAAGGTACCACATGGCCCTTGCCTTCAGAGAGAAAAGGAAACTCCTTTGAAGTTGGGAATGAGGGAGAGGGTTTCAAGTCTCTGCTCAAGCAAATATTTTCAGCATGAGAGAATAGCACCCACTCAAGAATAGCTAAGAGCCTGCTGAGTGGGGTATTTCTTTCAGATAGGGGAGGCCAAGGTCCAGTCCCTAATCTGAATGAGGCATAGCAGGGACTCGAGGATAAAGTAACAACATCTCAAATTAATTCCCTAACTACAATCTATAGACACTTCTGAGATACATTTAAGATACCTCATTATCTACACTTGACCATAAATTCTCTTTTGTAGCTGAAAAAGATATTTTCTGTTGAAACTGGTGTCATGCCCCACGAAAGGGTTAAGTTTCAGTGTATTGGTATATTATGATGGAAAACTGTTTTGTCATGAAAGTAATGATAACCTCTGCCTAAGTCACCTTCCTTGTACCAGTAAGAGTAGTTATATATACTATTTACCTTACTGTTTCATTTTATTCTTTTTTGTTTTTAATTTCTTCTTAAAAACTTTTTTTTTTTTTTAAACTGGCAATAAAAGCAGGTGCAAAGTTATTCTTTGATTATCTGCTGAAAGATGGTTGGCTTAATCGTTCTCAATACATCATTTCCATAGATTATTAAGTTTTCCAATTAATTCCAATAATTTTACCATTCAGTATGCTGACCAACTTTTGCTTGCAACTGCCTAAGCATTGGTACTTGTGACGATAGGTCAAGTCTGAGATTGGATACAAATGATGATGGGTAAGGTAGGGAGTGCCCGTAGGTGTGGAATGAAGCAAAGCCTGTTTATATATTTCAGAGCAAGATGCAACGTCTACTGTTTTGTACTAGACCACTCTGGACGAGCAGTTTGCCATCAATTCTTATAGATGAAGATTAAAAAATTCACAATAAGTAAAATGGTGGAGTTGGGGAGTCATAGAAAAGAGGGTCTTCCATGGGTAGTGTTGTGTAATGCTTTTATTTTGTGGGTGGAGCTTCAATGATAAGACCATTTGAAATACTTGGATAACTGCACTTAGTTCTTAAAATGATATCTATAACATATTAGACTCTGAAGCATCCAATTTAGTTCCTTTAAAAACATTATTTTAGCTTTTATTTTATAAGAGATGAAACAAGAGCAACAAAAAACTCCAAGGTGGCAAAATCCTGGCCATGAAATAATCATGCATTCATGTGTTGTATGATCTATTTACTTAATCTATCTTGATGTTTTGTCACGTTTTGTTTTAATAGATGATCAAATATTTAATTTGTAGTAATTGTATTTATACAAGTTTTTACATTGAAAAATATCTGTTGTTTTCAATTTGTAAAAAAAAAACCAACTTTTTTCGCATCAAAACAATTGTTTATAATAAAAATACTTCCCCTAGTCTTATTTAATATGCATGTCTGTACAGCTTACCATGTAGATAGATGTGCAATGTATACCACATTTGATATCGGCAAAGGGTTAATTATGGAAACTGATAAAACTAACTGTTCTATCTATTTAAAAATATAGGCTAAATGTTGATCATTAGAATACTAGACTGTTGAAATTAATTAACATGCGTATCTGATGACTGATTGTATGAATATGAAAGTCAAATAATTGTAATCGTTAACCATGGCTTCAGGTCATAGGAGTTGTCAGCTCAAAAAAGCTAGAAGAGAAAGAGGTTGATTTGCATATATTTCATGTGACATGCTGTACATGTGGGAATACGAGATAAACCTTTGCTAGTGATCAGGTTTTTTTGTGGGTTTTTTTTGTTTATTTATATCCTGACTAGGCAATATGGATAACTGCATCATGACAGCCAAATGACTTGCATGTTGTATTAGTAGTACGTGAGTGAATAACTTAGCTTGGTATTCAGTAATACCTTAGTTTGGTGAAACAACATAAAAACATGTCATTGGAGATAAAATGGAGAAGATGAATAAAGTTCCTTGTCTTGTTGGGGGGAGGGTGTGTGTGCGCGGGGGGTGGAGGGAGAGTTTCTGTCATGATTCTAGGCATATCAAGACAAAATAATTGCCAATATTATAAGGACTAGTTTGACTTTCTATAAGTATAGTTTCCTACAAAGACATGCTACAATCTCCAAAACTTCAAAAAGTGTTTGGTAAAGATTCTCTTGTTCTATTACTTTGAGTAATAAAGTTATTTAAGGCTGGGTTATTTTTAAAACCTTTAGTTAGATTAGTGATAAAAATATGCTACTTAACAAAATGAAAATCATTAAGACTGATGATTGAAATGCATGTATAAGTTCTACTCAAGTATAGTAATAAGCCATAACACAATAAACAGGAATTCATATCTTCTAATGGAGATAGAATATGAAGAGCAGAAACCGGACCAAAACAGAAATCTTCATTAATATATCAATTAGGATACACAAGTGCATACAATTGAGGGGAGGGCATAGCCATGGAAATCTTTCATGTGATGCATTTTAAATTCTAAATATAACTTCTCAGGGCAATTATTCATTTTAATATTGAGATATGGAATATTTTATGTAATCTTACATCAATTAAAAGGGGCTTTGGAATCTGTATTATGATCAGAACTTTACTATTTATCTAGTTCAGTGATTTTCAACCTTCTTAGACTCAAGACACCCCTTGGGAAATGCCAGCTCTTTTTCAGGTTTTTTTCATTATGAAAAAATAATAGAGCAATTCTTCTGTTGCGAAGAACTTGGCTCATAACAGGTCAGAGTATTTGTTTTTAACCCTCCAGATTCATAGTTGAAATTTCTGGGCTTATTTTGTGAATCATATTTATGTACCCAGCAGTGCTACTATTGCGTGGTACCTTGCAGCACCTTTTAAAAGCAGGGCTAGGCAAAATGCGGCCAGCCAGGCCATTCTATCCGGCCTGCAGGGTCCCGAAAAATTAATATACATCTGCCCCTGGCTGCCTGTCATGAGGCCCTTGATGGCTTGCCAAAACTCAGTAAGTGACCCTCTGCCCCAAGTAATTGTCTGCCTCTGTTTAAAAGGGTATCAAGGCATCCCAAGATGTGGTGGCACTCTGTGTGATAATCACTGATTTAGCTTGATCAAATTGAGCCTGGGGTTTATGCATCTCCACACCTCATTGTTTGTTTTTTTGTTTGTGGTTTTATGTAGAAGGCAAATCCCTCTTTATTCAGACTTTAAAATGACATGATCATCTTAATTTCTCCATTTTTTTTTTTTTCTTCTTTTCTGGTGTACCATCCACTCCCATGTATCAAATGAAAGAAACAGGTTGGGTTCCCCTTGTGACCAGATTAAGTTTTTCCAGTTTGCAGATACTAGTGCTTATATTCTTGGTCTTACATGTAAAGATAGTAACACCTATAGTTAAAGTAGCTTAACTTTTTCTAGTACAAGCCCTTGTTTTCATTGCTAATACTCTTACAAAACTGTTTCATCTCTGCCTGATGAAACTTTCCATATAAAAATCTACAGCAAAACTTGGCAAAATAACCCTTTTTTTTTCTTCTTTGTTTTCCCAAATATTTTTCTGAGGTGCTTTAGCAGTTTCCTGACCTGAAGGAGGGATGAGAGTCTTGATACGCAGGAAGGTCTTGTAGCTTTTTTCTGACCCCAGTAAAATCCATTAAGACTTGGCTAAGATAAACTGATCAGTAGAGTTTATTAGACTTGGGGGTAACATCTCTGAATATTCCATCTGTACTGAACATGGTCTATATAACAGTTACTTTAAGCTTGGTGTTAGGCATGGAAAAACAGGTCTCTATCTTCTGTGTGGCTGCATACTGTTTTTGTGGGTGATGAAGGGACCATGTTTTCTAGCCTTAGTGCCTCAATCTGCATTGGTTCTAGTTGTGTTGGTCTAAGGACGTAGGCAGACAAGCTTCTTTGGTTCAATCTGATATCTTTTATTAGACCAACTAAATAGTTGGAAAAATTTGTTCTTTACAGACTTTCTGGCACATACACCCTTCTTCTACAGGCATAGGGAGAATCTCTGATGGTGTCTTGTGTACTCGGGTGGCATTGTTGAGTTTTTTCCAACAATTTAGTTGGTCTAAAAAAAAAGGTATTGCATTTACCCAGAGAAACTTGTTTCTCAGTTGGTCTGTACTATTTTTGTGCAGGTCATTCTTTAATGTTTAGTAAAGCCCTTATGATCTCTTAGAAGGAAGATGTGTATCGCGTATCCCATTGTACACAAGTAATAAGAGTGTGCAAGCTGAGAGTTCAGGAGGTATCTTGGGCTCAGTTTATATATGCTTTGCTCCTCACACAGCACATGCAAGTAAATTTGTTGAATGAAGGACAAACATGATGTTCTATCCAACCCTTTTTTAAGGATGGTACAGCCTATCCCTGGTGCTTTAGCGCTCAATGGTCTTTGAAATAGCTGCATTACTTGATAGTCTGGGCTCCCCATAGTAAGGTACATATTTACCATGGAACTATGTACAAATGGAAAGAAACAGGAGGATTTGTCCTGGAGCCTTATGGTCCAAATTAAATATTAAATGAAAGTAAAACTAATCTTAAAAAAAGAAAACCTGGAAGCTTGATCCTCACTTCTTATTTAAAAAAGTGAGTATAATTGCACTGAAAAATAATTCCGGAGGCATCGGGTCATCTCTGATCCATTGAATGTCCCACTAGTTCTTACTTTCTTTTGTTTTCCAAGTGTATGTGCCATGTAGTTTGAAGAACAGGAACATTTACTACACGTTGTTGTCGTTTCTCATTCACATAATACAGTCTTAGTACTGGGAGAAAGTATCCTTTCATTTATCCCAACCTTCGAGAAAGATTTCCTGAGAGGAGGAGTGTTTTCAGAATCCTTAAAATATTACAGAAGTTGCTGTACTGTTGTGTTTTGGGGCTTGTAATGTTATTAGCTCAAAGGAAAGGTGTGCTTTTTCATGATGACTATATTTAGCCAGGAGGAATGGTCCTTTTTAAAGCAAATTGAAATGAGAGTATGAGAGCGTGAAATTATCATCAACGCTGGTGCACATTTACATTACTTCTACATAGTCTTCTGAATGACCACACAACAGAACAAGTACTTCATTTCCACTGTGTTGATTTTTCTTGACAAAACATGGCAGTCTATCCAAAGGAGGGTGTTTAGCCAAGATAAATATAAAATTTATGATTTAAGCAAGTGTTTCCTTATTATAATCCCTAAGGAGAATTTGAGACTTGTTAAATATAATGTGTCCAAGTAGTTTTAAGAATAAATCATCCTTTGTACTGTCTATGGGTTTTGTATGGCAAAATTCATGAGCATCTAACATTTCTATAGTGGTATACTGTAATTTTGTATCTGTCACCTTTACACAATTACAGGCTTGTGCAGTGTTCAAAAAATAAATGTTGGTGACACTGCCTGGGTGGTGTATTAAGGAGCGTCATAAAGAAACCTCAATTTGGAGAATACTGGTCAAATCAATACCCAGTACTTGCCATGTTACTGAATGCTGCTTTGTAGCAAGCTATAGTGCATGTCAATATAATGTATTAAAATAAATGCAGAGAGGGGCTGATTCATTAGGTCACTGGTTCCTTGACTCTTCTTAGTGTCACTGTTGGATTTTGTGTTCAGTGTTCTAATTAAATTGTGAATACACTTAGATAGTGGAAATTAAGTGGTCTCATAATTTCAAGGACTATGAGTTTCCAAAATCAAGGATAGCTTTAGATGTCAGCCAAGCATTTTGTCCTTCTCGGGTTTTGTCTTTACATCTGAAATAATGCCAGTTTGCACAGATTGTATGTCAGTTTAAATACAAGAAACAGGCCTCAGTCTGCTTGAACTAATTTCACCAAAGACTTCTAAAAACTTTAGGTAGTCTGCAAACAGTGATGGTTGTTTCACATTAAGTTGCTTTGTAGAATTATAAAACAGCTTTTCTTGTGCTTTCAAATAAAAAGTTGTCATCCACTAATGAATGAGATACTATCTGTAATAATTAAGGTTATTCTACTTGTTTTTCCCCTGCAGCAAAACTTCTGAAGGTTTGCAGAAGATACGGAGAGATAGTGAGAGAACCACCAAGAAGGCTATAGCAGTATTGTAAGTACTGCACTGAGAAAAGGGATGAAAATTAAATGTTATAAAGAAGTGGTTCATTTATTTTGGGGGGAAAATGAACTGCATAAAGAGGTTACATATAAAATACAGGGCAAAATGTATTGTAGCAATCATGTTAATAATTTACAAGGAAAAAGCTGCATTCTTGTAAAATCTGAAATTGTATCCTTATGCAGTGTAATCAGGAATTTACCAATAGCAGTGAAAAATATTTCTCCATCCAACAAAGATTGATCTAGTTTATATACATTTGTTTATTTAAAACTATCAGAATTTAGAAAATCATTGTAGTTTTGTAGGTTTGTCATTTGTTTTAGTGACTTATTGTTTAGGTTATTTTGCAGAATTATTTATTTGCTGATTTATTTATGTATTTCATTATTTATTTATTTGATTATTTAGTAAATTATTTATCTGATGAATTATTAATACATCTTCATGACATGCTTTAAATTATTTATAACTTAATTTTGAGTTTATTGCTTTTCGACGCTGCATTGTTACTGACTAGTTTTGATTCCCACCCCCCCACCTCTTTCTTGGTTCTTGAAAATTAAAGTATTAGCTCTAAGGCAAAAATATATTCATTGTGAGACCATAGATGTTTTCATATGAAATCATTTGCTATGTAGATACAAATTTTGTATAGCTTTATATTACTTAACATCACTTTTTTACCTTTATGCGTTTTTACTTTTTTTATTCCCTACTAATCAGATGAAGTGAGTCACCCTTTAAAAAAGAAAGATGTGTTTAAAAAAAGGTTTCCTTTAAATATGTGCTAACAAGGCCATGATATTGTTCTGAAAGTTGGTAAAGTTTTTCCCAGCATTTTAGTCCAAATAGAAATGAATGCTCTCTAATGCCTCTTGATAGATACATTGCTTTAACTACTCCTCCTTTTAAGAAAATAATGGAATCATAATCACAACTGATCCTAGGGATAGTCTCTTTATTGAGACATTTTATAATTGTAGAATATATTAAGTGCACATTGTGTATGATATGTTTACATTGAATGCTCACATGTAACTAACAGGGGGCATGCACTAATATGTACATCGGATTTAAAATGTACTGATATTGTTGCATGCAAGAGGAATTTATAAACTCCCAAGCTAGCTAGCCTTGTTATTTATGTACAGCAACACAAATAACAATTAGATCTTTACATCATTTGTACAAAAAACGTACTGGACATCATGATAGTAGCAGACACCTCCATCATTTTATTCAGGTATTTCTCCTGTAATCAGGGCCTTGTTAGGATTTAAATAGCCGAGGTTAGGATTTAACTCAATAGACTATGGTTGCTATGATTTCAGGAACTAGAAATCTTTTATCTAGGGTTTATCTATTTAACTCCTGTTCTAATCAATGACTATCATTTCTCATCTGACACTACCTTGTAGAAAAGCATGGTGCCTAGAGCCCCATTTCATAGTGTCAAAAGGCATTTAATACATGGGGCAAAGCAGTAGTTCTTGTTGAAAGGTGCCGTGTGCATAACATGGCTTTTATTTTGTGTTCAGAGCTTGAAATGAATTACTATATACTTTAAAGTTTTAACACAGCACTGAAAGACTGCATTGTATATTTCAAGTTTGGATGTTGTTGAAATACAGTAGAAATAGCCTCTGTAGACAGGTTGCACTATAGAACTTTAAATTATGCATGTGTATATCCAAATTCCTTATTTTGAAATATTGAATGTATGAATATTTAATTGGTATCTTGCTTTAGTATCTTCATATGCTTGCCTTAAAGGAAGCTGTTTCTTTTGATTTATATACGTGGATAAAAATGTGTACAATATGTATCAATGGTCTTTCTCTCTACACTATTAGATGAACAGCTTTAGAAAATGATAACTACAGACTTTTATTCTAAATTTTGCCACAATTATGTATATTTAGCAGATCTCTTTACTACTCTTCATTGGATTTTGAATTCCTTTTGCCTTCAAAAAGTATTTTCTTAAGCACATATGTTTAGAAAGATCATGTTGCAGCTCTTAACAACAATTTCTTTTTTATATTGCAATACACATTAAAATAAACATGGGATATTTTTGCTATTTGTGGTAAAATTTCATTTTGAATTTTTTTCTCTTTAATTGTTTGTTTAATAATTTCAAAGGACTTCCTGAATATTTTATTTGAACCTGATGCACTCCATGGAAATCTGTACAGTTACTCTTATTACCCTACCATAAACAACATCTTATTGTTCAGTAACACCTATTATGCATAGTTACAAAGGTAAGTGGTGCTGTCAATACATTCTGCCACCAGTTTGTCATAGTTTGAAACACTTCCTGAAGTACATGTTACTATTGTTATAGGGTAATATAATGCAGCTTATGTGCTGGCACTGAGAAGTAGCTACTTTATAATTATGACAAGTGAAAGTACAGCCAAAGGTCATATTAAACTAGAGATTTCTTTTGTACCTCATCCATTTTCTAGATGGCATACGAAAATACCTTTGTTCCATATATTACACTATTTTTAAAGAGAAAAGTTGCTTGTAAATGGTGGGGGTTTTTTCCCTGCCTGGTTTTATACTTTGTTCTCATTTCAAGAAATGAACCGTAGAATTCTTGAGTATAGTCTTAAGGTACTCCTGAAGTATTCAAAAGTAACTTAAATTTGCTATACAGTTGTAGACAGTCTGAATAACATTTCAGCTTTACTATATTTTTTTAGCTTATAACTTTGGTTAAAAATACTATTTGAAATTCTAGAAAGAGAACTGTCTATATCTGAACCATTGTATTAATGTTGGATGATGATAACTATGGCTTTCCTTTTGCCATTTTCCCTGAAATCTTACGATGAGTAACGGCAAGGCTTTTCCAACTGATCCATATTTTAAAGGGGTAACGGGATCCTTTTATAGGATAAGAGGTAGTTCAGGCCCACTCAGTGCTTAGTCTCTTGCTGACATTATTAACCGTGATGGAAACTCTGCTGTGTGGGGTTTTTCTGGGGTTTTTTGTGTTTTTGTAGAATTTGTTTAATAGGAAACCAATGTACCTAGCACATTTCACAGGGCACAGCGATATGAAGGTATATTGGCTTGAACACAGAGTTGTATTGGCATTACTATGGTTCTGATCCAGTTGCCTAAAATAAAGATAAAATTGAGCCCTATTTAAATTCATTGACTGTAAGTGAAAAGTTTTGCATCCTTCATAGTCTCCTGAGTCGCATAGTTCCTGCCTATTTTTTTTAATACTTCAGTTGGTAGTATTTATTTTTTAGTTTCCCCTACTGGTGTTCCTGTGGAATCTGTACAGGTTTCATTGGCTCGTGAAACCAAATCCTTGCTTTATGGATGTATGAAAGAAAACATAATTGCTTGATGGATGGGCTGCTGGTTGTAGCCATGTTGGTCTAAGGACATAAGCTGGCAAGTTTCTTTGGGTAGATGTGATATCTTTTATTAGACCAACTAAGTAGTTGGAAAAAAGTTATTGGCAAGCTTTTGGGCAAAACACCCTTCATCAGGCATAGGGAGACTCTGCAGAATCAAACCATGACAAAACTTGCAAAGAACTCC
>NW_005841933.1:1072790-1080065 GCF_000455745.1 Alligator sinensis
CCCCCCCCAACTATTTAGTTCATATAATAAAATATATCACATCTACCCAGTGGATGAAACTACAGGGTATGGATGGTATGAGGCAGTGTTTATACAGTGAGACTAGGGATCACTATTTTTTAAAGTTAGTCTTAATCATTTTCTCCATAGTACTTTAGGAGTTGGAGAAATACTTAGTTTTGCAGCCACATTTAGTACATTAGATTTATAAAATAAAGATGATAGAATTCTCACTTTCTATGTCACTATTAAATGATATATGTTGTAGACTGGTTATAGCAGCTAGTGATGGCAGTCTCATATTCTTAAAAGAAATGGCTGGCATTTTTTTTAAGCAATCCAGATAGGATAAGGACTGTAAGGTGTCTTTTATTCCAACGTAAAATGCCAGGAGACACTAGAGATGCAAAAAGTTAAACTAGAGATAACTGGTTAATTTACTGGTTATTGTTTAGTGTGGGGTTGGGGGCTGTCTGGCGGAAGGTGGCAGGGCAGGCAGGAGGGATGAGGGGAGGCAGTGGTGAGGGGAGCTAGTACTTTTAACTTATGAGGTTAAAGAGGAAAACAGCAGGTGGCCTAATGACTCGTCAATTAAGCAATTAGCTGTTGGCTCACAGGTACTCCTCCCTCCCAGGGTAGGGCTTCACATAAGCAGTGTTGCCTGGCTGGGGTTGCCACCACCTCCTCCTCCCTCTGTGTCATAGGGCCCCAGGAGTGGCTCCCAGCAGCCTCTGTGTCCGAGCTGCCTGTGTTATCAGTTAACTGTTTAACTGATCTAATTATAAGGTAAATGGGTAACTTTTAAAATGATATTTACATCTCTAGGAGATGTATGAACCACGGATTTGCATTAAAAAAAAATGCACAAAAATCTTTCTGGCACTGCTCAGGAAAAGGGGGGCGGGGTATGGAATGTTGCCCCTAGAGAAAATCATGTACAGAATCCAAAATCACATTGTGACTAAAGAGGAATAAACGATTGTTCCTGATTTTAAATTGAGAATCCCAGGGGACGCAGAGGTGTGGAACAATGTGATGTCAAGGAAGTAGCATGAGCCCAAAAAGAGACAGTATAATGACTTGTGGGCATAGTATTAAAGCTGGAATGGGCTTGAAAAGGACAACCTATTTTGTGTCTGTGACGCTTCTGAGTAAATTGGGGATAGTCTGGGTCAGGGGTAGGCAACTTTTTCTGGCTATGGATAGAATCACCCCCACCCCAGGTTCTAGGAACTTGGTGCTGCAGCTGTGTGTGTTCCCAGCAGCTTGAGGAAAGCTCTTACACTTGATTTTTAATCTTTGGTGCCACTCAAGGAGAGAGCCTGCAGCTGGTGTTTGTCTCTGTAGTGGCATAGGGAGATCACCTGCAGAAGTTGCCTCCCTGCCACTGAAGTTCTGTGTTGCTGGCCTGTAGCCAAAGTGTTTGAGGGCTAGATCTGGCCCATGAGCCACATTATTGCTGACTCCTGGTCATCTATACAAATATCCCATTTTTTTCTAAAAATTACTTCTGTACGCATCTTTATAATATAAGTGCGTATTTGTTTCTTAAAAGAGAATTCAGGTTATATGGCTAAGTGCTGTTAGTGTAACTTTTAATTTTGCTATGTACTAATGTGCAGTCTTATCAATAGCACACTACACACATACAACATCTTACTCTCACTATCTTATTGTTGCATGTTTTTTACACAAATTGGATTCTGAGGCTGTCATAGTGTGGATCACATTGTATATGTGGTTTTGCATATATACAAATAGCCATAGGTCCCCATTATTTCTAGGTTTCTGTTTCTGAGTAGAGAACTAGAATAAGCTACACTTTCCTCACTGGGAAGTGTTTCCCATTCTATTGTAGTCCCTATGATAACTACAACAATTCTTCAATATGAATGAATAGGAGAGTATTTGTTGTATTCCTAGTTATTAACGGAGTTTTTCAAGAAATGAGGTACCAGCAGCACATGGTAGCACAAGCCAGCTCTCTGTGAACTAACAGCTGGTAGTCCACAATGTATTGCCTGTGAATCTTAAACTCAAAACGTTTACGATTTCTTTTGTCTTCTCTAAGGTATATTCTTAATGTGACGGACCAGGTCTGTACTTGGAGCATTCTACCAATATGAGCTATAGTGGCAAAGCACTCCTAACACTGTAGAAGTTACTTATACTTGCTAAACTGGGCTTATGCCAGTCTAGTTTATCCTCACTCCTTGAAAATATGCAGCTTCACTATGCAAAGTGGACAATTAAGATTTGGAAATTATCTTTAATTCAGGAGTTTTTAAGAGATTAATGTTGCTTTGCTATGGGTTTTTTTTGTCAGCATAGCAAGATTAGACAGAGGTTGCATATGACAACGCAACTTGACAAAGAACAAGTGCTAACAAAAACTGGTAGCATGGACCTGACCTTAGTTGATGACATGCTATACAGCTTATTTTTAAAATTTGTAAACATGATATAATTTTAGTCTTAAGTATTCTGAACATGTCAGGAAAAAAATCTAGATTATATTGTGCAAAACTGGGTTTTCTTTTGTACTTTACTTTTTACATGTAAACTAGTATGGCTTTTGGAGAAAAACTATACAAAACCTCAAGGTATTACACAGATAAAAAAATAAAAAAGGTGTATTCTAGAATTTGAAAAGTGTCTACTTATGGAAATAAAACTGTAAAACAAACTCAGGAGACAGATGTGAAGCTGCATCAGTAACCTTAACTTTCTGATGCAAATAGGTTTAATCATCTACTAGCTGTTATAATGGATCATTTTAGGATGTTTTTCTCGAAAGAGAAAACACAGATTATTAACTCTACCAGAGGACTAGATCCTATGTGCTAGGGGTCTGCAAAGAGGGCCCTATTCGATTCGGATTTGGTCCGAATCAGGGACAGTGATTCGATTTGTTGTTTCGGATCACTGTCCCAATTCAATTCGACCATAGACACAGCTATAAATGTTTTTTCTACATACCTTGAGGTATCAGGCGTGGCTCATGAATGCGATGAAGCTGGGGCGGAGGGAGTGTCCCACAGGAGCGCGGGGAGGGAGTGGAGGGCCCACGTTTCCTTGGCAGCGAACTTGGAAGTGGACTGGAAGTACTTTCAGTCCACTTCCGGGTCCATCGGGGAGTGCACAGGGCCCCCCTCCCCCGCTCAGCAACTGGTGCCTCCTAGGTCTGGAGGGGGCACCCGGGGTACCCCTGTTGCCAATCATGGGAGAGCTTCTGGTTCATTTCCATGCCTGCTGCTGAGTGCACTGGGGATCCTCCTGCACTCCTGTGGGATGCTCCATCTGCCTCAGCACTGCAACATTCCCAAGCTGCCTGCTACGTAGAGGTACGTTAGAAAAAACATTTAAAGCTGTGTCTGTGTTCAAATAGCTAAATCTTCCCAAATCTTTCCAAATGGATTTGGAGGGTTCCAATTTGATTTCAAGAGATTTAAGGGTCTCCTGACTCGATTCGGATTCAGAGATTCGGCCACCAAATCGGGCCAAATCTTCACTGAATTGAATCAGGGACTGATGCTTTGCACAGCCTATGTGCTTTATATTTAAGGTGACCATACTTCCCATTTTGGCCAAGATGCTCCCAGATTCCGTAGACCTAGTCCCGGCCAGTTGGTCAAAAGTTCTGAACTGGAGTCCGGTGGAGAGGCAGAGCGGCAAGGATGTGCCACATGGATGGGGTGGCACCTGCTGCAGTCTGCCTGCCTCACTCCATCATAGCAGCAATGGTGCCTGCCCAGCAGCCTGCCTGGCACACACTACTGCTCCACTTCCCCTCTGGACTCTAATCTGGGACTTTTGACCAACTGGCCAGGACTGGTGTACAGTATTTGGGAATGTCCTGGCCAAACCAGGACATACGATCCCCCTGCTTTTAGTGCCCATGGATAGGGGGCCTTAACATCACTGGAGCAATGCAATGAACGTGTGAAAAGCCCAATGAATGAACATCCAAAATCTGGAACCAACTTCCCAGGGAAGTGGTCCTCGCCCCTACCTTGGGCATATTCAAGAGGAGGTTGGACGATCACCTGTTTGGGGTCTTGTGAACCCAGCATTCATTCCTGCCTGTGGCAGGGGGTCAGGCTAGATGATCTGTTCAGGTCCCTCCTGACCCTAGCTACTATGAAACTATATTCCTTATGTGGTATCTTTGCATTTTCTAATACATGTGCATTTTTGCATCTTAGGCTGTAATCCTGCACACATTTAAGCATATGCGTAATATAAGGTCCTTGACTTGTATGGAATCCTATTCGTATATCCTCTTGCAACTCTGCATTTAGCAGATGTCCACAACTTTTCAAAATGCAGATTTTTTCCCAGATTCTAGCCAACTCTTTTATTTGACATATGATAGTAGCTGGATTTAATGTTCCTTTCTCTGTTGTGAGGATCAACAAACATTAATAACATCCTTGATTGTTGCTGTGACAGTAGTTAGTAAAAGCATCCAGTTTAAAGGCCTCTGTTGTCCTACCATTTTATAATATTCTCTAGTCTCATCCTCTGTAGTTTTAATTGTGTATTGTGTTTTCAAAACTGCCTGCATTCAGTTGACCACCAATTTCAAAGCAAACTTGGACAACTTATATAATTGTCCTATTTTATATTTATGCCAGTTGCATTTGATTGGATAAAAATATCAATAGTTTTTAGTAAATTTATAGTGTAAAGTATGTTGTATATGAATTGACTATGGCGTATTTATTCAGATAAGTAATTCTTTAGAATTGTAATAGCTACTGGTAGACTGGAGTTAGTGTACATGGAAAACCTGAAGGTTTAAATCTTCACGTTGAAGTGTCTCTTGGCAAAACTACAGTGAACACGTTTGTATTTTCATATTGGGCAAATTTAACTATAGCATTTTGGCTTCTGTTATGCTGAAAAAATTTGGAACACAATTTATATTTTTTAAAGCAGATCGCTATTTGTAACATACAGGCCAGTCAACAGCACTAATAGGTATTGTTCCTTATGTAAAGCACTGTACTACTTAAAAACACTACTTGTGTTTCCAAGGGCAGGTAAACAGGGTCCCTGCCCCCAAAGAACATGACCTACTAATAATTGTTCAAAAGCAATAGCAGGTTTCATGTACATCAGGGGTGACTAAGGTGGGGTCTGCTTGGAGTTGTCATTTGGCCCATGGGGCTCCTCATAGACCTGGAAACTTGGTGGCAGGATGAGCAACAGTATTAAGTGCAGTTCCAGGAACCATGGTAATTAATGCTGTGACCACTGTCCCAACACCAAATTTCCAGAACTGTGGGGAGCCCTGTGGGCCAGATGATGTGGCATCACTTGCAGGATGAGGCCTGTGAGGCCAGATGAGTTGAGCACTATTTGTATACATGGTTCCAAGAACTGCACGAATGTACATTAGAGGAACGTTTTATTCGGGGTTTTCACTATACTCATAATGGTTATGATGATGCAGTACATCATGCAACGAAAGCAGCTGTTCAGGATATTTTGTGTAGTTGTATAGTCCACCGTTATGATTTGTTTAACTATCTTGAAAGTTGATCAGTGGCATACATTGAAACTTCTTATTACTAAATTTTATGTATACACCATGTAATTGCTATGTTATCTTTAATATAACTCCATCCTCAAGCTTTTCTGTCTCTACTTTGTTAACAAATACCCATGACACTGAAGAAACATGACTTCATAGTAATGAAACTTGGTCAGACCATGGATAACTAGTTGTGGGGAGTGGGGGTTAGGGGACCTTGCTGCTTTATTAATGGTAATCTATAACATACAGTATTACTCTTAGCATTTTACCCATAAAATGAATATATTATATTATCTGTCTATAATATGCCCTGGTTTTACTATTTGTTCCAATGCATGTCTGAAGATGTTTACTTCATTTTAGAGGAAATTTTAAATAAGCAGTTATATATTTAGTGAAGTCCGTTGGTTTTAAAGGATACTCTTTCTGTAGTTTGGCAACTGCTGGTACTGTTTGGAATCGCTGGCATTTATGAAAAGAAATCTGTATGACTTAGAACAACTATCTGAGAATAAAGAAGAGTTTTTCGTATTTTAGATGGCTTGAATATATATTAGGTAAGCAATGCAAGTTTCTAATAGCTTGGTGGTTCCCACAAAATGTATTGGTAGAGATCTGATTAATTCACTTTAGCAAAGCACCATTACAGCTAACACCTTATTGGAAGTCTCCAATGGAAAAAAAAATTAAAAGGTTTAAAAGAAGTTAATGTAAATTTACCTTCTCAAACCCAGAGACTGTCTTTGTCTTTTTTAAATCTTCTGCTTTCCAGAGTGGACAGGGACTTCTCACAAAAAGCCAAGCATGACATTGCTGAAGAGGCTATGGGTGTGGTAAGGTGCTCACACATCTTGGTTCTTGGATACGAGTGGTTGGTTAGACAAAGCGTCTGATAGTAACTAATGATATGTTGGGTCTAAAAGGGAGCTCCTTAGAGTCGCGGTTCTCAACTGGGGGTCCAGGAGCCACGAGCCAGGCATCAGGGGGTCTGTCTGGCCTGACGTGGCATGGCACAGGGAGGAGCTGCCTCGGCCCCCCAGGGTTGAGGTGAGTCCTAAGGAAGGGGCAGGGGTGGGCCTGCCCTGCACAGCCCCACAGCCTCCATCTTGCACGTGGCACTGTAGGCAGGCAGGCAGGCAGGAAAGGCTCTGTGCTGCTGCTCAAGTGAATCGGGCCCCATGACTCCCCAGTGCTGAGCCCTGCCTGCTGCACCCAGGGCCATGTGGGTGGGCTGGGGAGCCATGCAGCTGTTGTGGCACAGGTGGATCGTGGAGTTTTTATAGCATGCTGGGGGGGGGGGGGAGGCTCAGGAAGAAAATGGTTAAGAACCCCTGCCTTAGAGTATGATGGCTGCAATGGCTAGTATTAGAGGGATCTGATTAGAGTGGCTCTGCTTTCCCTCCCAAAACCCATATGGGAGGAACAGAGAAAATCTTAAATAAGCGTGTCACTTAAGACAGCATTACTAAAAGTGTTTATGGTCACAGCAGAATACTATAATTTTATAATGAAGCTGTTTCAAATGCTGGCAACATGATATAGCCCCTTTAAAACTCCTTTCTTATTTGGAATTTAAATCTATGCAGATAGGCCAGGTACAGACATTACAGCTTTACCAGTATAAGTGATTGGAAACCTCTCTATACCCGTAACAGAATAGAAGTACGGCATGGACAGACTGGTTTAAAAATGGCGGAAGCTGGTCTAAGACTTGCGCCCATCCCTCCCCCCCC
>NW_005841933.1:1080096-1080858 GCF_000455745.1 Alligator sinensis
ATGTTCTGTTCGCTACCCATCTGAACTATGCTGCTTCCAGAAAACGATGCAACTTAAATCAATTCTGCCTTGGGCTTTTTGAATGCCTCAATTTATAGTCTCTATCTTTGGTTATTTGTTTGTGTCTTTAAATATACAAGTACTGAATAGTATATCACAACTGCAACTATAATTTACAAAGTTAAATTGGTCTAATTCTTGACAGGTTCACACCAAAATTGGTCTCATTTCAAACTTCTTTCCTTAAAATCATCAAGCCTGAGCTCAGGAGTTTCAGGCATCACCTATGTGTCCCAGACAAGACACTGATAACCAGCTGCTGTTCTCCCTTCCAGAGCAGGCAGCCCAGCATCTGCCTGTTTTTCTCTTCAGTGACCCAAGCCAGATTTCAAAGTCTATTGCTGATTTTTTTTTTTCTTTCCTTTCCCCCCTCCCCCCGCAGTCACTCATGCTAATTTTTTTGCAAAAACGGCTGTAACATATAAGATTTTCTCAGCTTCTTCCTACTTCGATTTTTATTTGTTAAACTTTTAGAAATTAAGGGCATTTTTACATGTGTTTTGGGATGCAGTGCTGAGCGCTTTAGTTAGTGAGCTACTCTAATTAAAAGCGCCTGCGTGTCACATGTGTCAGCATCCCCGTGCATCCCCATGCTGAAAAAATGGTGGTGGGACGCTTTGAACTAAACCTCATGGAAAGTGTTTTATTTCAAATGCCCACCACCATTTTTTCAGGGTAGAGATTCTGATGCACATGACGTGG
>NW_005841933.1:1080889-1094978 GCF_000455745.1 Alligator sinensis
TGAACCACATCAGCTTTCGTGCTCCAGCAGACTCGATTAATTGAGTCTATTTCAACGCGCTGGACTTTCAGTGCATTGGAGCAGGCTCCGTGCACATGTATAGGAGCCCCATGTTCTTGAAGAATGCTTCTTGGATATTGTACATCTACCTTTGCTACACAAAAAGCACATGCCAAATGCTGTGCATCATAAGAAATAAGGTGATGCTAAAAATAGTCCATACTTTAGGGTTCCCTGTGACATGGGGAAGAAAATACTGAGCTAAACAGTTTGTTGTGTGCGTTTTCAAACTTGAAAGAATCGAGGTGCAACTTGTTGGAGAATAGGGGCTGTGTAAAGATGTGTGCAGCAGCAGAAGATGAAATGACAAATTTCTTATTCTTATAATAAACTAACTAAAGAAAAGTAATACAGTCATTCATGTTTTGTTAATTTTTTTGTTTTCAGTTAATAAAAACTATTACACAAATGAGATTAATCAAAGAACCTTCTTATCACTTACACAATTTGTCATACTTTGGGAGGTCTTGCTTTTCCTCCCTGGTGGAGATGATTTACTTATCTTTACCATCATTTCTAAATGAAGCTGTTAAAATTCTTTGTGCATTAGTGAGTTTTCTAAACCCAAGCTAGCCGGTGATCTTAATGTCAGATGCTCAGAGTTTAGTGTTGAACTGAGTCAAAGGTTCTCAATGTATACGTGACTATCTGTTAACGGAGGGATTTTATGCATCTGTCTTCCCATTTACAAATGCATAATATTCCTGTGGAAACTCTAAAATTGCTTAAATGGATGAGTGATGGTAGAAAAACATTTAGTTTGTATTTAACTGTTGATAGTGTGATGTAGTGCCTGAAAATGAGGGGACTGAGCATTCCAGATCACTGTCAAATACTTATGGAACAGCCCTGAGTAAAAGTTCAGGAATCAACAGTCTAGTCCAGGGGCAGGCAATTATTTTGGGCAGAGGGCCGCTTAGTTTTGTTGAGCTGTTGGGGGCTGCATAGGTAGCCCCACCCCTTGACAGTTGCCCCGCCCCCTGGTCTCCACATTGGGTCCAGAAGTTCTGCCCCCTAGTCCCTGACCATTGCCACCAGAAGTCCCTCCCCTTGCTGCCCTCCCCCCCCCCCCCACACGCTCCTTTTGGGAGGGGGGGGTGCCATCTTAGAACCAGGAAAACCCCCCCAAATCATCCACTAGAAGTCTAACACCTACTATAATATATTTGGTTACAGAAAATATTTGTAATGACTTGTGATTGTTTACTGTATATAGAAGGGATTGCATAATAACTCAAAAAATAAAGTGTCACTCTCTTATATTGTGTGGGGGGGGTTGTAAGAGGGTGTGGCTGTGTAGGGGGCATAGGTTATGATGGGGTGTATGTATATGTAGGTGGGGGATGTGGGAGCAGAGTGTAGGTATGTGGGGTGTGAGGGAGTGTGGGGGGTGTAGGGACCTCCCTCACACTCCCCTCATAGCAGCTGGGGCGGGACACTGGCAGCAGCAGCAGGTGGGGAGGTCAAGGCACTCGTGCCCAGCAAAGATGCCTAGTGGGGTGCAGCTCCGGCCAGCACTGCATGGGAGGATGGAGCAGAGCCAGCCCTATTGCCAGGGCTCCACGCTGTGGACTTGCAGCTCCAGCGCTTGCAGCAGGGGAAGCCCCGCACTGGAACCTGCTGCTTCCCCTTCCCCCTGCTGTGCAGGTCCCCGCACTCTAACGGGAGTGGAAGGAGCCTCATTCCCTGCCTCCCTGTGGAGTCCAATGCGGAGCTTCCCCACTGCCAGTGTGGAGCTGCAGGCATGCAGTGCGGAGCCCCTGTGATGGGGGCAGCCAGCACTGCACTGGGGGTGAGGAGCGCACCCTCATGCAGCCTGCCTGGCCGCTTCTGTTGCAGGGGCTTTGTGCCGCAAACCTGCAGCTCCACACTCACATTGGGGAAGCCCCGCAATGGACTCTGCTGGGAAGCAGGGAGTGGGGCTTTTTCCACTCCTGGCAGAGTGTGGGGACCTGGACAGCAGGGGGAAGGGGAAGCAGCAGGTTCCAGTGTGGGGCTTCCTGTGCTACAACTGCTGGAGCTGCAGGCATGTGATGCAGAGCCCTGGTGATAAGGCTGGCTCTGCTCCCTCCTCCTGTGCAGCACTAGCTGGAGCCGCACCCCATTGGGCATCTGTGCCAGGCACAAGAGCCCTGACCTCCCCGGAGCCTGCTACTGCTCCCGGCAGCTGGGGCTGCATGCTGCGGGGGGGGGGGGTTCCTATATGCCACACCCACACGCTGCCCAGCTGAGCTCCATACTCCCGCTGCCCCTCTGGGCGCAGGCTCCATCCTGTTGTCCCCAAAGGACAGTGAGTTCGTGCCCGGTGCGCTTGTGCCAATAAACACACAGGGGTGAAGGATCCAACTTAACCTTTATTTCCTGCGCAGAAAATGGTGCTTGGCAATCGTTCGCAAAGCAAGCACCCCCACCCCAGTGGGCGTCTGCCTTATATAGCTACGTAACAGGTTAAACCTGCTGATGTGATGACATGTATAGCAAGCCCAGCAAGTAACCCCCCTTCCAGCTCCCCCCCAAGTAACCCCCCTTCCAGCTCCGGAACTTTGTTGATACAGTATTCCTTCTAGCGAGGCCAGCAATCAGCAACTACGCAACAAGCAATCTCCCCCAGCCTAAACAACCTACTGTATGCCCTTGGTTAGATAAAATACTTTTTTCAGAACACAAAGCTGTTCCTGAAGTAGAAAATGCAGTAAAAGTTCAAAGGATCTCTGCTGGACATGGCTTCCAGCCCTACCTCTGTCCCTAGGGGTTTAGCCAGGTGCCCCTGAAACAAGGGGTGCTTATCAGTCCTGCACTCCTGTTTCTGCCCAGCTGCAACTTCACCCCCTCCATCAGCCCTGCCACTTCCCTATCTGCTGCCCCCAGTGAGCAGGTTCTAGCTGCAGCAGGAGCTCCGCCTGGAAGCTGCTGGCTGGGCAGAGCCCTTCCATCCAAGAGGGTGGGAGCGAGGCCCAATAGGTTATGTTGTGGGGGGGTTGTACACTTGGGTGCCTCACTCTCACATTTGTGGGCAGAAGGGCTGGGTAGGGTGCAGCTCATTGGGGGATGCTACGGGCCAGATGAAAGGGCCTGGTGGGCCAGATCTGGCCCGTGGGCCCTTTTTTGCCCACCCCTGATATAGTCTGTTCTTGAACAGGAATTATCCAAAAACTCCTAGTGCTTCAGAGTACTGTGCTGGATGCTTAGAAAAGGTAGTTCTTCTTTTGAGTCTGTACTAAAACAGTGCCTGACAATTATGTTTATAATGTACTGTCATCCTGAGGTGTATAAAATATCAGAGCATGGATTTATCTTATAATTTCATAATTTACATATATAAATATACTCCTCTTCCATTAGTAGTGCAGTCACTTAGAGAAGTCATTCTCAACCTTCTTTAAATGGGAATTAAGTTGTCCATATTAGCACTTTCCACTTACTTGGATAGGATTTTGCCTTTACTTTTGTATAGCAGTAGGAATGCCTACATTGAGAATTCATGTTGTAGCTAAATTCATTAAATACTGTAAACATGTATGTTTGTGCCTGTGCATGTATTTAAATAAATAAATAGAAACCTGCCCCCCTGTGATTGTTCCATGAAGCCAGAGTTACTAAGTACAGTGTGATTCTATTCACATTGCATTTCCATTCTTTTCTTTTCCTTCGTGTTTTATTAATACTATTTTTGTGAAAACACTAGTTTCCTAAATTTTCCTTTTATGACAGTACAGCATGTAAATCCAGTAATAGTAGATAAAAATGGGGGCAGTGCACTTGTAAGCAAGTGTTTGCCTGTCTGAACATACTAATAGTAATTACTGATTTCCAGCATCAGAAAGAAAACAATTTGACTTTTTTGTTACCCATGCTTTTTTCCTTTTTTGTAGAAAATGTTTTAGTGCTTTCTTCTCGGGCTTATCTTGCGCTCATATTTTTCCAGTCTTTTCCTGGTGTTAGCTGAAATCTTGGAAGAAGCAGTCCCAAGTTTCAGATATTGTCTTAGTGAAGGATCCAAAGCCCTAGCACAGTGGTCGGCAATGTTTTTGGGCAAAGTGTCAAAAACACCTGCACCCTCAACTTGTAAGATGTTGGAGGGCCAGGGGTGAATGGTAGGGGAACCTCAAGGAGCTTGATCTTGTTGTGGCAGTGCAGCCCCAACCCCTTCGCTGGTGTCCCCTCTGAGGCATGCATACCAAGGAAAATGCCTTTGCACGCCACCCTCTGGCACCTGTGCTTGGGGTTGCCTACCCCTATCCTAGCACATCCAGTCCTTTCATCCCTCTGATTTAGCTGGTTAGTGCCAAGTTCAGTTAATTTGAGTTGGTAACAAGGTCATTGCTATGTTATGTTAGAAGAACTTCTCACAGTGATAAAAAAGAAAAGATATGATAATGAGTATTATGAGCTCTACAAAAACAACACGAGGCCAGTTGATTTTTTTAAAAAAAAGAAAAGTTTAATGAGTCTATACAAAACTTAAGCAATGATTAAATAAGGCTGAGTATAAATGAAAACTTTAAACAATACTTTAATTCACCACTTGACAAACAGGTGCAACTTTTAAAGCATAAAATATAACAAGCTACCCTAACACCAGGACCCATTTGTAAACATCAGTGGCCAGTGCCCCTCAGCTCCCCAGTTTGTGGGATGCGTGTGTGTAGGGGGCATGGGAGGCCCCAAGGAGCCCCTCACAGGCTGGAGCTATGCTAGCCGTCAAGGTAAAAGCCACGGTTTCCCACGTTTTTCTCTTGTAAACGAGAATCCATTTTTCACGTTTGTTTGACCCATTTTTAAAGTTTGTTCATGACCCTTTCATATATTCTTACGACACTTTTGGGTCACAACCCACAGGTTGAGAAATGCTGGTCTAGTCCAACCGCCTGCTCAAAGCAACCCCATCCCCAACTGTATAATTGCAGCCAAGGCTTTGTCTAGCTAGGTCTTAAAAGCCTCTAAAGATGGAGATTCCACAACCTCTTTGGGTTGCCTGTTCCAGTGTCTTGCTACCCTCCCTAGTGAGAAGGTTTTTCCTAATATCTAATCTAATTTAAACTTCCCTTGGTGCAACTTGAGACCACTGCTTCTTGAACTTGAGATCATTGCTCCCTCAGCCTGTCCTCATAAGTCATGTTCCTCAGTTCCCTAACCATTTTTGTTGCTTTCCACTGGACTCTTTCCAGTTTGTCCACATACTTTTTGTAGTTGGGGTCCCAGGTCTGGACACAGTACTCCAGATGTGGCCTTGCTAGAGCTGAATAGAGGGGAAGAACCACTTCCCTTGATCTAGTGGCAACACTCCTTCTAATGCAGTATATTGTTATCCTTCTTTGCAGCAAGGACACTGTTGGCTTGTATTCATCCTACTGTCTACAATAACCCCCGGGTCCTTTTCTGCAGAGCTGCTGCTTAGTCAGTCAGTCACTAGCTTATATCAGTGAATGGGATAAATCTATCCTAAGTGCAGGACTTTGTACTTGTCCTGGTTGAACTTTTTTGGTCTAATCCTCCAATTTATCAAGGTCTCTGTGAATCCTAGTCCTACCCTCTAGTGTATGTACTACTCCCCCAAGCTTGGTGTCATCTGCACCCGTGCTGAAGGCACACTCCATCCCATCTTCCAAATGGTTGATGAAAATATTGAACAAAACCAGCCCCAGGACTGACCCTTGGGGCACTCCATTTGATACTGGCTGCCAGCTAGACATCAAGTCATTGATTACTATCATCTGAGCCTGACAACCCAGCCAATTTTCTGTCCACCTCGGAGTCAGTTCCTCGAACATGCACTTCCTTAACTTTCTTGCAAGGATGTTTTGGGGGACCATATTGAAAGCCTTGCTAAAGCCAAGATATATTACACCCACTTCTCACCCTACATCCCCAGAACCAGTCATCTCATCACAGAAGGCAGTCAGTTTGGTCAGGCATGACTTGCCCTTGGTGAATCAATGTTTGACTGTTCCTAATCACCACCTTCTCCTCCAAGTGCTTAGGAATTAATTTCTTGAGGACCTGCTCCATGATTTTTCCAGGGACTGAGGTAAGGCGGACAGATCTGTAATTCCACAGATCTTCCTCTTTCCTTTCTTAAAGATGGGCACTATTTTTGTCCTTTATCTAGTCACATAAAAATAAGTATGAAGAACCTTGAGCAAAACTCTGGAAATTAAGAAATTGGATCACTTGTTCATTTGTTTTGAGGTCCCAAGAAAAGCTTGTCTTGCAAAAATGTAATTCTCTTACACTTAATTATCTTGTAACATTCAAGGTGGGGATCTGTAGATAGGTGGGTTGTAGAAAGTAGACTTGAGCAGCAGTGTTCAGCAGCCACTGTCAGGTGATATTGTACAGTGCTTTTTCAGTTTGAGAGCATTAATACTAGTCTGAGGCAACTTGCCATTTTGCAGTCCCAATCATAATCAGGGCAGGAAGCTAAAGATTCTTCCAGTTGGTTTAAATAATTAACTTACTGAGCAAATGTCTTACCACCTTGATTTGTATTTAGGCCTTCCTTACATGTTTATCTTTTGATATATTGCATAACATGCATCCTTTAACTTTTCTTTGAGACTTTTTTGTCCCACTGCTATAGCAAGCATGTAGAACAATCACTTTTTTATAAATTTGATTTCAACAATTTTTTTTGTCATACTGCGCTGCTTCATTAGTAGATTTGAGACTGTGAAGAATCCCTTGCCAGTGTGAAATATTTTCCTTGACACCTTTAACACAGCTACTTTATTTTCAAGGAAAGTGTGTACAGCTTAAGAGTTAGATAATGTTGTCATGTTTGGGTCAGCTGCAGCAGCTGTTCTAGGTTTTAACTGAAGGAAGGAGATCCTTTTGTTTTCCCATACAACTGAAATACAGTTTATAGAATCTCACTTGAAAGGAACTGATGCTCAAGGAAAGGAAAAGATGGATCAGTTAATGTGTTTTAAAATAATGTCTGTTAATTTTTCAGTTTCCTTACAAACTTTCTGTAAACAATTCTATATTACTTAAGATAGTGGAAGGAAATATCATAGTTATATTTGCATTGTGCTTTTTTGGGACTTCAAGTATCTTATACTTTAGTTTTCCCTATATTGAGATTAATGAGGAGAAAAAGGGTAAGGCATTTTTGTTATGGCCAATTTATTTCATTTCAGACTATATTTTCGTTTGGTGAAAGCCCTATTGATTAGCCTTCATAGCTTTATAGAGCTTTTCTTCTAAGCACTTAAAGTTTGAGTTGTCTCAGTCCCATAGGACTAAAAAGAAAGCTGTTAGTACCATGAAATTCTTCTTCTATATGTTTATAACAGCTTGAAGCCGCTTCTTGCAATGCAAAGTATTAGCTCATTAATGCTGTTAACCCTTTTAGTGCAAATACATTTGGAAGCAAAAATATATTTATATCTTCAAAATCTGGATTGTTTTTCCAACACAAGTACAGTTTCTTAAAGCTGAAAAATGGGTTATACTGTGCAACAAACAGATGCTGCTCTAACAATGCAATATATTATGTACCAAAATGATCTCTGTTTTAATCATAGATGCTGATTTAATGAGACAAGACTAGCTTACATCAGGAATGGATTTAGGGTGTGATTTTGTTTTCTCTGTATTTTTGCTACATAATTAATAGCAATATGGTACCTTATACTCTTTTAAATTTGAAAACGTGTTCTGGTTTTATACCTTCTTGTGCTCCTTGTCTCTAAGCTTCTTTATGTAATATGCACTCTTTCACTCTGATCTCAGAAAAGAAACTCAAGCAAAGGTACATTTATTTCGAATACATTTTTTTTTCTTGTTATGTTTGAGTTTTTTTCTTTTGCCTTTAAATACAGCTGTGATGAGATGCTCTTTCCTCTTTTGGTCACTGTCTGTTTCTTTCTTATTTCTCTTAAGCTCTCTCATCCAATGGCTTTGTCTTATGTTTGACCTATAGGATACATTTAAAAAAAACAACAACAAACTAATGCTGGTTCATGGATCAGAGACATGAGACTAATCAATATTCTCAGATCTGGTCAGTACCTGATATCTTGAAAATGCTTCTGACCCTCTGGGAATGTTACATTGTTGTTGTGACTCCAATTTAACTTTCATTTTATTCTGCAGATCTTCTGAAACTCAACATTAGTTACTAGCTCTAATCCTTTAAATTCTTCTATCACCAGATGTAAATTTTGATTGACAATTTTACCTTTAGATACCGTCAGATAATAGTATACTTGGGGGCGGGGGAGGGGGGGGAAGTCTTCATATTGTGTTTTTAATTCCACTGAACCCAGCAGAGTTAAATGTAGTTTGGATGCACAGGGAAGAATTAATGATTGGAAGATACAGAGTTGGTAAATTATTTATTCTGGCCCTGAGGAAGCTGAAAAGCTGAGTGAAAGACTAATAAATCATTTGTGGTAGTGCTGGTTGTCACTTCCAATTATTTTAGACGGTTTTGTGATAAACTGCAGCACCTGCTAGATATCCCTATACCATCCCTTGATGCTTGCAGTGCAGCTTGTTCAGTTGATTATCAAAGGCAAGTTTGTCTAAAGTTTCCTCAGGTTGGAGAGGAATTACTTTTCCTAGTTGCCCTTTCCCCCTTTTTTGTTTAAGTTCCCTTTTGATTGCATATGTGAACAAGGTGCAGCATATGACATGTACAGGAGAGCATTTTGAGTGACTCTGTACAAGTTAGTTGTGTTCTGATCCAGAGATTGGGGGTGTTAGCTAGAGCTGGGAAAGATGCTTTTATTTCTTTTCTTAAGAACAGATATTTGAATGACCAAGACCCACATCAATCTCTCTGCTAACTATAGCAAGGCTGGCTACAGTGGGAATGAAGCATAAAAGGGACTTGAGGACTGTGGTAGGAGTACGATACCATCATGTTTCCCCCTTCCCTTTTCAGAATCATCCTAGAGCTCATGCTGAAACTATAATCCAAATTCAGATGATCCTGTTACCTGCTCAGATTGCTTTCCTATTCTTTTTCAAAAAGTCACCATCGAGAGCTGCTGTTGTGGATGCGGGCACCCTACTCCTCTGTGACACTAGGTTCCTTAATAAGTGCAAGGGAATTGCAGCAGGTGAAGAGCTGGGGACAGAATTTAGAAATAAAGAAATGGTGGCAGGGCAGCAGATTGAGGGAAGGGAAAACTGGATGGGAGAAAGATTAAGGTAACTGGTAGGGACAGAAGAGATGCAAGATGAATAAAGAAGGGAGAAGGAACTGGGACAAATTTACTGAAAAGGACCTGCTGCTTCGTGTCACATTTGTTAAAGGTAGTTTGTCTCATTCCTGGTTGCTAAGCTTTTAAGTAACCCTTTTTAAACTCTGGTTGAACCTTCCTCAGCTTCACATACAAAAATCTAATGTATGCTGTGAACGTTTGCTTGTATGTGGATATAAACCAGCTGTATACATGAAAACTTCTTCACTGTTAGAGCAGTGAGGCAGTAAAATAGGCTGCCTAGAAAAGTTGTGGAATATCCATTGCTGGAGGTGCTTAAGAAAAGGTGTTGAACAACCATTGGACAAGGATGACGTAGGAGTAACTGTGCCTGTGTTCTACAAAGGGTATTTCCTATGGGCCTGGGAAGGATTTTTTTTTCTTTTCATGCTGCTACACGTGTCTGGGTTCCTTCTTTCTCCCCCTGAAGCACTGGGTGTTGGGTGCAGCCAAGGCTGGGGATTTTGACTGGGTTGTGTCCGTGATCTTGTTGGGACTAAAACCTGGAGGTTCCTGGCTAGAGGGTCTTTCCCCTTTTCTTGCAGTCAGCTCGATTGCTGCATTTGGGGTCAGGAAGGAATTTTACACCATGGTCAAATAGGTATGGACTGTGGGGGAGGGTTTGCCTTCTTCTGTAAGGGTGTGTGGTCCTCTTCTTTGCATCTTTTAAGTTCATTTTAACAGCATTTGCAGAAGCAGGGCACTGGCTGCTGTTGTTCCACTGACTTACCTGTGGGAGGGTAGAGTGCTATGCTTTGTGGATGTGTGATGGGGTTGCCTATGTAATTTTAGTAATAAGTTAGAAAAGGATTTGTAAGTGATTGTGTGGATAGGGATGATCCTGTTTCAGGCAGAGGATTGAACTAGATAACCTCCAGAGCTCTTTTCCAGCCCTACATTTCCATGATTCTGTGTTACTCAGGTGGGATCTTTAGATAGGTGGTGGTCTTTACAAAGAAGTAACTTATCAAGTAGGATTCTCATATTCTCTAAGCAGCTGGCTAGTTAGAGAAGGGCTTTTATTTGTGAAAGAATTCAAGGTAAACTTAGCTTCTGTTGAGTTGCAAGACTTTAGGACTATGCGTCTCAATAGCGGCATGAAGTACAAGTTTTTAGAATCCTGATTTCTGACGATTGGGCAAGGAGTAGTGAAAGCTTTTATTTATTTTTTTGGTTTTTGTCAGGAGTTTGAAAACTTGACAGGCTAGGTATTGGTGGACAACACTGCAACCACTTTTCTAGAGTGTTACTGGCAACTGGTAGACTCTGCTGCTGTTCCTGTATTTTTTTTTAATTTTCTGTGAACTTGATTTTTATATATAAACTATATCCAGAAACACTGGGTGAATTGATTTCTAGGAAAATGATTTCAGTCACCAATTTTAGTTAAGATTTAACTTCAGGAAGCAGGAACATGCATTCAAGTAATTGATATCTTGTTTTTTGTTTTGCACATAGATACTTTTCTAAAGGATGGTTGATTTCCATGGGTTGGTAACTATTAAAAGCTGATTTGTAACTAAATATATCATTTACACCAGGGTTTGGTAATCTGTGGCCTACAGGCAAGATGTAGCCTGCAGAGAGATTGGATTTTGCACACAGCGGGGGGGGTGGGACTGGTGGCACCCAATGGTGGGTTATCCCCTTTGCTCTGTGCCATATGTTCTGGTGCTCTATGCCACCAGTCCTCTCCAAAGTGTCCAGCAGGTGGCCATCTAAGCTCCCGCTGCTTTGTTACCCCACTACTGCAGCCCCCAGTCACTATTTCTTCCAAATTTCCTGCTCCCCATTGCCAATTGTATTGGAAATCAGCAACACTTAGTGGTGAGGGTAAGCAAAAATTGTAGAAGGGAGGTGTGAGACCAAGATAACAGCCATCTGCACAGAGGGGTGGGGTGCTGCAGAAGGGATTGGCAGCTTGTGGTAGTGGCCAGGTCACAAACGTTCTTAGAGTTTGCTGACCCCTGATTTACACTGAATTTGCTCTCTCCCTTTTTTTTTTTTTTTTGCTAACCAAGAAGGTAAATCAGATCTATACAGAGTTATTCTAGAAGTTATATAGCTCAGCATATATTTACTTAGGTTCTTAATTATTAAATTTTCATTATGTTAGAAAATAGTGAATGATGCTTTTTTTTCCTCACTCATTGTTTAAAACTACATTTGGAAATTATTCGGAATTGGAATTCAATTAAGAGCTGCCAAAGCAATGTTTATATTTCTTATTAATTCAGTAAAGGTGTCTTCCTTGTGTAGGATACATAAGGAAAAAGTTGGCTAAAATGTTATGTATTTAAAAAATATTTTATTTGTAATTATCAAACTGAGCTGGATGTTTATGGTCACTATCTTACAAGATATAAGGACTAATGGATTTCATCCTAATTTGTATCCACAGAGATGAAGAAGAAAATATTTTTTGCTTTTTTTCCCATTTTTAATCAGTTTTACAGCTTTAAAATAATGCAACTACATTGGTTTAATAAATTGAAATGAAGGAAACATTTCTCTGCACCTGCAGCTGAAACTTTTGACAGCAGTAGGTGGTTTAGCATTTCAGCAGACTCTCTGGCTGCAAGTGCTTGATAAGTGACTTCCACAAGTTCAGTGTTGTCACTCTTTAAATGTTCAGCAACAAGCATGCATTGAATATTATTTTTAAAGTAAATGAGTAAGTAATTATGATTATAGTAAGCTTAGGCTTTCGTATTGATTATTTAAAATTAAATTTGATATTGGGATACATTTCTATTTAAAAGTAAGATTTATGTTATAGAAATAAAAAAAAAAATTATTTACCTTAAATGAAAAGTACTATTTTGGAAAATCTAGTCATCTGGACTTGAAAGGAAATGGAGGGGAATTTTTTCATACTTAACAACTTTGAGATCTGTCATTTTAGGCCACACAGCTATTGCAATTAGAGGATCACTTTTATAAAACTTTTCAAGCTATAATAAAAGTTGAAAAGAAAAAATCATCCAACTGGCATGTTTGCCAAGACATTAGTACTGTTTTCAGTAGTTCAACTTAAACTTGTTGATGACATCAATCCTTTTATAAAGTTATACTGCCTAATGTGGACATACTCAAGACAGCTTTAATTGAGGTAGCTTAGACTGGCAGTAGTTCAGCTCAGTCAGCACAGTACCTCTGCATGGAGAAGGATAATTTATTTCATGCAGAGTTCTACACTGATGCAGGTGTGTGTGTGTGTGTGTGTGTGTGTGTGTGTGTGTGTGTGTGTGTATGTCTGCGTGCGTGCGTGTGTATGCCTGTGTGTGTGTGCGTGCGTGTGTATGTCTCTGTCTGTGTGTGTGCGTGCGTGTGTATGTGTGTGTGCGTGCGTGAGTATGTCTGTGTGTGTCTGTGTGCATGTGTGCGTGTGTGTCTGTGCGTGTGTGTATGTGTCTGCGTGTGCGTGTGTATGTGTATATGTGTGTGTGCGTGCGTGTGAGTGTATGTGCGTGCGTGTGTATGTCTGTGCGTGTGTGTGTGCGTGCGTGCATGTGTATGTATGTATGTCTGCGTGTGTGTGCATGCGTGTGTATATGTATGTGTGTGTGCATGCGTGAGTATATGTATGTGTGTGTATGTGTGTGCATGCGTGTGTATGTATGTCTGTGTGCGTGTGTGTATATGTATATATGTGTGTGTGCGTATGTGTATGTATATATAGGGGGTGTGTGTGTATAGGGGGGTGTGTGTGTATGGGGGTGTATATATGTGTGTGTGTGTGTGTATATAGGGGTGTGCGTGGGTGTGTGTATAGGGGTGTGCGTGTATAGGGGGTGTGTGCACGTGCGTGTGTGTGGGTGTGTAGGGGTGTGTGTATAGGGTGGGTGTGTGTATAGGGTGTGCGTGTGTGTATGGGGTGTGCGTGTATGTGGGTGTGTGTAGGTGTGTCTATGTATAGATATGTGTGTGTGTGTGTGTGTGTATAGGTGTGTATAGGTATATATAGGTGTGTGTGTATGCACGTGTGTGTGTGTGTATAGGTATATATGTGTGTGTATATGCACGTGTGTGTGTGTGTGTGTATAGGTATGTATATGCATGTGTGTGTCTGTGTGTGTATGCATGTGTGTGTGTGTGTGTGTGTGTGTGTGTGTGTATAGGTATGTGTGTGTGTATAGGTATATGTGTGTCTGTGTATGCATATGTGTGTGTATAGGTATGTGTGTGTGTATGCGTGTGTGTGTGTATAGGTATATGCATGTCTGTGTGTGTGTGTATAGGTATATGCGTGTCTGTGTGTGTATGCATATGTGCGTGTCTGTGTGTATAGGTATATGCGTGTGTGTGTGTGTATGCATGTGTGTGTGTGTGTATAGGTATATGTGTGTCTGTGTGTGTATGCATGTGTGTGTGTGTGTGTGTGTGTGTATAGGTATATGTGTGTCTGTGTGTGTATGCATGTGTGTGTGTGTGTATAGGTATATGTGTGTGTGTGTGTGTGTATGCATGTGTGTGTCTGTGTATAGGTATATGTGTGTCTGTGTGTGTGTATGCATGTGTGTGTCTGTGTGTGTGTATGCATATGTGTGTGTGTGTGTATGCATATGTGTGTGTGTATAGGTGTGTGTGTCTGTGTGTATGCATGTGTGTGTATAGGTGTGTGTGTGTATAGGTGTGTGTGTGTGTGTGTGTGTGTGTGTGTGTGTAGGTATGTGTGTGTGTGTGTGTATGTATACGTGTGTGTGTGTGTGTGTGTGTAGGTATACGTGTGTGTGTGTGTAGGTATACGTGTGTGTGTGTGTGTGTGTGTGTGTGTGTGTGTGTATGTGTGTGTGTGTGTGTGTGTGTGTGTGTGT
>NW_005841933.1:1099806-1103677 GCF_000455745.1 Alligator sinensis
GTCATGCTTATTTAATTCATTGGAGTCCTTTGAAGAAATTGCTGCCACAATAGATGAGATGAATGAAATATATGTACCATATTGAGTTATTAAAAATATTTTGACTATAGAATCATGGAATAGGTAACAGGTATTGGATAGACAGCTGGCTTAAGAGACCTCTTATTCCAGGTTTCTTATGCAATATGGTAAGAATCATTTGAAGTTGAGAAATGGCTACTACATGAAGAACCCCTACTTAAGTGGCTTTTATGACTTGCTCAGAGTGCAACGGCAGAAGCGCTCATGTTTTGTGTATCCTGTTTTTTGACGTTTTAAAATCAGAATTGCTTTTCGGGTAGGGAAACCAAACCAATAGTAGCATAGCAATTATGTAGCAAATCCTGGAAAAGTAGGAAGGCAGCAGTATTTTCAGAAGAAAGTATTGATGCAGACTGAGATTTTATGTTGTTCCATTTTATATAGGTTTTCATAATTCATTTAGCACCATATTATCTAAATGCTTTCCAGTAGTATATTATGCAAGATAACTAACATCTGTCATATCGAAGTTTGTTCTGTCACCCTCTCCTTGGAGAGAAAAGTGTTTGCAGAGGTGTCTTGTTTTGATAAAGTAATTTGAATAAATATTGCTGAATATTTATCTTAGGTAAGGCAAGGTCAGTCTTTTAGATATTCTGGGCTCAGACCATTGAATGCTTGAAGGCAAGGACCAAGACCTCAAACTTGATAGATAGTAGAGACACAATAACTAATATTCTGATGAGATGCACTGCACCATTTAGTAGTGGTAGAGTTGTTGGGCAGGGAGATGATTAAGTGTTTTGGGTATATTACTGTAGTCTAGCTGAGACTAGATGATATGAGTAACTGAGGTGAAGCCATCATCCTCTAGAAGCAGATGTAGTTTCATGGTTTTTTCTGGAGATGACGGTCCATCTCAGATACTGATATATGAAAGTTCAGCAAGGAATTTGTAAGTACTCTGAACTAGAGACTTGACCAATTTGGAGCGTATACCTTCAACCCGTTGAATTCTGTTCTTTCGCTCACCAGTGTAACCTCCTTCTTGGAGTCCAGCTTCAGAAAATTGTTATTCTGTGATGTGATCTTGTCCATTACAGAATGGGTGGGTTACTGGAAGTGCTAGTTTTATATTTAGTGAAAGACAGCTGTTTGTCATCTACATATTTTGAGTATAATTCCAGCTCATCTAGTAGCTGTAAGGAGATGTTCAAAAGAGAATCTCCAAAATTTGGGGGATTATTGCTGGGGGGGCACCATTTCTCATTAATAGTCTTTGGGTACATCCTTCTAGAAAGGACTCAAACCATCATGGTGTTTTATCCTAGTCCTTCGCCATATTTCTGATGTAAGGCAGCACTGTCTCGCATTTGACTGTGAAGTGCTTCTGAAGTATTTACGAAGATAAGTACGGTGGTTGCCCTCTTTCCACTGAGATAATTCAAGTGCCACTAATGCAGTTTTAGTTCAATGCCTGAGTTGAATCAGGTGGTATGCCATGTCTCAGATGTTAGCTTCAGTTAGATGAGCTTGTCTTTGATGGCTAGAAAATGGTATTTAGAGGTTTGTTTTTAAGGATTGGCTTATAGGTAAAGTAGATATTGTATTAGAATAATGATCCAGGGCAACAGCAAGGGTTAAATTATTTCTAAAAGCCTGTTTTATGACAAAGTTTCCTCAAGGCCCGCTGTGTTTGCTACAGGCAAGCAGCAAACAGACACACAGGCTGGGGAATTAAAGATGTATACTGCACTGTTCCATAACATGAGATAAAATGACACTACGTCACGGTTCCAACTGGAGAGCCCTTGGGATTTCTGATTTTGGGGAACAGACCAAATTAGGAGAAGACCCAGGAAGAACCAAATTAGCATGTGTGCATGTGATGGGTTTGTGAAACAAAGGGATATGCTGACGGGACAGAAAGTGGACAGTATGACCACCACAGAGAGACCAATCATGGATGCCCAAAGATTGAAGAATCATCACAGAAGGGGAAAAAGGATACAAAAGGATGGATTTCAGAGTAGCAAAGAGTCCCCTGAGAGGGGAACCTGAGGCCGCCATGGACAGAGGGTACAGCACCAGCCCATCTTACTGGGGGAGGGTGGGACAAGGCCTCCAACCTTCAGGCTGCTGACATCTGACATTCAAGAGAGAACCTCAGAGCAAAGCTCGTGTACTGGCCAGATGTACCTTGACTTTGTACAGCTCTAGGACTGCAAGATACAGAATCTTTTTGTTTGCATTTTTCTTATCTGCTATCACTGTGTTTCAATAAAATTTGCCTATTATCGAATGGAGAGGTCGTCGTCAGTCTCAGGGGTTTGGGTCCTCCCAGAACAAGGAATCTGGGTCATAAATCTAGTGCCAACAGTAGTTAATCTTTTGCTACCTATTTGCGAACTTGCTGAGGAATGGCATTGTCATGAAGTAGTTGTCTAGAACTGTTGTATCCAGGGTAGGTTTCTTCAACACCAGACTACTGAGTGAAGGAGGCAGGGAAACGTCTTCCTCTGAATAAGAAACTGATTATTTCAGTCAGAATTAGTAGCTATTCATAACCCTTTTAAGAAGAGCTAAAATACTAAATTCTGGGAATGCAGGCAGGTGTTAATTTAATTCTGGGAATGCAGGTGAGTACAGGTGGAGTGAATCCTTTCTGTTTGAGAAGAATGTCATCCTGATGGTGCTTGGTTCTGATGCACTTTGTTATAACTTGGGATTTAGTTATTCCTCCAATCACTCAGGTTTATGCTGCTGCTTAGGCAAGGTTTGCATCTCTTGTTGAGCTCTGGTCAGGTTGTTACCAGAATCTGAGCTAACATACAGTTATGGTTCACCAGGGCCTCATCCTGTGGGTGGAGGCATGTTCTGCAGCAGGCTTTGGAGTTTGTTGCAGTCCATAAATATTCATGGTCTACTCAAAATCATTGGTCAGTCTTGTTCCCTGAGAACTTGGAAAATTCTGTTACTATTAATAGCACTAGTGGGAAAATGGTGGATCTGGCCAGCAGCCAGACTCCATTTCCCAGAAGTCCCTGCTGCAGGCAGTGGATTGTGGCACTGCTCGGGCTCTGGACCATGCTGTTACTGCTACAAGGAGTTGGAGCAGAGTTGCAATTGGCTGCCTGTGTGCCCCTGGCCGGAGCATACAGGCTGCAGATTGTGGCTCTGCCCTGGCCCTGACCAAGCTTCCCCTGCCGCAAGATCTCAGCGGCTCCAGAGCAGCCCCCTGCCCTGCCAGCGCGGCTGGGGCCAGTCTTCATGGCAACCCCAGCCTTGTGCTGTTACAGTACAGCTGTGCTGGGGTCGCCATGGAGACTGGCTCCAGCCATGCAGGCAGGCGCTGCTGGGAAATGGAGTCTGGCTGCCGGCCAGATCTGACCCATGGGCCACGCTTTGCCCACCCCTGATTAATAGGCTGGTTATCTGTCCAATACAGTGAGCAAAGTCCTCAGTCCTTGATGTTTGGGTTGAAGGTCAGGTGTGGGGAGTGGAAATGGGTGTTGACCTATCTTTTCTTAGATCTTTATGTGCTGGAGTTCTTTGGGAGACCACGTGTCCTATCTGTTCCAGGAAGTAAGACAATTGTTCATTCCCAAGAATAATACTTGGGGAAGTAGTGGAACACAGAATAAAGATTTGGTTCTTTTTGAAATGTGTTTTGCTAAATCCTGGATATGCTAAATCTTGGATAAATGTAGGAGTCTATTACAGATCTCCTAACCAGGAGGAAGAACTTGACATGACATAAATTTGCCTGGGACCTGGCAGAGGCTGCATGCTCTTGATGAATGGTCATCATGGGTGACTTCAACCACCCTGACATCTCATGGGAAGAGCG
>NW_005841933.1:1103708-1110798 GCF_000455745.1 Alligator sinensis
AATCTGATTAGTTGTGAAGCTTCTTCACTTGCATTGGCTAGCTCTGTTTGACTCGAAGTCTACGGGCCAACATGAGGTAAGGCGCTGCTGGATCTGGTACTGGTCAAAGGGGATCTAGTCAGCGACCTGAGGATCTAGTCAGCGACCTGAGGATTGAAGGGAAACTTGGTGACAGTGATCCTGAGTTGATCACTTTCTCTATCCATTGCAAAGCTGGCAAATCAGTCAGCAATGCAGAATTCCTTGACTTCAGGAAAACTGAGTTTCACAAGCTCAGGAGGTTGGTTGTTGAGGCCCTGAGAGACCATGATCTGACAGGGAGAGGAGTCCACAATGAGTTGGTTGTTCCTTAAGGATATGAACCTAAAAGCACAAGGGAAGTCCATTCCAGCCTGTAGGAAAGGTAGCAAAAGGGCTGGGAGACCCCCATGGCTCAATAGGGTACTCATGGACCTCCTGAATCTGAAAAGAGAAGCTTATAAGGGATGGAAGTCGGGAACTACCACTAAAGAGGATTATGCAGCATTGGCCCACACCTGTAGGGAGCAGACCAGAAAAGCCCAGGCTAAAACCGAACTTAAACTGGCTATGCTAATCAAGGGCAATAAAAAGTCCTTCTTCAAATATGTAGGAAGTTGGAAAAAAAAACCCAAGGGCAACATTGGACCTTTGCTAAACCAAATGGAGCAGCTGACAACCGATACCCAGGAAAAAGCTATTCCCCTCAGATGCAACTATTACTTCTCATCTGTTTTCCACCAGCCCAAGGGGGTCACCTGCCTGACAGGATGCAGGACTACTAGGGTAAGGGCAATCCTATGCCTATAATTGGTGAAGATCTTATGAGGTAACAGCTTGAGAAGCTGGATATGCACAAGTCAGCTGGCCCAGACAGAATGCACCCAAGAGTGTTAAAAGAGTTGGCTGACATCGGAGCACAACCAATGGCAAGGTTATTTGAGAATTCATGACACTTGGGAGAGGTTCTTGAAGATTGGAAGAGGGCTAGTGTGGTACCTCTCTTCAAGAAAGGAAGGAAGATCCAGGAAAATACAGGCCAATCAGTTTCACCTGAATCCCTGGAAAGATCTTGGAAAAAATCGTCAAAGAAAACATCAACAACAGGCTATCGGAAGGCAATGTTTTGAGAGAGTGCCAACATGGCTTTGTTGTAGGTAGGTCTTGCCTAACTAACCTCAGTGCCTTCTGTGACCAGGCGATGCATCATCTGGACAAAGGAGAAGAGGTTGATGTCATATATTTACATTTCAAAAAAGCCTCTGACTCGGTCTCCCATGATGTCCTCATGGTAAAATTGGGGAATTGTGGCCTCGACAGCCTTATGGTCCGATGGATGGGGAACTGGCTCCGTGGTTGGACTCGGAGAGTGATAGTCAATGGAACCGTGTCAACATGGTGCATGGTGACCAGTGGCATCTCCCAGGGCTCAGTATTTGGATCAGTACTCTTTAATAAATTCATAAATGATGCGGATTCGGGTGTCAGAAGCAGATTGGCTAAGTTCACGGACAACATCACATTATGGGGAAGTCCAGTCACTCTAGAGGATAGGCTGGCAATTCAGGCCAACCTAGATAGGCTCACAAGGTGGGCAGATCAGAACGTGATGACATCAACACAGAGAAATGCAAGGTGCTCCACTGCAGGAGAAAAAACGCACATCATACTTACAGGCTCAGCAGTGCTACACTCACTAGCACCATGACTGTCACAGGCGTGCTGGGCACTGTGAGTGTATCAATTTTATCACAGGCCAACTGGGCTGTTTGATTCAGTTTCAGATTGAGGAGGCAAAGTTAGGAGTGAAGTAAAGGCAAATTTATTAGAGCTTACACACACATACCAGTTAACAGAAAGATAAATGCGATAAGCAGATAATGCAGTATTAAAGAGCTAATAGTAAATAATAGCAATGGACAATAACAATAGATAGGTCAATTCTGTCACAGGCCAACTGGGCACTGTGAGGGTATTAGCCACTGGGCTGTTCAAAACAACAGATAGACAGACATGGGTTGGCTACTTATTGATAGTTCCTGAATGCCAGGTACGTGTCAAGTGATTCCAGCGAATTCAGGCGTCCCCGATCGACGCTGTCAGAGGGTTACCGGGGAAGGTCCCTTGATCAGGATCCGATCCTCACTCACACTGGGAGTCTGGGATCTGGGCATGGAACAGAAATGACAGTTATGTTCCCTCCTTTCTGCTGATTACCTGATGCCCGCACTTTTTATACCTAGTCTTTTGCTAATCTGTTGGTTTTAGAACCACTCACAATGTTACCCTATAGCTGTTACCCTATGGGATTGAAAGGTGTTAAAAATTATCATAAAAGGTTACTACCCAAACTCAGGTTTATCCAATAAGCAAATTATGATGTAGCACCTTTAGGTTTGAAATTGACATTGCTCTGCCTAAGCTCCAACCCCTTTTACATTTCATTTGAATATGCTTTCTTGGGATGTGCTTTCCTGGAATGTGTTGGGTGTGCCAGGCAGTTAGATCCAGTTTTATCATCAAGGTTGAACCCTGAGCAAAAAAACATTGGGTCTCCTAATCTTACAGCTACAGCTTTGCCTATGGGGCCCAGTCAGTTCCATGAACAGTTAATTTATCATTTTGGTTAAACTTATGACAGACAAGTTACGTTTGCAGTTTACAAACTTACAAGCTTTATATTAACTAATATTACCTGTTTAGGCAAAATACCAAATGCCTCCCAAGAAGCACATATTTATTGCTTATTAATTTCTCTGGTTCTGGCCATCACACATGACTGAAAGAGATTTGGGGGGTCGTGATTGACCACAAGATGAACACAAGCCACCAATGTGATGCCGCAGCTGCCAAAGCAAATAACTCTGGCTTCCATCTACTGATGCATCTCAAGCAAGACCCAAGAAGTTATCCTCCCACTTTACTCTGCCTTGGTGAGACCACAGCTGGAGTACTGCATCCCATTCTGGGCTCCATACTTTAGAAAGGATGTGGAGAAGCTTGAGAGAGTCCAGAGGAGAGCCATGTGCATGATTAAAGGTCAAGAGAATAGACCTTGTGAAGAGAGGCTGAGAGGCATGGGACTCTTCAGCCTGGAGAAGCGCAGGCTCAGGGGTGACTTGGTGGCAGCCTATTAGTATATAATAGGTGTGCATCAGGAACTGGGAGAACACCTGTTCACCAGGGCACCCCATGGGAAGATGAGGTCTAATGGTTACGAACTGCTGGAAGACCCTTTTAGACTGGACATAAAGAAAAACTTCTTTGCCGTCCAAGTCTCCAGAGTCTGGAATAGACTCCCTCCAGAAGTGGTGCAAGCACCTACTCTGGATACCTTTAAGAAATGCCTGGATGCTTATCTTGCTGGGGTGATCTGACCCCAGCTGACTTCCTTCCCTTTGGGCAGGGGACTGGACCTGATGGTATTGCAAGGTTCCTTCCAGCCCTAATGTCTATGAAATCTATATGACAATTTTATACATGCATTTTTTTAATACTTAGAATAGTGTATAAATACTAATTAACTTAAAATAGAACTTTTTTGTATTTGAACAGATCTCTAATAGAACTATTCCTTTGGGCCATAAATATAATCCTTCACTACCAGAATACTATGAGGACTCTAGTACATCATCATTAACACTTAATTGACTTCATTCTGTCTTAACCTTGTTCATAACTGAACATATAATATTTTAGTGAACACTTCTTATCTAATAGTACACTATTTCATATGGGAATCATCCCAATGAAGGGTTTTTCAACTACTGGTCATATTAAGTATGTCTTCTTAACTGACTGTTTTTGTAATTACTTTCTTCAATGGAATGTAACTTTTTACTTGTGCTGCTATATAATTTTAAATACATAGTTTGTTTATTCATTAACAGTGGTAGATTTTTTTAAAGTGGATTTGTGCTTTTTAAGTACTTTTAACTATTTGCATATCATCAGCAGTGTTAGAGTTTCCATTTGTCACTTCTTTTTTTTTTTTTTAAGATTTGCTTTTATCGTAGGTTTTAAGTCAAAACCTAGTCTGAACTCAAGGTTGTGGAAAAATCCATGTTCCATTAAATCTCTGAGTAGAAATGCAGTCTTTGACCCAGAGATCAGTTTTATAGTCAGTGTTCTATTTCTGTTGCATATAATGTTCCCTTAGATCAGTGGTATTCAGCCTTTTTTTTTTTTTCTCATTTGCTGACCCCTAAAAAATTTCGAATGGAGGCATGGATGTCTTTGGAAATTTTGAATGGAGGTGTGGACCAGTTACAATTGTAAGTGTGGATATTCACATACTTTTGGTTGAGCATAATCATATTTTGTGGACCCCCTAGACATAGTCTGTAGACCCCCAAGGGGACCAAAGGTTGAATACCACTGCCTTAGATTGATAAGATATGACCTAAAAAACAACTGTCTACAGCAATATTTTGTGTAGAGATATCATAGGAAAAGTTTTGTGGTATTACAGACAGTCCAGATACTACTAGGTCAGGACCATATTTTCCTTAGACTGCAATTCAAAATTATCCCCCATTTCATTTCACTTACGTAGTCTTTTTATTTTTTTTTAGTTTGCTGATGATTCAAATATCAATGCTACTAAAACACTTAGTTTAATGTTACATGTACATAACATAGGGTGTATTTAAGTAAGTGTAAAACCAAATTATACAGTAAAGCTGGAGAATACAGTTAACTTGTGTAGGGCTACTTAAACATGCTGTACTAATTACAATAATAGTAAATATGTGAGGAATTTCATGCTAGCATAGCTATAGAAACCCAAGATTCTGATTTCTTATACTTTAGACTCTGTGAACTACTTACTTGATTTCTGGGACAGCAGCTACATCTTGAAGAGGAGGAGTTGTATGTTGAACAACTCTAGAATCTGACATTGGTGACTTTGCTAATTGTTATAGAACTGTGGAACTATTAGGCTCCAGATGGAACTTTAATCTGGCGTCTGATTGAGCTGAGTGTCCTTGTATAGTCTCTTAGCATCTGCTTTGGAAATATATATAACATTATTCAAAATTTGTACCAAATTAAACCAACCTCAAGCTATAATTCAAATATTCTTTATTGAGAAATGTTTTGTCAACAGTTTTATGCCATGGAGTAAAATCTTCACTGATTTATGTGGCTATTAGCTGGTCATTTAGATTGCTATAATAGAAAGTCAAACATCTTTACATTTTCATTAGGAATAGAAATTTTATATTAGAAATTAACAAGTATCTCAGTATTTTGCTATGATAAACTATACCAACTTAAATTGACATACGTGATCCAGCACAAACCATTCATCTTGATTTGCATTTTTATTTACAAAAACCTTGTGGCTTCATGGTGTCCTTTGAGGAAATGTTTATATATAGAATTTATCAGCAGTCTTTAATAAGCATATATAGATAGTGGCATTCATTTTAATTTCTTTCATTTGCCTTGTTTTCTTGTATATATTAACAACTATTGATAACTTTTGTTAATCTTTTTACTTCCAGTTAATTTTATTTAGTTTACTTTTTTTATTTCAGACTTCCCCCTCCCCCCCATATATTCAGTACAGATGGTTTTAGGTGAATGTAGTTAGATGATACTTCATATGTAAAAATAAATCTAGAATGATTGGAGAGGGGACTGGACTATAGATGGCCTTTGTGAGGTCCCTTTCACTCCTTTCCTGTGGTCCTATTAAACATGATGTAATTTAACCCATTTCTAATTTGGAGAATTTTCTAACTAGAGTAGTTCTATCTGAAGAACTCAAATCCTTTTACTTACAAAATATGAACCTGAGACGTCAGGGTACTGGTTTGCCTTCACTGAGATTCCCAGCCTTTAGAACCAATTTAAAGATGTATAGGAGAAAACTTCAGTTGAATGTTGAGCACTTTTAAAAACCTGTTCTATCATATTTTGCTCATGACTGTTAAATAATGACTGTATTACTACCAGTTATGATGGATGTGGCCTTCTCATTAATTCTGCACTTCCTCTAAATTTTCTAAGCCATTTTCTTTACTGTGACTTGTCCTTATCCTGCCATGAATCAGCCTTCTGAGTACAGAAGAGGATTCTGCTCTGTGACACTTAGATAACATCCTCCTCATCTTCAACCACAGAAACTGAAACTACTTCTCCTGCCAAGGGAAGGAGGATAAAATTCTTCAGATGGGACGCTTTTTTTATTAGGCCCTACTTCAAATTTCTCTCTCACTGCATTTATTACTATAGGTGATCAGAATGTCTTACACTCCAGGCCAGTGCCCTGATTACTAAACTGTGGATTATGACAAACATACATGTTTCTTCAGAAATGGCCAGTAAGTTTATTTTCATTTCATTACAAAATACAAATTTAGAAACCTTGAAAGTTGCCATAAGGTAGACTTAGGGTATTAGTGGTAACAGTTCTGTTTATCTTATCACATACCTTCTGGCATAGTTTTCTTCTTCATTTTCTCATCTATTTAGTACCACAGGAAAGGCGAATCTCTACCCAATACCCCTGTGGGGAGAGTTAAGAATATTCCCAGGTATTTGATCCCCCAGCTCTCATTTTGGAGTGAATGAAAAACCTGCTGGACTTGATGCAACTGGATTATTGGTAGAAAGGCTGTTATTGGTTGGGGTGCACTGATAAAGGGTTTTTTTTGGCTGATACCAATGGTCAATTATTAATGAATCCTATCGGCTGATACCAATCCGATTGCCAAGAATGCAGTCCAGCAGCTTGGAGAGCAGTGTCTGGCTGAAAGTCTGTTTGGGGGCAGGGAAAGGGATGGGAGGAGGGAAGAGCTGTGGTGGGAGCAAATTGAGGCCCCCGTGGTGGGGGGGCAGTCACTGGGGCTGGGGCAGGTGTTGGTGTTGCCTGGCTGGGGCGGGGTGCAGGACAGTAGCTGGCCTGGGGGTGTGGTGGGGCGGGCAGCTTCTCCCACATCTGTGTGCAGGGTGATGGTCAGGCTGCTGCTGCCCGCTTAGGGCTGGGACGGTGCCAGGCTCTTCCTGGCACAGAGGGGCGGGGCTGGGCCAGGGCTCTGCTTGGAGCAGGCAGTGCTGGGAC
>NW_005841933.1:1110808-1114335 GCF_000455745.1 Alligator sinensis
CCATCGCCCTGTGCACACATCCAGGGAGCACACTTCCCCCCCACCCCATGCCTCCCCTTGGGGGCACACAGCAGGGGGAGCCGCCCTCCCCATCCCGGACTCCCAGATGAGCAGCTCCATCCTGCAGCCCGCCCTGGCTGGGCAGTGCCTTGCCCCGCGCCCCCTCCTTCCTCACTGTGGGGGCTTCAATCTGCCCTTCCATGTCCCTTCCCGTGCAACAGACTTACCAGCCGGATGCTGCTCTCCAAGCTGCCGGGCTAGCCCCATGCATCCTGCGGCTGTGTGCATGCATGTGACATTTATCAACAACGTTATCAGTCATATCAGCTTAAAGCCAATTACCAATAATGTCAATTTTCCTGGTTCTGGTGCCAATACAATATGGACCAATGTATCGGTGCATCTCTAGTTATTGGTAGAATGGCTAAGAACCTGCCATTGTGCCGAAACTTCAGGTGTGAAGAGACAATTTATCACTTTTTTCTAAGTTGAAGCCAGAATTGTTTTGTGTCTGCAAAACAGTGGATTAATTACTTCTACTGATCATAAATAAATGTCAAAATAAGTTCCTTTAGAACTGATTAACTGAGAACATTTGTCCACTAATAGAGCATAGCAATGTGATTTATTTTCTACCAAGTAAAACAAAAATAAATGGATTAGGCTGTAGATGCCAATAAAACCCATGCTTATTTTTTAATGTCTAAGAAAAGATGATTGGAAAAATAGTAATAATGTGGGGTGAGGGGACTGGGAGAAGGGATGGAATTTAATATATTGGCAGGATTGCTAAACTTTGCTGTAGACTAGGAAAATATCCACTCTATTTCTCCTGTGAGGTGTACTCTGCAGAGAATTTTAAGTTTAAAAAAGATTTTATTTTCTACAGAAAAAGCAGTGGAACTGCTTTGCTGATCTCTCAAAACAAAGGAGCATGCATAAATGAGAGAGAGAGAGAGAGTGATTATTTCCTATTTCTGTTTTCTTTTTACAGAAAAAAGGGAAAGCTTAACTATGCATTTTAAAAAATCAGTTACTCCAGTTTCCTTTCATAACTCAGTGCCAGTATCTCAAATTAGGCTTGGTTTGCTTTTATTCCGCTTTCTTGCTATAAAGGAATGCTCCTTCTTTGTAGCTGGAATTCTTCTGATCTTGATTTGGAAACATCATTACTGGACTATAAGGTCTTAAGTGCTTACTCAAAATGAGAACTTTCTAGGACCACATTTATAATAATTCACTTACATTTAAAATGTAATAGTATGTTAAACCTTTTGGATACATACATGGAGGTACTCAAACTCCAATTTGAGTGCACCTCATTGGCTGCATCTGCATGAGACATTTACTGTGGAGGGGTGTACAGAATTAATAAACTAGAGGTGCAATTAATAAACCAGGGACGTTTAGTAGGGGCACGTGAAATTAATAAACTTTGGAGCAGGCTAGTACTTGTATTTGTATTTACAAATATTTACTAACCTGCTCTGGAGTTTTTTCATGTGCAGCAGTGCACGTGCAGATGCTACCTAGCTGGCTGGTGCACAAAGGTTGGGGCTGTCTGTTGTCTAGCCCCACACTGAAACACCCTTGTGCCCCAGCCAGCCCTTCCACAGCACACTTGAGCCTAGTCAGAGCAACCCAGGTCTCAGTGTGCTGTGCACAAATAAACTCTAGAGCAATATGCTCTGTAGTTATTTGCTTCCGGTTCCATGTTCAAACGGCACACCCAGGAGCACAAAACTCCAGAACAATAAGTGCTGGAGTTTATTCGTGTGCAGATGCCCTGACCACTTATGCTTTGTTTTATCCTACTGCCTACAAATCTGTCATGGACTAAGACCCCATACTATAGAAACAGAACAAAAAGATGATCTCAGTCTCAAAGAGCTAACAGTCTGAGAGAGGGCCACAAGAGTAGATATCCAATCAGTTTATGTTCACTCTGTAATGATTGTGTCCCTGAGACACATTTTTTTGTCCACATCAGCAAGTTGATCTGTATGCCCTTAGAATCAGAACCAAAACAGGATTTGGTGGACTTTAGGCAATTTGATACATAATTGTGATGGGGAAAAAATTGCAACTTATCAGCAGTCACCCAGCCCTGGAAGCACCTTTTGACTCACTAGTTGTCTCCCTATGTTGCTTGGAAATTTCTTGGGTTCCAGAAAATAAGCATTGCTTAATTCTCCCAAGGGGTCCAGTTTTGTAGATGTGCTCAGGGCAAATTTAGGAACTGCCAACCAGACTAAGCTCTTCACAAAATGTAGTTGCAGCTGCTTTATTCTTAATAACATAGAAAGAAATATGGAGCCTGCATCCCTTCCCTTTATTATATAATAAGCATAATGTTAGAGCACTGGATGGGACACCCAGCCTGAGGACATTCAGACCAACTGCTCCAGCCTCCCTAGACAGTGCAGTGCCCTTGCAACTATAGGAGAGGCACACAAACCACTCTGGAAGCTGTTCTCTACTATGTAGAATTCAATTTAAGATTCAGGGGGCCAGGAAGAGAGAGCATGCCTATCTATCCTAATTGTTAGAACCCTTGGCTTGGTGAAGGGAATCTTGGGTTCCTACTCCTGAGTATGCTTAATATTTTTATAATGTGTACATATTTTTGTTCAGTAACTGTTTTTTAAGGAAAAATGCATAAATGGTATTGGGAGAAGAAAGTGGAACCAAAGTGTCCTAACCTGATAGGTGAGAATCCTACTGTCTTTAGTGCATGTTTCTCCTGGAAGCACAAGTCCTATATTCCTGACCTCATAGTGGCACAGCTTTAGCAGGTGGATGGAGAATGACCCCACTCACCTAGCACATGGTTTGTTGGTTAGGGAACTGTGCTGGAAAGAGGGAGATGGAAGAACTGAAACCTGTCCCCAATGCTAAGGTGAGGGTTGGACCTTCATTCTCACTCCTTGAGTGACTGAACCAAACTACATTATTATATTTTTCATTCTTTGGAAGCGTAGTTGTAAGTATCTGCTTTGAGGGAGGACTCCAGACCATGGATGCAAAGCTACCTCCCGTGAAGACTACATAAAGGAAGCCAACAGACAGCTCTCTGACACCACCTACTACAAAGAACTACAAGAAGATCCTACTCCCCTTTTCACCAAAAAACTCAACAATACCATCAAATCATTTCCATCAAGACTACAAGAAAAACTACAGACCTTGATCCCCCTACTACCTAACCCGGGGACTTTTTACATGCTCCCTAAAATCCACAAACAAGGGAACCCTGGCAGACCTATCATATCCAACCATGGGACCCTAACTGAGGAAATATCGGGTTTCATTGAATCAGTTGTAAAACCGCTCGTCACCCACAGAGCAAGTTTTGTCCAAGACACTACAGGCTTTCTACGGAAACTTAAAAACATAGACCACCTTCCCAGCAACACGCTCCTAGCCACCATGGATGTTACCAGCCTATACACCAACATCCCACACCAGGATGGCATCCAAGTCTGCCTTACATATCTACAGGAACAAGATTACAACCCAGAATACAG
>NW_005841933.1:1115448-1117392 GCF_000455745.1 Alligator sinensis
CCCCCCCAGCCTGTCTCTCACCCATTGACTCCTCAGTCTACATTTTTGACTGGCTACCTGTCTTGTATGCCTACCAGCCCAGCCGCTGGCTTCTTTACTTTTCATTCCATCCAGGAAGAGCACACACCAACTGCTGAAACTTCCTTAGCCTGATGAAGGGTTTTTGAACCTGAAACCTTGCTTAATAACTATTCTCCAACCATTTGGGTTGGTCTAATAAAAGATATCAGATTCACCCAAGGAACCTTGTCTGCCTCTGTCCTTAGACCAACACGGCTACAACCTACACCCCTGCAAGCTACCTCCTTGCACTTCTGCTCTACCAAAGAGGAGTGGGAATCCAGACACCACTGTGCTTGGCATGGTGGTGGTGGTGGTGGTGGTTGTTGTTGTTGTTGTTTTCAGGTTTTTTGGTTCTAAGTGCCAAACTCCGGGCTTTGCGTTCAACTCTGGGGCCTGGCACTTAAAAGTTAGGCATTGCAGTGTTGAACTTGTAGGTATTTTAAGCCTTATTAGAGAGAGCTTGTAATCTTTACTTAAAGAAACTATTCCTAGTGACAGCAGTTTTCTTCATGCTTGCTTGTTCCTTGGCATCTTCTGAAATAGCACAAGGATGAAAAATCACATAAACAGTAACTGGATGTTGAAACAGACAGAAATATGAGACCACAGCCATAGGAAATAGACTATGATATCTTACCCTGCACTTCTAACTAAAATGCAGCTTCTAGCTCCTGTCTAGAGATTTGTCTGAAGCATGCTGCTTCTGCTAGAGAATTTCTGCAAGTAACTTCTTACCTTGCACTACCTATCTTCTGTCAGCTGGGTGATTTAGCCACCTAAAGCCTTAAAGACTTGTCTCACGCAGCTTGTGAAGTACTTAACCTTATCCAGTGTTATTGATGTTGTAGCCATGATGGTCCAGGAATTATGTGAGAAGCAAGGATTTCTTAAGTTGATATCTTTTTATTGGACCAACTGCATAGCTTGGATAGTTAGAAAAGCTTTCAAATGCAAGACATTCTTCATCAGGTCTTAATCCAAAAAAAGATAACACTTTATGAAATCCATGTCTCTAACTTTGTCTACTTATCTGTATTCTTCGATTCGGTTCTTGGGGAGCATGAATTATATTATGCAGATAACTTCCTTCCCACCAATATTGATCTGTCTGTCAGGCCACCTGTTTGTAATTTACAACTAGATTTAAGAAATATTTACATCTTTTCAGACCTGTAGACTGCTGATCCAATTTTTTTCTCTAACAATTATTGAAGGAAGATACAGTCTCAGTGTTTTTTCTTCAAGGGTTGCAAATATGTATGGTGGGGGTGGGCAAAATATGGCCTGCAGGCCGGATTTGGCCCACCAGGCACCAAGGTTCCCTCTAAGGCACTCACGTGCACGACTGAGCATGACTAAAAGTCTGGCCATGCACAGCCTTTTCAAGGCCGCAAACCCGGAAGAAGAGCTGAAGGTAAGCTTCTAGGTGAGGTGGGGGCAGGAACCTGGCACGGGCTCTGCCAGCTCTGGGGAAGTGCTCTGCTCACCCGCTTCACCTCGGGGAGTGAGGAGGCACGTGGCATCAGGACCGGAGAGTGGAGCACTTCCCTGGAGCTGGAGACTAATCTAGTCTCTTTTTATGACCAGGTTACGAAACGCCTGGACACAGGAGTAGGGGTGGATGTCGTATACTTAGACTTCAGGAAGGCCTTCGATACGGTATCCCACCCCATACTGGTAAACAAGTTAAGAGGCTGTGACTTGGATGACTACACAGTCCGGTGGGTGGCGAGTCGTGGTGGATGGGTTGGCTTCGACCTGGAAGGGTGTGGGCAGTGGGGTCCCGCAGGGCTCGGTCCTTGCACCGATACTCTTTAATGTCTTCATCAGCGACTTGGACGAGGGAGTGAAGTGTACTCTGCCCAAGTTTGTGGATGACAC
>NW_005841933.1:1118124-1133379 GCF_000455745.1 Alligator sinensis
TCCTGCCTATGCAGGGGGTCGGACTCTATGATCTATTGAGGTCCCTTCCGACCCTAACATCTATGAATCTATGGTGGAGCCTGCGCCACCCCCTCACCCTAGCCTCAATCCCTGCCTTGCCACACCTCAGGGAGGAGCCGCTGCCTGCCCCAAGTGAGGCTCCGCTGGCTCCAGGACACTGCGTCGCTCCCCAGCCCTGACACCACGTGCCTCCTTGCTCCCTGAGGTGATGCGGGGCAACAGAGTAGTGTCCTGGACAGCCCAGGGAGTGTTGGGCTGGCAGCAGTATGGAGCCCATATCTGGGGGGATGGTGGGAGTACAGAGCTCAGCTGGGCACGGTGTGAGGGAAAGTCTGGTGTGGGGACCCCCTATACCCACCCCTGCAGCAGCAGTCAGGGACACTTGGGGTGCTTGTGCCCTGCACTGGCACCCAGTGGCATGCGACTCCAGCTAGTGTTGCACGTGGGGATGAGGAGTGCAGCCTGCCTGGCCCAACTTTATTGGGGGGGGCTCCACATGGCACATGTGTAGACCCTGACACTCGCACAGCACTGGGGGAAGACCCACACTGGAGCTGGCTGCCTTTGCACCCTGCTGTGTAGATCCCAGGACTCCACGGGGAAGTGGGGGGCATGGTTCCCTCCACTCCCAGCAGAATCCTGGAACCCGCACAGTGAGGAGGGGAGGAAGCTCCAGTTCGGGGCTTTCCCTGATGCCATGTGAGTATAGGAGCTGTAGATGCACTGTGTGGGGCCCCCACAATAGAGGCAGGTTGAGCAGGCTGCAATCCTTGCTGCGATCCTAGAGCTGTGCGCCGCTGGGTGCCAGTGCCTGTGCAGCACGAGTGCCCCAGAGTGCCCTCACCTGCTGCTGGCAGTAGGGGCTGCATGCCATGTGGGGGAATGTGTTGGGGGGGGGCGGGATCCTCACACCCCCTCACCTTCCCTCTCCACACCCACACATACCCTTCCCCACACGCAACCATACACACACAATATACAAGAGTACGACTTTTTATTTTTGAGTTATTATGCAATCACCTCTATATACAGCATGCAAACACAAATTTTGACAAACATTTTTTGGAATAAAATGATGTGGCAAAAGTCAGGAGTTAGGAGTTGGGACGTCCAGTCCCAATAAAGTGACAGGGTAGGGGGAGGGGGACAACTATCAAGGAGTGGGGCTACCCATTGTGGTCCTCGAGAGCTCACCAAAATTAATTAAGCAGCCTTCCAGCCAAAATCATTGCCCACCCCTGATCCAAGAAGACTCTTTTTAGGTAATGTCTTGTTCATTTGACATTGTAAATAACAGTTTGGGATGGCTTATGTCCACCTTTCACTTCCCTGCTGCTTGATATGCATAGTACTCCAATGTCAAGTCTCAGATTTATTTCTCTTTAGCCAGACATTGTTCCTTTGCAGTGTGAATAGCTATGTCTAGTTTGGGGACATACTTGACACTTAACTCAGTCATCACCCTCTCTGACTTTCACTTGTCACATTACAGAAATACAAAAAATACATTAATATCAAATACCATGGTTCGTATAAACAGCCATTTAAAAAAATGACTGCAGCTTAACAGATAGATGAAACACTACATTAATATTTTCCCAAATTAGATTTACTAATACATGATACTCCATGAATCCCCAAATTGGCCCTGCCTCTCTGTCTTCTAGTCTAGATGCTTCTGACAGTCTGTCAAAATCACAATACAGTCACTATAAAAATTCATAGCATCTGATGAAGCAGGCTGTTGTATATGAAAGCTCGTGGCTCTCTGAACCAGTTTGTCATTAGTGCCATCCTACTCTCTCTTGTTTTAAAAAAATCAAAAGCACAACCCCACAAAATGTAATAACGGTACCACAGAAATAGAATTAAATAGAATTTTTCTGCTTTCCCTATACATCTGGTTTTTCATTGTCCATCTTAAAAACATGAACTATTCTGCATGCCTTCTAGGCAAAAAAATTTGGAATATTTTGATCTCCTGAATCATTCTGAAGGTTAAGGACTCTTAAATCAATCAATCAATCAATCAATCTCTCTTTATATTGGGATGGAGTCCCTTCATGTTGGTTTTCTTCAACTGTGGCAGTTAGGCGTGTTCTCAAATAGGACAGTCCTAAAACATTTGTTTTTTTTCATGCCAGCACCCTTAATTCTCCCTTGCCTCCAGAAGCCTCACTGCTTTTGTTCCGGTCGCACATCATCAAACTGATCCATCTCTTTGATTCAGCTCAATTCACTTGGCTCTCAGCCACAGCGGTGCCTAATCAACTGGGTCTGTGCAGTTTTACTTTGCGTCTCTTGGATGAAGTGAAAGATGCCTTCCCCACCAAAGTGTGTGTTGCCCTAGAAGACCACTTTCCCATAAAACAAGCCCTGTCTAACAGCAGCTTGCTAGACAGACCCTTTCTATTACTGTCCATTTCTCTGGTTGTGAATACCAATGAGAGTGGTTGGCTGACCTTCTATGTGCCCATTGAGAACAGTGCTGGTATCTGCCTGCCTTGAGATCCTATCTGGGAAGGCTCTTTACACATGGACACTCAGAGTGGGTTTGTGTCAGTGTCCTTGCTACCTACCATAACATAACTTGGAGGCAGTGCCTAGTAGCAACAATGCCAGAGGAAGCCTGCCCAGCCTGGTGCACCCTGCACAACCTACACATTGCCAAGAGCAGGGGTTGTCAACTGGGGGTACGTATACCCCTGGGGGGTACTTGAGAAGGTCCTAGGGGATATGCGCGGGTCAGGATGGAGCATCGCCACGCACCATGCTGCGCAGGTGCCAAATGTGAGGGACAGGGGAAGCTTGCACTCCACCTGCCCTTTTCCACCACCGTCTTCCCCCCCCCCCCAAGGTATCTGGACACCGGGGGTACACTGATCCAGAAAGGTTGAAAACCCCTGGCCAAGAAAACTAATGACTTCCAATGATGGCTGCTGCATGGGATCCTGGCTATGGGCATTTTTGTTTACAACTTGGACCTCGTGGTGTCAGCAGCCTGCTTTTTCTATGAGGAGGAGGTGGAGACTCTCTGGACTGCTTCCAAGCTGTAGCTACTCTTTGCTGCCTTCAGCATCCTCTTGCACACTGCATTTGAACTTCTCCAAGGCTGTGTATATCTTCTTCTTCCCATACCGAATGGCCAAGGGAAGCATGATCTGCCTAGCTAGCTTCCTGCTGGGCCAGACCAACATGGCAACTTTGTAAAGCTAAAGTAAGCAGCTTGCAAGGGGCCAGCTCCAATGACACCCTCCAACTCATCCAGTTCCTGGTCTGGGTGTCTGTCCTGTTTAAATTTGGATACTTCACCTTACAACAAAATATGGACCAGTTCGTGGGCCATCAAGGGGGCCCTCTGCAAGGTGAAAGACAGACAGCTCTTCCTGCATGTATAACCCCATGAGGCATGGGGGAAGAGGTTTTGGTCTCCAGTAATGTGGTGTGTTTTGTTGCTAACAAGCATTTTATACTCGGCTCCTGAGACAGCAACATACCTTTGCACTTTCACCAAAGTTTTTAAAAAGTAAAATAAATAAATGCAAAGAACTGAAAGTCAGAATGACCAATCCTGAAAGGTGATTGTCCTGCAATAATTAACAGAATAGTTACATTTTGACTTTGCAATCATGAACAACACTGTGGGAAGTTGCCTCCTAAGTGGAAGAATAACTTTTGCACTTGTCAGTTTGCCACCACACTTCTGCTTCATTTGAATAAAATTCAACTAATTCATTCTTCTCTTTAAGACTTTGAAAAAGACAGTAAATTCAGTACCCATATCTGCATTGGAGGATATTAAAACATTTGCATTGGTCTTTTGACTGAAAATGCGGCAACCTATACTTCCTTACTTAGCCTCCTAAGAGCCTCAAGAGAGCATAGGTGAGAAGTTTACCACCACAATGAGAATGTCCTTATGGCAGAGACTCGTATCTAGCACTATCCTATGGGATCCTGGTGTGAGAGAAGGATGAATTCACTTAAGAGTAACAACGTGGACTTCTGATGAAGAAGCCTGCAAATGTGCAAAAAAACCCCAAACTCAAGATCAACTATTGAAAATATAAATGATTTCACCATAGGTGTGTTCTTCACCTATTTTTAGGTCATCTTGCATTGTGATAGGAGGTTTTTTGACTTGATACCTAGATTGAAAAAGGTCAATAAAATGAGATGCTTAGATACTGATGATTGTAACTTGATTTTTTTTGTTTCAAAATTTTCAGTTTCCTTTTTTCCTCCCCTTCTTCTCTAAGAAATTACTTCTGCAGCTTGAACACATCAGCATACCACTAGACTTCGTATGAGCCACAAAGACCTGGTCGTTTGCAGGTCTGCTATAAAGAAGCAATTTCAAGTGCTTTGTGACACTTGAATGTACTGTTAATAACCAAAGGTTGCATTCTGCATAGGTAGAATGACTTGTCAGAAGTGCAGAAAATATTGAATTATTTCTATTAGGCTTTTGCCTTTGAATATTTGCAGCTTAACTTCACAATAAACATTTAAATGCAGTATTTATCTCTAAATTAATGTTGTAGCATGTAAGCAAAAACTTCTTAACTTGAAAAGAGAACAAGTATAAAAAAGGAAAATTATTTAACTTGTAGATTTTGAATGTCAGCATGACCTGTTTGTTTAAAGAAGATACATTTGTCATTCTGATGAAGATGTTTTTTTCCAGACCTCACTGCTGACAGAATCTCACCTACTTTCCCCATTTATTATGATAATAGTCTACTGCATGTCATGTGTTGCAGACCAGTAAAGTTATCTTTGTCTTTATTGTTTTGCATATACTTTACGGTCTGACTATAGATAGTTGTATGCCCTTTAACTTTCCAAATGTCAGTTTTGGAAGAAAATAAGTGATCTTGAAAAATTGAGAACTTTTTAGAGTAACTGAAATGCTTCCAGTATTCCAAGCCCATGTATCCTTCATAAGTGTTGAAATGTGTATCTGTTTATAAATTGCATCTCTAGAGAAACAGTCAAACTTCCTGAAATTTTCCAATAATATGACTTTAATATTTTTGCATCTAAAGAAATAAGCTTGTAGGTACAATAGTTTCTTTAAAAGCTTTTTGGAGCCTTCGTTTAGCCTAAGCCACTCGTAGAAGTATTTTTAATTGAGCCTTAAAATGACTGAGTAAGATGCATCACTGCTTCCAATGTTTCTAATGTAGGTATAAGATAATGAATGCTAAAAGCAGAAAATCCTTGCTTTTTAGGATTAGTGGCCAAAGTTGCCTTTTTGAAATACCATATTTATATGGTTAACATTAGTTTTGTAAAGTTAGCATGGTATACCCCCATACCTCTTCCAGGTATGCCTGAAATGAGTTTTTGTATAAACATAGTAGTGAAATGGTGCAGTGTCTTTATTCATGTCCCACAAACAGTTTGGATTTCTAATCCTGCCCATCAGAAATGTGATGATTTTGCTTGTGTTCAGCACTTATACATTATCCATATAGAATCTGTCTGTCTCTGATTGGGAGGTGATTTCAATGTATTTCTCAGTGTAGTAACATGTAGCTATGTAATGGTACATACAGCTGTTTGCTGCATCTGTTGATATGCATGTGGCTTGCTTTAAGTTGCCTAACTGTAGACTGGGAGGGGCATGCACAGCTATTTGCTGCTGCTGGGAGCTGCATGGAGAAGCTGATATAAGTAACTGGAGGTGGGTGGAGTAGCTCATGGGTTTGGGGGAAGGGGGGCTAGTGGATCTGCAGGAGGGTTTGGCGCATCCAGGGTAGGCTGGTGGGACCAGGAGGGGATTGGGGCAACAAAAATAGCCCAGTCAGGATCAGGTTGGGGGGGAGAGGGGAATAGCAAAACCCAGGGACTAGGGAGGGTAGCTAGACTATCCTAGCCTGGGAGCTATGCTGCAAATATGTGCAGGCATTGGTGAGATAGTTACCTCTTTTCCAGAGCTGGCTAACCTTTCTTGGTTAAAGTTCAGTGCTGACTTAAACTGTGCGCATCATTTTTTTTGGCCAAATTGGCCTGATCCTACAGGTGTGCAAAGGGTCATTTAGATCGACCTAACCCTGAGTAGGTCAATCTAAATATAATGCCTATATGTACCCTAAGGGTGTTGTATTTTAGTGAAGTCTTATTCCATAGAATAATTTCATTCCACCCCCAGAAAGATATTTGATGTCTTATTTTGTTATGAATATGTATAGGCCAAGTAGGCTTATTGTCAATGAAAATGATTTCTACTCATCCATCATGTAGTGGACTATATGTACCAGGGGTGGGCAATTATGTGGGCCTGTGGGCCACATAAGGAGTTTTGTTGAGCTGTGGCGGCTTGGGTCAGTATCTAGCCTGCCCCATCAACAACTTGCCAAAACTCTGTATGTGGGATAGGGCAGCATGCTGGTGGTTGGGGAGCAGTGTTTAGGAGTGGGGCAGGTAGGTGAGGGCAGGGTTGTGGGGCAGAGACAGCGCAGGGCTGGGGCTCAGAGTAGAGCTGTGATTTGCTGTCTCCACACCTTTGCGACAGATATGGGTTTTGTGGGCAGGGGTGTGCAGGGAGCAGATCACGGCCCAACCCAGCCCTTGCCCTGTGCTGTCGCCTAAGACCCTGGCCCTGGAGACAGCTCCCTGCCTGCGCAGCTCCTGGCTGTATGTACATTTAGATAATATATGTGCTTATATGTATATCTGTATCGTATTAACAAGTTCTAGAACCTGTAACTTGGTAATTTTAGCAGTCCAGGGCTTATGTCCAGAAAACAGAACTCTAGACTTAAATAGTCAGCTACATTGTGAATCCTTTTCAAACAAATACCAGGTTTTCAGGGGAGGTCTGTTTATGAATTCCTATTTAGTTTTCTTCTGGATACTGTATATCCTATATAATATTATATTCCAGGGGTGTCCAACCTTTTTGAATGTGGGGCCGGATCATGGACTTTTTATCACCCAGTGGGCCAGCAGGAGCGGGTGCTCGTGTGGCCTGTCCAGTCCGCCTGCGGCCTGGGGGACAGGGGTCAAGGCGCACTGCCTGACCCCACCATGTCTTCCCTGCCACCTGGGCGGCCTCGAGGATACTTCCACACCTGCGCGCCTCGGCTCAGCAGCCAGGGGCACATGCGGGGACCCTACAGGGGGGTGCAAGACGTGCAGGGACACCGCCCTGCTCCCTCTCCCCCGGGGCAGCCCGAGCCTGACTGGCAGGTCTCTCTCTCTCCCCAGGGCCCATGACTCACCACCCCCAGCGCGATGTCTGTGGGCACAGGGGGATGCGGGGAGGCAGTGGTGCCAGCCTATACCCCGATAGCCACAGCCACAACAGCAGCGGCCTCAGCATCCCTCCATGCTGGTATCTGTACCCCCCGCGCTCGCTCGCTGCACTGCGACCTGCTCTGGCCAGCAGGACTGGGGCAGGGCAGGGGCAGTATGCAAATGAAGAAGGGAGGAGCAGGGCTAGTGAAATGAAGGGGGAGGGGAGGAGCTGCACTGCGTCGGCAACGTCAAGCTGACGTGGTGCATGTAGGAACCTTGTCCCTTCCCCAGCCCTTCAGCAGCCATTAGGAAGCTGCTGGGGGAGGGAGAAGGGGTGGGAACGAAAGTAAACAGCGTTTACTTTTGTTTCCTGTCGCAGCACCGTGGGCCACAGAAAATGGCTTGGTGGGCGGCATGTTGGACAAGCCTGTTATTCTATGCTATATCTTACTATAATACTCTATATACAATCACCCATTCCAGAGAAGCTTAATAAACAATATTGACCAGAAAACTAAATATGTATTTTATATACAAGAAGCTTTCCATGGCTAAGCTTGCCAGAAGAATACTAGGCATCTGCTGTAGGTGAGAATATTTACCTAGTGACATTTTTAAAGGCCAAGACAGGTGTGTGTGAATTTTTTTAAGTGACATGGGAATAGGAAGTGCCACACTTGAAACCAAGATCTGATCTTAATTATCTTGTATGTAGCAGAAAATTCATTATCTGGTTGGTAATAAAGTTTTTTGTTTTTGTGTTTTGTTTTTTTTTATTGGCCATCTCCAAATTTGCCTAGAATCTTGTCTCTTCTATGCATTGGTTAAGTAAGTGTGTGATACATGGTATCAGTATTAAGCTTGTGGTAACCCACACAGAAATTGAGTCCTTTTCTGGCACAATCGCATAGGTGAGGCCTATAGACTGATAACTGTAAATGACTCCAAGTGCCAGCATTTCCTTGATTTCCTTTTCCAAGTTCTGGACTATTTTCCCTGTAACTCTGAAAGGTGAACACCTGATAGGGGGTTTGTGCCCCATCACCCCCTGGTGACCAGCTAAATCAGTGTGCCTCAGATTGCTGGAGGATAGCTATTGGTAGCCTGCATTAGCTCTCTGATTTCTGACTTCTGTGACAGGTTAAATTTGTCAGATTGGGATGAATTTCAGTGTCCAGCTGTCTCCTGCCTGTGCTATCAGATCCAACAGAGGGTCATCCTTGGCCTCTTCCCACTGTCCACACGTAGTAAAGACCAACCCTTGTCTGTCATGTTCTTCATAGCTACATGATGACCCTGCCTTAGAAGGTTGAGGTTCCCCTTGAAAGATTCCAGCTCTTATTCGTTTGTTTTTTGATGACAGAAAAATTATTGAAGCAATTCTTCTGTTGCAAATAAATCTGATTTATAACCAGTCAAAATGTTTTTGACACTGTGAATGAATATTTGAAATCTTTGGGTTTGCCTTGTGGATTATGTTTACACAGCTAACAATGCTAACGTAGCATTACACCCTTAAAAGGAACTTAAGGCACTCCAGGGTGCTGTGGCACCGTGGCTAAGAATCAGTGTTTTATCGTAGTGATAGCTGCATGACTATTTCCATTATTTAGCTATTTGATCACTTTGAAGGTCTCCTTCCAGGCTGCTTTGAGCTTGTTTTTCTGTAGAAGGTTCAGCTGAGGTGTCCTATATACCCAACACCCTCCTCCTATACAGCAGTTCAAAAGGGGAGAATTTGGTGGATTCTTGAGGAACTTCTTGATAAAAACAAAGCAGCTAGGGTAGACATTTATTCTTTGTAAATCAGTACCCACACCACAAGTTTTCAGTAGCATTTTCAGAATTCTGTTAAACCTCTTCACCACCAGTTCATGCGTTTCTGCCCTTTTATCTTTTTCCTGTGTTTTTTTCATTTTGGGGTGTCGTTTTTGTCTAGTTTCACCCATATAATTTGGATGAGGGTATTTGGTACACTAGATGAAATGCACCACATTTTGGGATAGACCTATGTAGGATCTATGGATTCTGATGATTTTGTTGCGGGGGGAGGGAGGCTGTTGATTGTGATGGTAAGGTGAAGGTTTCACATTTCTTGTTAAGGCAGGGTTGTGTTGTAATTGGTATCTGATTGGAAGGGGGAGTTCGCTTCTGATAATTAGTTGGCTGAGGTTAGGGGATTGTTTTGAAAGCCAGGAATGAGGAGGTGGGGGTAGGGAATATTTTTAGCATGGTTTGATCCTTTTCAAGTATAAATGGTAGTTGTTTGATCTTCCTTACTGGTTCAAGTGTAGGATAGTAGGTAACAGCCTAAGGTGTGTAATCAGTGGGGGTTTTATTTTTGTATTGTAATATTTGGGTGGCTCTTTAAAAGATAGTGTCTATTTCTCTGCTGCAGTATCCTTGCTGAGTAAAGGCAGTGTTGCCTTCTCCCCTACTTCCCCCTGAGGGTGGGTACCTTGTGCATGAAAGCTTGTCTAAGATGTTTCTCAATTATACCCGTTGATCTAATAATTAAAAAAAAAAAAATCACCACAAAATATTATTGCCTTGTGCATATCTCCTGGACCATCACGGCTGCAAGATTACTTCAAGACCACTTGTAACAGTTCTCAGCTTCAGTGCAGGATTACATCTTTAAAACAGATCTTTAAACTCTTAAATGCTAAGCATATCCAGAAGATCAAAGGAAGGATTAACCTGGTAGAGTAAGGAACTGGTATTGACACTTATTATGTAAGGATTTAAGTATTAACAAATTTTTCATAACAATAATACTGAGTGTTCATATCACATGAATTGCTTGTTTTGTCTGACCTCTTCCTATGTTCAGCAATTGTATGCAGATCTGTTACATTATAGTGTAGCAAAAACATTTTGTATCCAGACTTTGTATGGTGTTTGAGGACAATATTTTGGATTTAGGATAACAGGGTGTATAGAAAATGCTGTTTCTGGGCTTCTAACATGGTGTATTGTATATAAGTTCCAACAGTGATTTGCAGAGGAAATCTTGTCTTTGGTGCATTTTTACCCAATATGATGAATGACACTGCCTGAAGCAATCAGCCTAATATTGCAGATCCCCTTTAAAACTTCTAATGTGTTTTAATAAGTTAGTAAAGAATTTCTTATAAGTATAAGTGACATTTTGGCGTATTAATTTTTCAGAGGTGGCGTGACTTCAGTTCTCAATCCAAGGGCAGGCGCGTGCGTGTGTGTGTGTGTGTATTAAGGCTGTTGAAAGTTTCGGTAGCTGATTCAATTTGGAGGAGATTCAGCCTGATTTGGGAACCAAATCTCCAAATCGAATTGGGAAACCAAGTAAAAGCTCCAAATTGATTTGAAGCATCTGAATTGCTTCGGAAAAGTTTCAGCCAATTCAGAGGTTCAGCAATAGACTAAACAGGCAGCTAACAGCTGCCTACAGCTGGTAAGTCTATTAGGGTTGGGGGAGGGAGGAAGGAAGGGGCGTGGGGGAGGGATTGGGGCTGGGGCTGGGACAAGCTGCCCAACCGAGGTGGGAGTTGCGTTACGTGGGGACGGGGGCGAGGGGATGCAGGATGCAGAATGGGGACATGGCAGCGCTGGGAGCGGGGGCCCTGCCCTGCTGTCACTAGCCCAGCTGGGACAGGGGAGGGCGGGATGTAGGCGCGGCTCGCTTCAGGCGGAAGGTGGCAAATGGCAGCAGGGGATATCCCCCGCAGCAATTCCCACTGGGCCAGAGGCAGGCACAGCTGGGAGAGCTGCGGGAGAAGCCCCCATAGCTGCCCAGCCCCAGCCTCCGGCACTTCAAAAAAAAAAAACAAAAAACAAAACCAAACAAAAAAAAGCCCTAGACTCATTAGCTTTGGTAGCAGCGATTTTTGGGGCTTGTGGCAGAGCCCCCCCTGCACAGCACGGGGCAGTGGGGATTACCCCTTCCCTCTTCTTGGCACCCGTGCTGCAGCTATTGCATTGTGCGGGTGCAGTGTGGCTCAGCAGGGCGCCATGCTCTGTCTGAGAGCTGGAGTAGCTCCACATGTCAGCCAGAGACCGGCAGCACTCAGCCCCAGCAGCCCCAATTCTCAGACAGCGGGAAGCACCCGGCCGAGCCATGCTACACCCATGCCATGGGGCAGCTACCATGATCATCACTGCCCCACGCTGCATGGGGGGGCTTCTGCCATGAGCGCCCAGAGGCCCCCAATTGCTGCTGCCAGAGCCAGTGAGTGTGGGGCTTTTTTTTTTGTTTTTTGTTTTTAACTGCTGGGATGCTGGGGCCAGGCAGAGCATTTGTCTGGTTGGGGCTGGGCACATGGGGAGATGGGGAGCGGGGGCTGTGTGGGGGGGCAGCCTTTGCCAGATGGCGCCAGAGCCCCCAGAGTCACTGCTACTGCCAGTGAACAGTTTTTTTTGATTCCCAGACTGCTGGGGTCATGCGGGGGGCGTGGCCCATCAGGGGTGGGGCCTGGTGGGGGGGTAATTGGAGAGTGCGGGGTTGTGCCCCAGATCCCCCACAGCTGCTGCTACAGCTGGTGAGTGTGGGGTTTTTTTTTTTAAGTGCCAGCAGCTGGGGCTGGGCAGGGGATGGGTCTGGGCAGGGCAGCCATGGGGGCTTCTCCCATGGCTTGCCTCTCCCTGACTGATCCGAATCATCGAATCAGCACTGAATCGTCCAAAGCTGATTTGGCTGAATCAATTAAGGACAGTGATCCGAACTCTGAATCAAATCACTGTCCTCTGAATCGGCTGAATCTGAATCAAATGCTTCCCTATTCGCACAGACCGAATATATTTGTATGTGTATAAAAGTTGAAGTGTACATGATAGTTAAATAGACAGAACGTGCATTTCAGTTTGATTTCATTTTAAATTATTCACTTCTGCTGTGCATTTCCCTTTCGGATTTGGTCAGAAAGCCCAAGGGTGAGCACTATGACTTGGCATTAAAAAAGTATAACTGTGTACCAGTTTTATTTGTGAACTAGCATCTAAATAGTTAAAAACTGTTTCATGGCACAGAAAAAAGAATCCTCCAAACACTCTGTGCAGTGGCAAATAATTAAGGTAGTTAGAACTTAGCACAAGGGGCACTAAGTTTGCATTTGATCTCCTTTAAAATAATTTTCCAATCTATAAACACACCTTGTTGAGAATAGAGTATAATCTCTTGTATGACATAATCTTATTGATTTGAGTAGAGGCCTTCCTTTTCCTGATCAAAGTCAGTTTAAATACAGGAAGGTTTGCTCAGCTACAATAGTGATTGCCTTGCAAGCAGACCTCTAGTGTTACTAGTTCCTGACAGCTGCAAGCCAGCCTCTGGGCATCTTGCTAAATTTTCAAATGTAATTATACAGTAGACTTCCTTTAACAATTTCTGTGTTTCCCAGCTATAATTATAACAGCATTTTCTTGCTTCTAGCCTGTTCCTTATCTTGCAACCCACCTCCATATCTCCTACCTCTGGTTAGTGCTATCCAGTGGGCTGACAGAACCAAAATAAGCAGAGCTTCTTTTCTTTAACTTCACATGGAAGGTTTCATCAACATGCAAGATACTTTTCTGATCTACATTTCCCATCACATTGCACAAAGGACTGTGGGTTAGTATACTAGTTTTATTCTTAAAACACAGTTGATATTAATCTAGTAGGCAGGAAATTACCAAGGGCTACATACAGCATGGCTCAGGGAGAAGGGAAAGTAAGCTTTCCTATTGTTGAATCAATTATAGATAAGGGTCTGCTTTACTCGAGGTGGTGGCCAGCCAATTTCGAGAGCAGATCATGGCTGGCCTCCATTTTCAAGGGGTCATTGTGGCAGGTTCCCTTCCACGCCTGTAGCTGAGGGGCCATAGTGCTCCCCCTTCCACTGCTGATTGGTGGAGTGCTGTCCATTATATGGCCCCACCCCTTGCCACTGGTTGGCAGAGAGGGCTGTCTTATGCATCCCCACCCCTTGCTGCTGAGCCATTGGGGAACCAGCATTTTATTTTTATTTTTTTTTCTCCCCCCCTCCCCCGCCCTCCAGATTTCGTAGAGATCACTCAATTTTGTGATTTTTTCACAAAGTCCACATAATCACAATTTGGGTAGGCCTGAAGTATAGAACTGTTTTTCTAACTTGAGTTTTGTGTGCATGAGACTTTCTATAAAACAAGAAGAGTGTACTACCTGTATAATAGGTCCTTTACCTACCCTACATAACATAATAGTTCCTTTACCTACCCTACATAACATAAATACCACTTAAATCTCTTGTGATGTATCCAACCATTCTCTTACAACTCTATCCAGTGTTTAAATTAATGAAATCGTGGCCTGACACTTAAAATCCATCCTGTATGTTTGTTTATGCAAGCTCCTGTTCTGTTTGATGCCTTGCAAGATAGAAGTTTGTATCCTGAAAATAACAAGATAAAAATTGGGGAACGGGTAAAATATAGGTATTTTTTTCCAGTTCTGCTGTGTATCTTTTCCCCCCAGTAGAAGCCAAAATGTTTATATCAGATTCATCCTGTCTCTTTAAAAATGCCATGTTTTTACATTTTAAGAAGGCTTTTACATTTCAGTTTTGTTTTCTAGGTCATGTAATATTTTTTACTTTACTTCTATAAGCTGAAAGAGAATATTGCTGAATATGCTAAAGTAGGTATGGTTGGCTTTTTTGTGTTTTTTTTTTCTTTTGTTTTGTTTTGTTTTGTTTTAAGCCTGGCATTTAAGTAGACAAGGAAGAATCATGTTTAATGCTGCCTTGATAATAAATCGTACTATAATTGATTGTTGATAGAAGCCCTTAAAATACATTTTTATGGTTGAAATGTACTTTGGGTAAACAGCATTCAATTTGCCTATTAAAACAATTCACTGTATTATTGTGGTTACTTTGGGTATTAAGTAAGTAGGACTTTTCCAACAACAGTAATTGGTTGACACTGTTTGACCTTAATGCAAAGCTACAGTATTTAATGAACAAACGGGGGGGATAAAGTTTTGATAAATAAGGCAATTTTCCTGAAACCTTTACAAATATGCTTGAAGTCTTTTAGTGTTAGATTGACGGTTTCTCCTTTTGTGAAAAGAATAAGTGAATAATTTAAGGCTATATTTCATGTTTTCAGATCTTCATTCTGTCATATAAATAATAGACTGTTGAAAAGCAGAAGTATCTGCAGTCACTGCTTTAATAGACCTACACTAGTGAGTATCTTACTCTGTTTCTGGTATTTTAAATGTCTCTTTCATCAATTTATACTGGAAGAAATGTACTTGCTAAACTATAGAAATGGGGCATCCATGGGATGCCCCATGGATCTATTTCTATAGATCCATGGCACTTCTTGACTTCCGTTTTTCATGATATCCAAATTCCAAACATGAAATATGCCACATAATAGTGCACTACTTAGTGAAACTACTCATTTTGTAAACACTTTGTTTGGCATTATAATAGCTTTAATATTTTTAGGTTTTTATTTTTGTGAGATATTTGTAGAATTTTGACTGACAGCTGTTGTGAAAATAGAATATGTGGACCTTCAAAACTAAAGCCAGATACAGAGTTCGTTAACATTAGTGGAAAGATTCTTAACGAAATGCCTTTGAATTTGAATCCAGTACCACGCATGCAGGGCTTGGGACATCATCTCTTGATGAAAAAAATCTGACAGTTGTATACTTGGTATAAGACTTCTCTATTAATTGATTCAGGAAAGGTGCTTTTATGCTGTTTTATAAATTTTTTTTTTTTTTTCTTTCAGGGAAGGGAGGAAAAAATTAAAAATGGAATTAACAAGGAAGCTATCATTCCTTTGTTTTTTTTTTTTTTCTTTAAGCAGGCCTAGCCTGCTTAATGTTGCATGTGAAGTCTTAAATAAGACATTATCTGAACAACTCTTAAGTAGCCAAATATTGGAAATGTTTAATACTCTTTATCAATATAACCACCTTGTTTATGACAGAATATAGCTTATGTAGACCAGTGGAAAAGCGGGGGGGGGGGGGGG
>NW_005841933.1:1133389-1148809 GCF_000455745.1 Alligator sinensis
GGGGGGGGGGAGTCAAACTTTTTGGCAGGCATGCCACAAATTAAGTCCTGTATCCTCCCAAAGTGCCAATCTAATTTCCTTCCCCAACCCAATCTTACGCAATAGTTTCTACTTCCTACTCCATCTGCCACTGTGCTGCATGCCTCCTCCCCAGTCTGCCATGTGCCACACACAGGTAGCCCATGTCACTTGTGGCACATGCCACAGGTTAGCCACCCCAGATACAGATCTCTAGTCTATTCAGTAACAGTTTTACTATATTTAACTTCCTTCATGTAAACACCATATTTCTCTTCTAAATTGCTACTTGGAGGGTGTATCTACACGTCTCCGTACGGAGACGTTGCTACAGCGCTGTGCTCGAGTACTTCGCTTTGGAAGTACTAAAGCCTGGTGCAGTATGGGCAGTGACTGCATTGTGTGCACAACTAGATTTTGCTGCTACGTTGCTGTAGTGGCGTGCTATACCCAGGGAGTGGCCTGCTATACTTGGGGAGCTTGGCGATGTAGTGGCAATTGGGTGTAGATGGATATGATTGCTACGTTGCCATAGTACCCTGTACGGTGACATAGCGTGTTGCTACATCGCTGTAGAGCGATGTGTACGCGTGCCCATGGTTATTCCAACTACCAAGCATCTGCTCTTAGTTTGGACTGATACAGCAGCATTCTTGCCATCCTTTGCCTTTCAGGTTTTGTGTGTTGTCACAACTGCATGACAAATGAAAATGTGATAGGACAGTGGTTTTCAATCTATGGTCTGCAGACTAGGGGCTTGCAAAAGATGACTATGATTAATCAAAAATATATGAATACCTGCACTTACAATTCAGAGGGGTCTACACCTCCATTTTAAATTTCCAAAAGAGTCTCTAGCTCCACTTGAAATTTCTTAGGGGTCTACATATGAGAAAAGGTAGAAAACCACTATCATAGAAGAACTATTTTTTGTGATAGAATTCTAGGTGGAATTGCTTGCCATGATGTATCATTGAATGACTTTGCCCTATAATTTGCTTCTAGAAGTGGCTAATACCTGATGCTTTGGAGAAAACTGAAAACTCTCCATTAGTATAATTTAAATATTTTACTGTTTTGACAGGCCCCTGTCTGTCTCCAGGCACTTGATGCCTTTATTTTGTGTAGTCAGGTTCCTCTTAACTCTTATTTTCCTAGATATATTATGTTTTAATAACCTGTCATAGACTCTGTGTTGCTGTAAGTCCCTATTCATTGCTGCTGTTTGTTTTAGTAACTTATTAATGCATATATTTTAGTCTCTGGTGATAATTCTGTTTCTCATTCTCTGTAAGTCTCAAATTTTTTATTTCAGTTTTTCCAAAACTACATCTAATTCAATATTTTAACACTGGAAATGGTAGCTCATAGCTTTTGAATTTTAACCATTTCAAAAATGTGGAAATGAAGAACACCCACTTTCTTAAATCTTTCTTGGTTTCCCATTTATTTTAGAAAAAAGTTGTAGTCGAGAACTCCAATCTTGATTCTGGAGATTAATGGATTTTAAGAATAGTTCAGAGCGTTATGTGAACCAGACTGTCCTTTCCCAATAGGCTGAGGCAGCAAAGTGCTTCTTGCTATCTAGGGATGTGGTGGCACTTGTGTTATGGTATGGATATTAGCCTGGTTCCAAATAAAGTTTAAGGAAAAGGGTTCAGGAGCCAGACAGAGGAAGGTGAAGAGGGGGTGGAGATAGGGGGAAGACATGGAAATTCATAATTTCTTTGGATGCCCACTTTTTCAGAAGTGTTTTATTGCTTCTACTGTGGAGAAGATCATTCAAATCAGTCATGGAGACATTTCTTATCTCTACATAAGAGAGAGCTTCTTAACATACCAATCATCTTAATCATGCTAGTCAACTAAATCTATTAGCAACCTTATTTTATGATATTTAATGGAATACAAGTTTTGTTGTTACCTTTGTGCTCAGAGATTCTAATCAAAGCTCCATTGTACTAAGGAAGGACCACCTAACTCTAACAGCCTACTAGACTATTCTGGTTAAGAAACATGAATTTCTTAGACCATGACACAGATGAGACTGATGCAGCCAGCACCTTATCCAGTTATGTTTTGTTTTTCCCAGCGTGAATGGACTGGTACCCTTTTAGAGCTGTGTCTGTTTGGGGATGGCCTTTGATATGAGTCCAGAGCAGGACTTACACTACTTCCAGATGCATGAGTATAAAATACCTTAATTTCTTTGACCTCTCCCCCCAGTTACGTTAAACTTTCTGTAAAGATATAAAGTCATAGTTCCTTTCTTACAATCTAATTTCAGATGAAGTAAAATAAACAGGAGGAGGAATTGGGGGAAGATATAGATCCAACAGTAGGACATATGGCCACTATCTATCATATTTACCTGAATTCAAAATGACTTTGGATTTTAGGAAGACCCCGCCCCCACAAAATAAAGATTCTTTACATGGAGAGTTATAAATTTGTTACAATTTTCCATGTATAGAATCTAGTTAGTGCAGAGTCATTGTAAATTAGTCTTCCCCTCACTGCTGTAGCAAAGGGAACAATGGCACTGGGGCAAGCTGTGGGGAGGCAAGAGGCAGAGAGTTAGATAGCCTGACTTCAGCCCCTTGCCTACCTGCCACCTGTCCTCCCTTCCATTTGCCCTTCTCACCACTGCATGCTGTGCAGCTGGGTGCCTCCATGTTGGGTCCCATTCTGCTCTGTGGATCTGAATGGAGCCAGGGAGTGGGGAGGGAATCTGTGCAGAGCCAGGGAGCAATGCAGGGCCCAGCACTGACTTCCAGTACTGCATTTTTGCTCAATGCTTGATTCTAAAACGAGGCTTCATTTTCCCCATGTTGAATGGGGAGGCAAAGCATATTGTAATTAGGTTAGTACAATAAATGGTTCATATTTTGGTTTTTAAAGATAATTTATATAGAGAGAATCTGGATTCTTCCCTTTTTTTTTTTTTTAAGCCAATAGTGATATGTATTTTTTTTCTTAATTGGTGAAATTTTACTGCTATCAGGTTTGTTATCGGAAGCAATTGTGGTAAGTGGACTTTATAATCTGAAAACTGTATTTCATTACATACTTTAGTGACAGGCTAATAGCAATCAAATTGTCCAAATACCATTCATTTATATTATTAGCAAGTAATGTGGGAGTATTGTAAGCCCTGTATAACTAGATGCATCACTTCTAATTCAAGTTTAACACTGGGGTGGTAACTCAGCATGCTTGTGATTAAACCATTTTAGTATTCTTAAAAATATGGCAACTAAAATGACACATTTTGATTTTTGGTTGACTGAGATGACACCTTTTTGGAAACTGGAAACAATTGATTTGATATTGTGTGTTCAAGGTGATGTTGATACAATTAAAAAAAAAAAAAAAGCAAGGTTCAGTTAACAGCATATAGATTATTTCAGAACAACTATTTTACTGATGTATATGTATTTCTGTATTCATGTATTTACGTGTAAAGAAATCCGTAGTGCATTTCCTTAAGTAATAATTAGGGATCTACCTAAATCACGGGTGTACTTACCAATTTTTCCAGGTTGATCACAGCATAAAGTTCTAATTCTGTGGTCATTTTTGTAGTGGCCCCACCCCTCGTTCCTGATTGGAGAGGCCTTGGGGGTGGGGAGGGGATGAGGGGGCAGCTGCCATCTTGATAGCTGGCTTCCCTTCATGTGGTCCCATTCCTCAGCACTGATTGGTGGAGAGGCCCTGGTGGGGGTGGGAGGAATGAGGGGGCAGCTGCCATCCTGTCTGCTGCCCTTTGTGCCACCCTTCCAGCTGGTGACTTCTCCTGGCAGTGAGAACTGCTGGCTCCCACTGGGGAGTAAGCATTTTATTTTTATTAAGCTTTTTTGTTGATTTGGGGGGGGTGGGGGAGGGGGGTTGCAGACAGTTTCGGATTTCGTGGTATCCATGAAATCTGTGAAGCTGCGAATTAAGTAGATCCCTGGTAATCGTGTGCAACAAGTTAGGCAACTGAGGACCATTGTGATGCTCTGTAAAGGCCGTCCCATGCTGCCAGGCTCGCTCTCTCTCTTGTCTTTCAAGGTCCCGCTTTGCTTTCTTGCCTGTCACATCTTTATGGAAATTTAATGAAAAGGGAGGCTGCCTTCAGAGATTGAAGAGCCTAAGGCGATCAACTCTCCCAACCTTACTTGCCTTAAGGGCTTAAGTTGTGACTTCCAACCACCTCCATATTCACGTTCATGCCTCGCAGATAGGACCCTGCTCTGGCTCTAGTCCTTCTGGCTTATATACTACAAAAGCCCTGCCCCTTTCTGGTCAAGTGCCTCCACTGTCAGCTGACTTGACCACAGGGCTGTTCCTTAACCCCTGCTCTGCTGGTTTCCTGTGCCTGTGCTACAAAAACCCTGCTTTTAAATGGGCCATGCCACTTTCTAGTAACAGGGTAAGGGTTCCCTGTTACGCAGTGTTTCAAAGTTTGCTTTAAAATGAGCTTTTTGCTCTGGCAATAATGATAACATTGCCAGACGTACCATATTTTCTTACACAGAAAACACCTCCAGTTAAAATATCCTCTGTTTTTGGAGGACTCAAGGTAGGAAAGAACAGATTTTTTTAGAGTTATGGCCAACAGAGGAAGACCTCTGGAAATACGGCACCAGGAACTTCCTAGTGTGGCAGTTTGTCTCCTACCATGCCACACTTCTTGAACACTTTCTGGGAGGGCTTACTCTGTCACAGAAGGTTAGAGCTAGGCCATTGCAAGGGCAGTAGCAAGACTTGCTTCTTTATTGTAAGTAGTCATTTACACAGGTTCCTGTAAATAAAGTGCTGTTTCCACATCATGAGCCCCATCAAGATACTGCCAACATTTCACTTGCTTATTTGGCATAAGGAACAGTGTGAAGCCAATAGCTACATCTGCGAGAGGATTAACACAGGTCTCTACCCCTGCAGTTTACTGAGCATACAGTGGTAGACATCTGGACAGCTGCATGGTAAGCACATGTTCTCCCAGAATGCTCTTTTTCCAGAAAAGAATAGCTTCCCCGCTTAAAACATGAACCCCAATTTGGGGCGGGGTGGTGTGATTTTTTTTTTTTTTTTTTTGGGGTGGATGATGCATGTTGTATGTGAGAGAATACAGTATTAGCTGATGAAGACTGTAGGTGGGTATCTAGGTGGGTTGTTTTTTTTAAGTGCCTAGATGTTTTTCTTCCTAAGATATACTCTTTGAATAGGGAAACTGGCCTTTTTCCCTCAGAGATGCAAACATTTACATTGTTTCCCATTAAAAAGATTGGATTGCTGTTTATATTTAATGTGTTTTTTATTTTGAGAGAAATTATTCACTTTTGTAATAGTGGTAATCTTTAAAACAGCTTACAAAGGATTAATAAATGATAATTGTTTATCTGTAGTTGGTGACCAATGTGTCAAATTTGCTGAGAACTCCAGAATAACACCTTTGTGTGATAGGCTTATAACTATCCATACCATACACTACTAGTGCTTGTAACATTAAGTTTATATTCTTACATTTATGACCTAAAGGAATAATAAATAATTAATTAAAGTTATTGGTAAACTAGCAATGCAGAAAGAAGAATCCAGACATTCAAGGAAATCAATATATAGTTGGAGGGTATAGGGCAAATGTTGGGGAAATAATTTAATTACGGAATTTGCTAGACTCTGGCATAGTCTCCTCAGGGGAGTAAGGGAAACTTTGTAACCTAGAGCTTTTAAATCTATACTGAGCAAAGTACACACAGTTTAGGCATGAGCAAAGGGTGATCAAAGCTGTCCTTCTGTCTCTCTCCCCCTCCTCCCCAACTTTTTGTTCTGTATTTGGTCCTATAAAACATTTATCTGACCTGAAGCAAGAGTTCAGTTTGTCAACTCTGTTATTTCATTATATGAAAATCTTCATAAGGAATCTGGAGTGTCTTAGTGCATTATCCATGTAAGGTAAATCAGCAATTAAAGAATGTTTCTAGCAAAATTTACTTTTAATCTCTTAATTCTTTGCCGTATTTTTGCTTTTGTTGTCTTGATGCAAACTGTACTTCAAGGTTTTGGTGTCAGAAATTTTAATCTGATTCCTTCCATTATTCTAGTGCAGGCTTGTCCAACATACAGCCCATGGGCCACCATGTGGCCCTCCAAGCTGTTTTCTGAGGCCCTAGGTACGGCGATGGAAAACAAAAGTAAACACTACTTTCGTTTTGGGGGGGAGGGGGGGTGATGTGATACTGCTTTCTGTGAGGTCTTTGAATATGGCTCACTGGCCCACTGGGTAATAAAAAAGTTCATGATCTGGCCCCACATTCAAGAAGGTTGGACACCCCTGTTCCAGTGGTTGGGCCTTATCCCAATAGTATTGACTGCAGAATGTTCTTTAAATTGGTATTCTCAGAAAAGGCTGTTGTGTTTATATGTCAAAAAACACCTGTCACTGCTGAGCTGGATCATTTTGCTTATGCTGTTCTTTAGGAGACTGTTCAGTTTGCTTGGCTTTATTGATAGCAAACATTTTTTGCGCACAGTTCTACTTCTGACATCTATAAACATGTTGATTATTAGTTTATCATGTCTTTCCAGTAGGTGTCCAAAGCTTCTTCAAGTCCAGTCTTTGTAAACTGCCACCACATTCACTGTACTTCCTTTATTGCATCTTTTTCTCACTTAAAATATAATCATTTAAACAAAAAAAAATTAAATTCTTAGCCCTTATAGGTTATGAATAGCACTAACTATCATAGTTTATTTTCCATGGAATCGGTGGAACAGAGGCAGCCTCAATACAAATTTATCTGCATTTTCCTTCCCCAAATGTATCCTGCATTTATCTGCGCCCTCTGTGTGGCGCAGTTCAGAGTCATGTGATTCCGTATCTAATTCAAAACTTCTTCTCACATAAACAAGAAAGCAATTTTTAAAAAGTAGTTTGTTTCTTCCTCTTCCTTAACGATTTCCTAGTTTTGCCTTAACTAAATTGCTACCCCAATATTTGCAATATTTGTCAATATTTAACTTGGAATAATTGAGCAAATAATGAGATGACACAAATGAGGTATTTTTAAAAAGTCATTTGAAAACCTGGAAATGTTAGCACCACACATGTACAATGTTGGCATTGCTCTATGTGAAGCACCAATTTATGTGTTTAAAGACCTTCAAACATCTTTTGATCTGAACAGCTTTTGGAAAACTGTTGCATTCAAATCCATGACAAGTACTAATTCCATTTAACTTTTTTTTTGTGTTCTGTACCATTTCAAAGCTTTCCTGATATCCATTTTTAAATGTATATACGTGTTAAACTTGTGTGCATTCTTTAAGCATGCATCGTGTTGCCAGACCTGCAGTAGAAGTAGTGTGTACTATACAGTAAATTAAAGAAATAGAGCCTCTGCATCAGAACAATTTTCATGCCTCACTCAATTCCTAATGTAAATTAGTAGGAACATTGGTTATCCATTTGAGAAATTGAGTTGGTATAAAAATAAAAATGCACTTATGGTGTGTGGTGCTTTGTGTATCATCTTGGGAGTGTTTTTCTGTTTATCTGTCACTTGCATTAGAAAAAGCAGTCGCTGGCTGCAGGTGACATTAAAAATTAAAGGTTAACCTCAATTTCTTTAGTGACCAGACGTGGGGCAGAAAGTTCCTATGGTTGTGTGTAAGGTTTTTGGAACTGTCAAATAGAGTTAAGAAGTGAAGACTTGTAGGTTTGATATTTTTCTTCATTTCTGTATGTATCTGGACATGTCATTTCAATATTATCAAACTTTCATTTAATTTGTGTTTGCACATTTCTTATTGCCTGCAAATGCCTGAAATTTTTAAAAATGAAAAATTCTGTGAGCTTAGATCATGCCAACTTTTATAAATTTGGGAATTATTTATTCTTGAAGAAAAGAAAGAAAAGAATATTCAGTGGTCAAAGCATCTTAACTGCCTTGTATTAAGGAACAGATCAGTGTTTCAAAAGCAGTCAAAACTGTAATGGAAAGTTTTTGTAGAAGAACTTTTTAAAACTTGTATTCCCAAAATGTAAATTGTTGTTTTGTGGATATGGGAAGCAGTGTTGGAAAATCTTCCTTCCATTACCAAGACTTGCCTTTGTGCATGTGTGTATTTTGGTAAAGTGTGCTTATACTAGTATGAATTTGATTTGCTAGTATAATATGATGCATTCTTCCATTCCCAATGTAAGTACTGCAGAAAGTAAAACCTTTCTGCTGGTTGGAACCGTCATTTTCTGCCATAGTGAACTACATCAAGAGCAAATTTCTTGGCACTTGGGACCCAAAGTTGTTGCAAACTGAAACTCTGGCTTTTGGTGTCCCAGGGGCTGTTGCTCTTAGCAGTTGCTCTTTTGACTTGACTTCCTCATGAAATGCCATATTTGACGTATAATCAGTATACCTGATTGTGTATTTGACTGCTAAATGAGAATGAGCAGGCAAGAAAGAAAACTGAAATTGCGTGCTCTGCCTGCATGACTAAAATTAGGCTACCAAAATGCAGCTGTTCCCTTTTTCTTTGCTTGAGGGGTGAATCTGTCCTTGGCTATATTATAGCTCCTTTTAAAATGTCATTAGGGAAAGCAATGAATATTACTTGAAAGAATATGAATATTATTTTGGGAAAGAACGTCGACAGAGGTTTTAGGAGGCTTAGTACATTGGCCATTCGTAGCATTGTGTAAAAATGACACATCTGTGTATTGCACTGTGCACTAAGCTTGATGTAGTTCTTTGAAGGCTTGGTATTGTGTAGATTTTCAGTCTTTGGCTTAAATCATAGTCATCATTCTTTGGTGAAAAAGTAATTATGCATACTCCACATGATTCATCTACGATTATTTTGTTTGAGCCTCTATTTAAAGCAAATAATTTCTCCAAAGATGTAGAGAAAAATTTAAATGCAAATAAATAACTTATTTCCTTTATTCCTTCCAAAGCTAGTCTCTCTCTATATATTTAAAAAATTATTTATTTTTCTATCAAACAGAGTTGTACTTGAGCCTTACTGATTTGTTGGGTAATTCAGTCTGTTTTGTTTTAATTTAGGTAATGACAACACTGACCAAACATATTTAACCTATGAAGTAATGTATAAAGGAACCCAAGAGCTGGCTCTGGATTTAGGACCCAGTTGCCTTGTTCCGGGGGGGGGGCACCTAACCTTCAGACCAACTATGACCTTCCGTTCTATAATAAGCAAATTTATTCATGCACAGTGGTAACGGAAAAGAAATAATACAAACAATCAAGCAGTTCTATACACCTGCCACTCCTAGGGCTGTTATAAGGGTGAGGAAACGTACGGCCAGGATGCAGACTTCACTAACTCTCTCTCTTAGTTGTCAGATGTCAGCATGCCAGCAGCCTGGAGTTGGGATGCCAAGGCCCACCCCACTTATACTAGAGTGGCTCATCTGTTTTCATGAATCTTAGATGTTATTTGTATTTCTCTCAGCCTCCTAGTCATTTCAAAAGGTCCTGATGAAGTATAGTCAGATAACTGTACATATTATACATGACTTTTCTCAGTCTTACAGGAGTTCGTTGGTGGCTGAAATAGGTGATAGTGAGATGCTTGGAATGAGTTACCTTAAAACTCTGCTTCATGGAGTTTCTGCAGAATCTAATGCTAAGTTGTCCAGGAAGATTTCAAAGCTGCCTTTTAAATCAGAGGCAGGGAAATTGCCTGCCTCTTGCTGGCAGCCAGACTTCATTTCCCAGAAGCCCCTGCCCTCATGGCTTGGACTGGTCTCCATGAAGACCCCAGCTGCACCTGTGCAGGAAAGCTGAGGCTGGGGTTGCCATGGAGACCAGCCTCAGCTGTGCCAGCAGCACGCAGCTACAGGGGGCTGCTCTGGAGCTGCTGGGAAGTTGGGATGGGGGCAGCTTTCTCCGGAGCCAGGACAGAGCCACGATCTGTAGCCTGCACACTCTGGGCAGGGGTGCACAAGCAGGGGTTTGCGGCTCGGCCCTGGTTCCTTGCAACCGTGACAGCCTGGTTTGGAGCCAGGGCAGAGCTGCAATCCCTTGCTTGTGTGCCCCTGCCTGGAGTGTGCAGGCTATAGATCGCAGCTTTGTCCTGACTTCCTTCACTTAGGACATTGCTATATTTCTGTTTTCAAGCATTGCACCCCTTTAATTGTGTAGAATTTTTTTTTTTTTATATATGAACGTTTGATTTCTTTGATTTGCTCTGATACTGGTGATTTATGGATGCTTTCTTGCATACTGCAGTAACAGGGCCTACCACATGGGGGAAAAATGTTGCAGTTTTCTTTGGCAATGCAGTTTAAAAGGCCCTTTTTATAAGCATTTTAATTACAAGATTGGTTGGAAAGAGCATGAAGGTTCATAGCCACTAGTTAATTTTGCTAGGAAAATAATTAAAACATATAAATTCTTTAATCAGATTATCTTTTTGTCACTCAGGTTATTCAGGATTGTACTTGTTCTGTTAGACAAATATATTTTCATTTTTCTAATTAAATATACAATTGGACAATGGCACAGATCTATTTGATGAAAGGTAGTACCAATTTTTGTTTAGGTGTAATAACAGATGAAAGACTTTTGAAGTGGAGATAAATCCTTTATTATCTACTTTTAGATATTCCCATGGTAGCTGGGAATATTCTTTCCTTTTGAATATTGTTCAGGCAAGTTTTTATATTGGAATACTTGCTCCTTAAAGTGCTCTAGGAAAAAATGGATTTAGGACTGAACATTATACTGCTAGATTTTCATCTCTAGGATGCAACTGGCATGTTAATCTGGCTTTACTCTTTCCATGAATGAATTCCAGAGGTTTGAGATGGGCAGACCCACTTCACTAAGAGTTTTTGCTTGTGGGATCCCACAATTCAATCATATCCTCTTTTTCACTGTATTTGTAGGGTCACTGTGGGGATTGCCTAATGATAACCATGTTTCACATCAATATGTTAATGACACCCAGCTCTGTCTGCTCATTATCAGGCATAGACAGGCAGATGTCTGCTCTCCCAGAGTCTGGGGGAAATAGGTACTTATATGGAAAATATCTGGCACAAGCTTAATCCAGGAAGGAGAAGTGATATTAGGCAGGAGAAGCATTTTGAGGTTTTTTTCCCTACCTTGATAATATCTGCTCCAGTGGTCAAACTGGTTCATGAACTTGGTGTCCTTTTTTTAAACTTATCTCTAAACAATAATATTTAAAGAGAACTGGTAGCCAGAAACACCTTTTTCCCATTTTCATCGGGATAAATGTATTCATCTATCATTCAAATAGGGAACTACCTGTACTTCTTAATATTGCTGGATTTCAAAGCTGCATCATGCTAATGCAATTCCATGTTGAAAAATGCCTGCAGAAAATAGCTAGTTCGACACAGCTCCTCATCTCCTGCATAGTCAACATGAGCACTTTGCATCTATATTGTTTTCCTAGTTCTTTGAGGTGACTTAACATGTTGGAGCTCAGCTGTACAGGATTCAGCACCATTGAAATGTTTTGTATCTATTTCAAACTGTGATGGTCACAAAAATCTCTTTCCATTGTTATGTCCACCATCATCAAATATCATATAAAGGTCTTGACCAAAATAAAATAATCTTTTGTTTCAGAATAACTCTTTACAATATAGGGATTTTTTTCTGAGATGGTTTTACAGGTACATATACTATGGGTTTGTTTGTTTTTTTAAAGAAGTTATTACAAGAGGACATCGCTGCAAAATCAGAATGAAGGTGGTGAAGTGCAGAGAAAAATCTGCAGTCTTCGTTAATCAGTGTATGGCATTCCTAGCTATATGTGTTTCCATAGATTTTCATGTTGAGGATTTTTTTAATGTGTAATTGTATACTCATTTGCATTTTTTTCATTCTTAATTAAGTTTTAGATATAGAGAATTTCCATTTTTATCCTTTAATGTCTATAAATGTTTGTAGTGTTTGGCTGCAACTCTTAATTCAAGAAGGGGCCAAATCCTGTTCCATGTGTTCAGTGTTTAAACAACATTTAAACACTTTTTGTTTCTGCCCTGAAAATCATTTAAAGAGTCTACTCTGTTCATTTTAGCCATGGGAGTGTCTCTCCCCCTTTTGCATTATTATTTTTTCAGAAACTTGTGCAGGGTGGCATAAGTTTGCACTTAACTGCCTAATAGATGGACAAGGATTTGACTGTATGCCTCTGTAATGTTTTGTCAGTTAATTGGCAAATTGAATTTTGATATATACAAATGAGAGAGACTTCATTTTTCTTCATAAAGCAATAATCTTTAATGTGTTTCAGTAAATCATGGATGATCCACGTGAATCTAGGAAAAGCTAAATGAAAAGTAGTTTTGAAATGTTCTGTATGTTTTATATGATCCAAGAGCAGTGTGAGGAAAAACAAGGAACAGCTCCAGTAGGCATAGAGATTTAATTCAGCTCTCTGTTTTCAGGAAGGTAGAAAGAATTTAATATACAAGTTTAATTCCTGGAACAGAAGCATGTAGTTTATAACCACTGTTCAGTGCTTGGACAGTTTCCTTATTTTTCATTGGTATTTTCTAAGGTTTGTAATATACATAGGAAGTTTTATGATAAAAAAGGAGTATAGTATTCAGTGAAACTGAAAGTGTAGTATTTGTAAATATAAAATCATAATTTACATAAATGTTATAGTTGAAGAACATTATGAATGTAAATATGCCTTCATCTATTCTCAGTCCTGTAATGCCATGCTTTGTCCAGTGGGAGATGAAGAGTGATGTTGAGACTGCTGTTTAACCTATTATAACAGCCTAAAAAAATTAAGTAGCATTGATGTAAATATGAGGTAGGAAAAGAGCATTCATCTCCATTAAGTGACTTAAAAAACCATGGTAAGAATAACAGGCGGGTGGGTGTGCATTAAGCAGTGAAATCCCTAAATTCAGATACTAATTATAAGCACAAGGACAATTGCCTCCCACATACTTAAACTGTTATGGTTTTTTCAGACAGAAAATATGCTTCACAGTTCTGCAGGCACCAAATATGGATTTTCTTTCGCATTCTTTTCTTTCTTTTTTTCTTTTTCTCTTTTTACCTGCTACATAAAAGGAAGTTCTGATATTAGTAGATGAGGGCCTAATACTAAAGCCCCAAATTAAACATTAATTACTTTGTAACTGGTTCTTAGTGGTACTGTTCTAGATATTGTATCTAATCTAAACAAGTCCTACCTGGTTTTTGGTGCTGTGAGAAGCTATCATGTCTCTATACAGAAGTTTTTTGGGGCAGCAGTTTAACTTTTTTAGTTGTTTCATAGTCACATGATAGTTACATGACCTGGATTGCTAGCTCCTGAGCTGTGGGTTGTGGATATTCATGTGTCATTATAGTACAAGTTCTTGTTTTCAAAAGATGCTTTGCAATAAGGAAAGGTGCGTGCCTAATATTACTTTTCCATGTAAACATAGTTGTAAATACCACAGGTAGAGTAGGCAAGAGGAAAGTGTGCTCTGCACAATCACAAATGTGTAAAGAGTGGATTTATGAAGCTATCGTGTAAGGTGTTTGTACCCCATATAATGACTTTTTTCATATTAAAGGTTTGAGGGTAAAAAGGGACCCATAATAATTGTAACTATCTAATCCACATTTTATACTTAATACAGGCAAATATGGGTATCCAGTATTTTCTGAATCAAGACCACAAATCCAGCTTGGGCTCTTTAGATTTGATTAAAAAAATGAAAATGAGAGAGAATTCACCCTGTGCCTAGCTGTATTGCCTCAATAATTAAAGTTACAGTTTTCTTAGTCTGAATGTTTTGTTTCAGCTTCTGATCATAGGATTCTCTTGCACCTTTTTCTGCCTAAGAGCTGTCTGTTTATTATACCTTTCACATGCATAGGTACTTTTAGACACAGTTAAGTTATCTCAGTAAACCGGATAAATTGAGTTTGTCCATCTTGCTATGAAGTAGGTTTTCTTAGACCTCTAATCATTCTTGTAATCCATTTTTTTAATCCCCTTAACCTTTTTATTTTTTCAACAATATTTTAGAAGTGGAGATACCAAAGCTGAATCCACTAGTCCATCAATAGTCTCACCTAATGCCCTATGTCCAGGTTGTACCATGTCTGTATTCCTATTTTATATTTCCATGTTACGCAACCAAGGATTGCATTTAGCTTGGATACAGCATTGCAGTGGGAGCTTATAAGCAGTTGATTATCTACCAAGATCTTAAGTACTTTTCAGTATTGCTGCTTTCCAGGATATTGTCCCGTTTCATAAATGTGACTTAAATATGAATGTGTTTGTTCCAGATATAAATAATATAATGTAAAAAAAATCAATATACAGTTCTAGATTCGTTTTGTTTACACAGAACTGGAAGGATGCTTGCTTACTTTGAGAAAGCAAGGTTCCAACTATTGCCATTGCAGTGAGAAGGCAGTACCTGAACTTCGTAACTATTTTGTGTGATTTATATTTTAAAAGAGACAACAAAAGGACTTCCCCAGAGCATTAGAGCCTTAATACAGCACAAAGAATGTTTTAAAATATGTTTAGCTTTTGCTGAGACCTAATGATATGGCAAAGAAGCGCTCATCTTAGAAGGCTGCTTTCAAGATCAAGGGCACCAAAAGAATTGTTAATAATAATAATGGATTATGTTTCTTGGATTCATTTTTTAAAACATATTTTTTAGGAATAGAAACATAAAAATTCTGTCTTAATCTTGCTATTTCTTTTAGGTATGATGCTTATTTAGCTTTTAGTAACTTGTAATTTAAGATCACAGTTATTAGGTGTATTTCTGCATTTTATATATCGCTCCCAGATGCTACAGTATTAGTTTTTATCACTGCATATTTTATGAAATGTCAGCCTTCTGTTGGCTGTTCACACAGCATTGTTAGTGATCAAAGCCACAACATAAAGGAGAGGAATCTAAACAGTTGGCTTATCTTTGTCCTTCATTGTGACACAATACCATAAAATTACTTTGCTATAAAAGACAAGTGAAAGCCTGATATAGCATGCTCTGAAAAGGTGAACTTTTCTTGAGACTTGAAATAAAAAAACCCTCCAGGATATTTATATAACAAATCTTAAGTTTGTGGCTACATTCTTTGGAAAAAGTTTTCTTTTTTTCCCCACAAGTAGCTGTTTTGTGTTTTTAAAGGAAACTTTGCATAGTAGGAATTTTGCTTAGTCAGACTTTTCCAAATGGTCGGCATGGTGTGCCCTCTTGAAAAAATTTACAGGGTTTGTTTTGTAATTGTTCTGTGAATTGGGTCTAACACGCTAAATTCTTTTGAAAGTAAACAATAGGAAAGTAGAATCAACCTCTAGTTACAAGATTATTGAAAATGTGAAAATATATTTTGTGTGTGTGTGTGTAAAAAGACAAAAAAGTATGTTTGCAGATTT
>NW_005841933.1:1148819-1157272 GCF_000455745.1 Alligator sinensis
AAATTATGTTGGCTTGGGCTTCATTTATGTTGATTAACTTTGCCATACAGATTTGAGCAAGTCTTACTTTTCCTGTTTACCTAAATCATTTTGTATCAGAATTCAAGTAATAAGGTGGCACATACAAGCTCTGGAGAGATTCTGTGGGAATAAAAATCTTGAATGATTTTGATCAGCTGTTATGTATGCCCTGCACAGCAGTTGGTTCAATCAATTTTATGTTTTGGGATGGTTTTATTAAAACGAGCTGCTGCTTTCAGTAAATCATTAAGAAAGATGCAAGCTTTGTATATGCTTTTTTAGGTCTTCAGCTTACCAATTCAGCCTCTCTTTGAGTCCTCTCACAGAAAGCTTGGAATGACCTGCTGATGGTGCAGAAGCTTATAAGGAGTACGCGGTAGAAAATACTGGTATATTTTAAAATTGTTAGGTCAGAAAGGGGAAAGACATTTTAAAGATATACCTTGGCAATATACTTCTGTGATTCTATAGGAGCATTGTTATTTATACTATGATATCATGGGTCAAGGCCAGATATGAAAGTCAACAAAAGTTCAAAAGTTTAGAAAAAAAGACAGACTTCTTCCTAAATTATTTCTATTTGATAGCATACTATTTTGTTTGCAGTTAATTTGTGTTATTATGGTGCCAGGGTAATTGATACCGGATCATGCCTGGATTTTGGTAGGTGTTGTGCAAATCCAAAACAAAATGGCAGTTGCTTGTAAGGCTGCATGCAAGTGGATGTCACTCTGCTCTTTTGGGATTAGATCCTAAAAAGGGCTTGGGTGTCTGGCACCAGAAGCAGAATATAGCGCTCAGAGTGAGGTTCCTAAGCTCCATGAGCACTACATGGGAAGAGTTAAGCACCAAAGAATGTAAGCCAAACTACCCAACACCTTGAGTTAGGGAATTGCTTAAAATCAGTGACTGCTTGCAGACGTTAAAAAACAAACAAACCACACACACACCTCAAACTGATGCTTTTGTTTAAACTCGGCATACTCCAACTCCAAGCCCAGTGCATGCCCAGAAGAAACATTACATTATTTGGACTTTGCTTGTCCAAAGCCTGTATAGATTGGGTGTTTTAGTAGGGCTTTTATTTAATAGCTGATTGGCTCAGCTTCAGGTAAGCGCCAAAAAGCCCTGCTGATGCTCCTGATCTATACAGTGCTGTGGAGCAGGGTTGAAGTAATGTGCTGCTGCTTCCGGTAAAGCATGTTGGTTTTTTGTTTTTAACATTTGGTAGTGTCGCTGCCGAGAGCCGCGGCGCGGGGTTCGGGGCTTTAGGAGCCCTAATCGGCAGGCGGGTACTTGTGACGCTTGGGGTGGAATCAGGTACTCAAGCGTTTTGGTTAAACAAAAGGTTGTTTACTTACACTGCTTGTACAGTGCAGGTCAGGTGCTTGCTTCGGTTACGTTTACAAACTTGGGTCGGGCAGAAATTACAAAGGTGTTGGTCGGTCTGCAGAAGTGTTCGGGGTGTTCGGGCCGGCAGTCGTCTTACGTCTCGGGTGGGGGTGTGCTACGCCCCCTTGGGTCGGTGACGGGGAGTCCTTAGTGGTTGATCAGGCCGCTAAGTTCGCTCTGAAACACGCGTGGTTTGCTAGGCTCCACAGTGTACTCAGAGTTCTCCACGAGGTGTGTGTGGAGTTCTCCAACTTGGGCGGAAACTGCTTCAAACTCTTATACGGCTAGCAAGCGAATCGCTGGTCGCCACGTAGGAATAATTTAAAACTGGCCAATAATAATGTGAATTTGCATATGAGTGGCGGGAACTTTTTTCTAAACTCTAATTTTTCGCTACTGTAGCATTTGGTTACTGGGTTCAGGCATAGCGGAATTTTCCTCCATGACCTAGTTACTGCCACCAGAATGATTGACAGCAAAACTATGCCATATGTATTGAACCCATGGAATTCTCCTCTGGGCTATACCAATTCTCCTCTGGGCTATACCAATTCTCCTCTGTGCTATAGGCATCTAATTAATGGGTTCTGACAGGTAGCAGCCAGTATGCAGCTGCAGTGAGTTAATCAGTAAGAAATTGTCAGTAGGGGTGTGCTGCTTAAATACTACTCCTCTTTGGGATTCCTTATTCAGGGTTGCAGGGAGAGAGAAACAACTCTGTCCACTTGGTTTCATGTCTGGAGCAGATGACTTTAGGTCCAGAGAGGAAAAAGGAAAGGTCTGTAAGTAAGTTACCACATTAGGCCTATTGGTTTCTGCCTACCCATGCTGTACCTTTCCTCATCTTTCTTTCATAAGACCAATGGGAAGATTGAGTTCCAATGTGGAGTGTGGGGTGAACAGTTTTTAAGGAAGGCAGATTTTTTTTTTTTTTTTTTTTTTTGCTTAAAAGTCTTTTTACCATATCTCCCACAATGTTCTCATTAACAACCTAAGGGAATACAGACAAATTGAAAGTATTGTAACATGGATACAATGCTGGTTGGATCATCTTGCCCAATGAGTAGTGCTCAATGTCTAGCTGGGAAGAGGTATCAAGTAGGGCTACTCAGAGGTGTGTCCTGGGTCCACTGTTGTCCAATATCTTCATTAATTATTTGAATGATGAGACTGAGTGCATATTTAGCAAATTTGCAGATGACACGAGGTTGGGTGGAATTGCAGACACTTTGGAGGACTGAGCTAGGATCCTGAATGACCTGGATAGACTGGAGAAATGGCCTGCAATCAATGAGATGAATCTGCAGTTGTCCTCCTTGCATCTCCTGCACTTTAGACAGAATCACTGCATACCCAAACACAGAATGATTTTAGAGAGGGACCTGGTGGTTAAAGTGGACTATAAGCTAAATATGAACCAGTAGTGTGCTCTTGGTATGCAAAAAACAACAGTATACTGGGTTGTATCAACAGGAGTGTTAGTTGCAAATCAAGGGAAGTGATTCTTTTGTTATAGTTGGCCCTGGTGAGGCCTCATCTGGAGTACTGTGTCCAGCTTTTGGCCCCGCATTTCAAGAAGGATGGGGACAACTTGGAAAGGGTCCCATACAGAGCAATAAAAACTGTTAGGGACCTCAGAAGCAAAACTTATGAGAAAAGGCTTGAAAGAATTAGGGTTATTTAGTCTGGAGAAGAGAAGACCACAGAAGAGAAGGGTGGATTTGATAACAATCTTCAAATATGGGAAGGGAGATTACAGAGAAGATGCATATGGGCTCTTTGTGGCTGTAGGATAGATGACTAGGACCAATGGCCTCAAGCTGCAACTAAAAAAAAATAGGTTGGAGATTAGGAGAAACTTTCTAACTATAAGGGTAGTTAAGCATTGGAACAGTTTACCTAGAGAAGTTGTGGAGTCTCCATCCCTGGAAACTTTTCAAGAGCAAATTAGACAGACACTTTGCTGGGATGATTTAGTCAAATGATGATCCTGCCTTGAACAGGGGGTTGGACTAGATGACCTCATGAGATCCCTTCTAACCCTACTTTCCTGTGATCCTATAAGCTATGTTTTATGGGGAAAGAAGCAGCGCCTTGCTAATACCATCCTAGGTTCTCCATCTTTAGGGACAGCTGACTAAAACCTGTTGTGCTTTATTATTGAAGCTTTCTTTGGTAAGTATTTCATGATAATACCTCCATTATTACAACAGACACAATAATATTGGCATATGGTGTGAGGAGGGTCAGGATGATGGAGCTTCTAAAAAAGTGAGCAGCTAGATTTGGTAAAGAATTATTTTATCAACTGTTTATGCCCCTTGCTTTTGTGCCACTAATAGGGTTTGACCATTGAAAATTGAAATTACTCAGATGTGAGAACTCAAATTTCTCTTAAAATTTCACACAGTTTGATTGGTAAGCAGAGTGCAGCTAAAAAGTGGGGGTTATTAGGCTGTCCTAGCCAGCACTGTCTAAGAAAGAAAAAGATTGCTATTAGAGAGGCAAAAGAGGGGAAGGAGATATGATTAGAAAAGTATTGCCATAATGACGAGCTTGTCCTTGGCAACCGTAAAGAAGCTGACCGTTAGAAAGAGCAGGTCATTTACCTCAGCCATAGGTCAGAAGTAGATGGTGAGTTAAAGTAGGTTTGAACAATGGGAAAGGGATATACTGTATTTATAGGGCAATGGGGTGACTTTTTTGGTCCTCTGGAGGAGGAGCCAGTGTTAGTGCACTGTGGGGTGGGGTTGTGTCCAGGAAATCAGTGTGTGCTTGGTGCCAAGTTTAGATCCACCCTGCATCTTCCCCCCGCCCCCTTCTCCTGAATTGGAACCAGCATAGGTGCTCTCCCGCCCACTGCTGACTTCCCATGGGTTGATGAGATGGTGAATTAAAGTGCCAGCATCTGCTACTTATCCAGCAATTCTTTCTATACTACCTTTTTCACTCTGAACTTGCCTGTACTGATCTGATTGGCAAACCAGAGACTGTGTGGCCCCAGCCTCGGTTGTGTCAGTGTGACTATACATTGTGCTGCCAGCAGCCTGAACAGGAGTTCAATAAACTTTCGGAGGAAATGGTGCCAGTCTGTGACTTGATGCTGGTAGGATACAACATGCAGGTTCTGACTCGATGCTGGTAGGATATAACATGCACTGGACCTGCTGACACTGAGCTTAAAGACATTCCAGGTTTCTTCTGCATTCGTTTCTATGAACTAGTACTCTTAGTTTGCCAAAATTTGTCATCTGGATATAAAAGAGAAAAAAATCCACCAAACAAACCCTTAACTACAGACCTATTTTGTCTCACTCTTTGTTTGAATGAACTCATAACGAAGGTTGTTTTCTGTGGTCTTCACAGCTTTTTAAAAAGGAAGTCCAAAATTAAATAAGCTGGATTGCGAGTCACTGGATGACTCTGTGGTATTGTCTTGGAAGCAAAATTGATGAGCTTTTGTTAATGGAAACAGAAGAGGTGCATTTTGTCTCTGCACTGTCAGCACCTTGGGTGGCTGCGGTTCCCTGGGTGGCCAGCCAATTGGTGCTTTCATTTGCATGTATCTGTCTTTGGGAACCTCTGGAGATAGGGGGCCTCTGCAAAGCACACTGGGATACCTGCACACACCCCCTGAGGCTATGGAGTTAGTCTCCATTAATCTGTATGGAGCTTTGGATGACCTGGTACTTGAACAGCTGTACTCACATTCCCCATTATATTTTCGTATCATTGCAAGTTCCCAGGAAATTCTTAGCACTTCAGGTGAACAATAGCATGTCCATACCATTATGAGTTTCAGTGAGAATAGGGTCTTTCTTATGTTAGGCACTGTACAAACAGAAAACACAACACTGATTTCACTTCAAATAGCTTACAATATAAATGAAGATGGAGAAAAGTGAGGAACAGGAGTGGTTGGGAAAAGATGATTTCATGGCTTATTTTTTTGCTTTTTATTTTAATATAAGTGTTCTGTGTTTGGACTGCAATATCAACACTCGCTTTGGTTTCAGTGGAGTCCAGAATAACCAAAATCATGAGATTGCATCCATTATTGTATATATGATGAACAGTTTATTTTGGCTTTTCATATTAAAATATGGCAAATTGCTGGTGTTCATATACAAATACAAAGTTCATGATCATTTCAACTTCCTGTAAAAATATGGTCCAAGTGGAAACTTGATATTGTACACGCTCAACTCTTTATCTAGTATTTTAAAATCAAGACTTACCAAAATGGTTTTGGTTTTTTAGTTTTTATAAATTCAGTAGTGAGAAAAGAAACCCTTTGAAAATGGCTAGGGACAGAAGTTGCACACAAATGGGTTTAAGTGATCAGAAACTGGTTTAAACCTGTAACAGAACAGAAGCTCAGTGCACATAAACCAGTTTCAAAATGGCTGAAACTGGTTTAAAATGAACCTGGTTGACTGTTGCATCAGACTTAACTGATTGAGGTCAAACTGGTTTATAAAACTTCTGTCCCAGGCCCCTTCCTGGTTCAAGTTAAATCACAGTCCCCCAGCATCCCAGCATGCTTTGCAGACCTGGGCTAGGTAGTGCTGTCTGCTCCAGAGAGCAGGGATAGCCCCACTCTTCTGCTGTCTAACTGGAGCAGTGAGGACTGACTGACAAGTAGGGGGGGGGGCCAAGCCCAGCTGGCGATTACTGCCCTGTCTGCTGCCTGCTGCACCCCCCAGCAAACCCCAGCTGGGGTCTGGGGCCAGGGAGGGGGGTTAAACACCTCTCTCTTTCCTTGTTCAGACTTACTGCTGGATGCAGCTGTGGACTACAAATTCCAGAGGCACCTGGAAGCAGAGAGGAAGTGATGAGCAACACTGCAGAGTCCTGGTGCAGTGATTTTGGACTGCAAATCCCAGAGACCTTGGGGCAGCAGGAAGAGGAAGCGAACACAGCCCATGCTGGCTACATGCCAGAGAGCCTTGCTCTAGTGCCCCCCCCTGGCTTCTGGCCTGAGCCACCGGAGGCATGTGGCTGCATTTCCTGAATCAAAAGTAAACGTCTGCTCACTTCTGTTTCAGTTTAATCTGTGCATCTTAAACTAGCCTGCAAAGAGTGAATCAATTCAGCCTTTGGCTTTTTGACTATCTGTACTTAGCTAATGAGGTCCTATTCTGTTTTTCAGAGTGGGGCCAAAGTATTCCTTTTTTCCCACAAGTTTTAAAATGTGTGGTTTGGGAAAAGCGATTGGAATGTGGGGAGTAAGATGCTTGCTGCACATAGTGGTAATTCTTTTTCGAAAAACAGTGTTATTTCTTTCAATGCATAGCTGATTGCTGGGACATAACTCAGGCTATCTTCGGGCATCATATCATGGTACCTGCTAGCCAATGGCATTTTCTTTCTTAAATGGACCTGCAAATAAAGTGTTTTGGCAAGCTTTATAGCTCACATCTGTGGAGAGAATTTGGTGTAATTATAGTTAAAATAATTGTAGGAGGCACTCAGCTTGTCTTCTGACTGAGCAGCGTTTGACATTTGAAGAATATGTTCATGTCTTCATATTCTGTTCTCAGTGGTGGCAAATGACAGAACAAGGAGCAACCTAGAGAGGTGGTGGAATCTCCATCCTTGCAGGTTTTTAAGGTGCAACAAAGCCTTAGTTGTGATGATGTCGTTGGGAATGGGCCTGTTTTGAGCAGGGGGGTAGACTAGATGACCTGCTGAGATCCTTTCCAACCCTAATTTTCTATGATTTGTTCTAGGCTATGAAATTGGAGTGATTGTAGGAATGTTAAATTGGAGCACCAAATTACTTTCCTGGCATGGTCTGGGAGTTGAGTCAAGGTATTTTTTGTATCTAGTGCTCATAGTAAGGAAGAAAGGTGACAATGCATCTATAACTCACCCCAGCATGACTTCTGGCATATTCAGGGGCAGTGTAGTTGCATATTCCCTTCTGCTGCTGTTCCTGGATGACCCAGCCAAAGGGAAACCCCAGAGCCACTTCTGCCCCACTCCAGTCACAGGTTTCAGCTACATGGGGTGCCAACCTCAGCAAAGGACAGCAGTGAAGGCATACAGATTATTTCTTCCAACCCCTGCTCCCTGCCTTACCTCCCCTGTGTTCCCAGCTGGTTGAGAGCAGGTGCTCTCCCCAGCTGACATCAGCATAGGGGGATTCCCACAACTGCTTCTTAATTGCTCCTGCCCTGTGCTGCAAGGCACAGCTGCACAGAGAGCCAGGCTTTGTTGGGGACAGTGATGGCAGCATGTGCGTTCCTCCCTCTACTGCTGCGGTGGATAAGATAAAACTGACCGACTGAACAGGTCTGAGTCGCAGGCAGGCACCCACAAATTGATTGGATCTGGCCTATGGCTGCCCTTGCGGTACTCCGCATGGGGCTGAGCCCTACCTGGGGCAACCATTGCTGCGCTCCCATCCCTGTCTGCTGGCCATGTCCCTGGCCCCAGCCACAGTCAGCTTACATAGTTTCTTGGGGCTGTTCTTGGTGTAGTTGTAGCCACCTAGGTACTGCTTGGCTCCCCTCACTTCCAGTGGCAGCTTATCCACTTGCTGCTTCCCCAGCTAAGCTGCTCTAGGAGGCGGGGAAACTGTAGTTGGGCAGGCCTGCCTCAGCATGCAGGGCTCCAGCTCCAGCTACTGGCTGCCTTCCACCCACTCAGCCACCCAGGAGCTGGAGCCCCATGTGGTGAGGCAGGAGCCACCTAGCAGCAGCTTTTCCCCCACCCAGAGCAGCACAGCAGGAAAAGGTGCAGGAGACGGAGGAGCTGCTATAGGCAGGGGGAGATGAGCAGTACCTGGGCAGCTGTGGCTGCACCAGGAGCAGACCTGCTGCAAAGCTGTCTGCTGCCTGGGGCCAGTGGGAAGGAATGTGGCACGGACTGCCCCAGGCAGGGCTCGGCCCCATGCAGAGCACCACAGGGGCGTGGGCCAGATAGTGGGATGGGGCAAACTGCACCTGCACTGCTTGGGCAAGCTCTGCTGCACATACCCCCTACCCCCCTATTCCCAGCAGGCTCCCGGGACCTAGCGCACTGGCAGCCCCACC
>NW_005841933.1:1157324-1160022 GCF_000455745.1 Alligator sinensis
CGTACCCCACCCCCACACACAGTACACAATATACAAGAGTAAGACTTTATTCTGAGCTATTATGCTATTACCTCTATATATACTACTCTAAAAAAACATAAATCAGGACAAACATTAGTTTTGCAAATAAAACATGTTAATTGTAGATGTTTGATTTTTAGTATATCTATTTTTATCTATAATTTATTAAAATGGTATCTTCTGAAAAGTTTGTGTGTGGCCCCTGACTGCTCATCAGAACTCATTAAGTGGCCTTCCCACCAAAATAATTGTCCACCCCTGTTCTAGTGCTTGTTTCCAGTCAGCAGGGGGATGGAGGGGGCAAGGAGGTGAGGCTGAAAGAAGGAAACTATGCCGTCACTGCTGTCCCCAACCAAACCTGGCTCCATGCTGCGCCTTGTGGCACAAGCCAGGAAGCAGGTCAGGAGATTGTCTGGGGACAGCGGTAGTGATATATGTGGGGAGGAAGTCCCCCTACCTTTGTGTGCCTGCTGCCTGCCCATTTCCCCAGTGTTCCCTGCCATCCCAGGAGGGTATGCATTTCTACAAGATAACTGGTAGGAAGGAAACGTGTAAGGCACATATTTATTTACACAAGGTACACTAGGAAGAATGTGACTGTTCAGAGCTGAGAAACTTTGAGATGCTAGGAAATAGTTAAAAGTAAACTGTCTTGCTCTGAATGTTCTTAGTTTTGCTGGATTCATTTAATAATTACTGTTACCTTATTTTAGGTGAACCCATTGTGATTACAGCATATATATATATATATATATATATATAATTACTTCCCTATTTTAGAGCTGTTTCTGTTGTTTCCACTTGCCTGGCTTTGCGTGTATCCAAAGAATACTTTTAGGGTTGGGAACAGAGGTGTATATTTTAAAAAGAAAAAGATATCTATATAGATGCATATAGTATTATATGTCTAAGATGCGATTTGAAAGCATCTACTGTTTTACTCTCTGCTTTTGTACAGAATATACAATTGATTAGCAATATGGTAAGTTTGAAGTTAGGACTTTTGTGTCTTACTATCTCAGGTATGTAGAGCTTATATCAATTAAACATTTCATGCATTAAGAAAAGGAAGTGCTCCTGGGGGTGGGGATATTTTTATTTATTTTTTACATGACTCCTTGCAGCAGGATTTTTGAGTTAAAAAACATATTTACCTACTTCTTCTGGATAACTGTTTTTGAAATAATTTTGTTTACAATTCACCTAACCCTTCTTCAACAGAATTTAATGTTCCATCTATCCTGAACACCCCACAGGAGTATATGACTTAAAAAAAAAAAGGGACAAAATCAGCAGAAAAAGAGGTGGTCTGCGCACTTATGCGTTAAATATGCATGTTAATTAGAAAAAATTAGAAAAAATATGAAAACAGATGTTACATAAATTATTGCAGTCTCAGGATAGCAGTAACTTATACACTGACAATAACTTTTATATGTGCATATGTATGTGTATCTGTTTCTGTATTTCTGAACATTTATGCAACTCCTAAGTGGGTAACACTAGAAAAATAACTTGTTTTGGTAGAGCTTTGGAGATTGAGGCTTCCATCAATCCTCCAGGGAAAAATCTGTCCGGCAGTGTGATCCTTTGGGTAACAATGAGTTCCTGTAAAATACAACTTCTATAGAACAGTTGGAATCTAAGGTTTCAGGAGTATATTGTAGGTAACTGACATATAGTTTCTTTGACTATATGGAAAACATTATTGCTACCTATAGATGAGATCCTAGAATTTGAAATGGAAGTAGCATTGACAAGATAGTATGAAAAAAGTTTTATCTTTAATTGTTTCATCTCATTTTTTACTGGTCTCTTGTAGACTTCCAGATACTCTGCCCTGGAAGGGCAAGCTAGCAGAATGTAGCCTATTAGCAGTAAATAAAATGATAAGAGGATGAAAAACAAAGATGGAAATTTTAGGAATGGTTATTTGTGCATTATAAACAGTTTGAATTTGTCTGCTGTCAGTATAATTGTGTTTTTTCTTTTTATAGAAAGACACTTTTGACTGGCATCCCATGTTATGGAGATAAATTCTGATATACTTCTGAATAATTACATAATCCTCTGTGTACACATAAAGAAGCAAGCATATGTGCAGTTTATATACTAGCTTCTTCCAGTGAAGGTGATTTGAAAAAAAATTGAGAGAATGAGGGAGTTACAGTGACAGGGAGGATGGAGAACTTGTATTCTTCTGTAATTATTCAGATAATTCTACTTCTCCAGTTCCATAGCATGTTTTTTGAGCTCATATCTTGTAACTTGTGTTCTTTTATTTTTGTGGAATCCGACATGTACAATAGAAGGCTGCAAAAAATAGACAATGAATTCTGGAAGATGAGAATAAAAATATTTCTAGCATATTGTTAGTATTGAAGAAGTTTTTTTTAAAAGTAGTGTTTAGGATATGCAATTGCTGTTCTAGCAGATGAATTACAGTAGTAAATGTATGAGAATATGGTACAATGTGAAAATGAATTACAGAAAACTATTAAAGATACCTTATTTATGTCTTGAAGAGGAAATACATTACTATAAATCTAAATTTTGTATCAATAAATTGAGCTGCCACTGTAGAATTTAAACAGTAATATAGATGGATAGAGATAAAGATATGAATGAATTTAAACAGTTTAAATTTTAACTGTTTATATATATATATATATATATA
>NW_005841933.1:1160262-1177000 GCF_000455745.1 Alligator sinensis
TACAGGGTACTCTCTCATGTTCAGTGCTCGTCTGTTTTTAATACTTCTGTAACATTTCTTGAAGACTGTTTTTCACATCAGTGTATGCATCTTTTTTCCTCCTTGTTTTGCTGTATTAGGTATTTTACTATCCTTTTTTTCTGAGCACCAGGCAGCAAGAGTATAGCTGTTGGTTTCTTTAACAGTCGTTTTATCTCCCATCATTCCTTTAGGGCCTATTCTAGCAGTGGTGGAACTGCAAATCTTTTCTACCACAGTTGGATATAGTTGGCACGAACCTTTTGGTAGTCTGTAATAGTGTTTCCATTGTTAGTGGGGGTCTAGTGATAGAACAGTGATTGGGAAAATTCCCTACAGAAAATCATCTTCTTCAAAGACATATTGAGGTGTTGTTTAGAATTGTACTTTAAGAGCCATTTGATTTTAAGGCCTGCTATCTTTCCTTCAGTGTATGTAAGATGCCTTCTCATATCTGTTGCTAGCTCCTGTGATTTGCTCCCAAAATTCCGTACTGGAATTGGGAGTTCAGAAGACTTTGATTATTTTATCAAGTATTTCCATTCTTCCTTTGTTCTTGTAACTCTTCTACCAGAACTGCAGGAAGGGAATTTTGGAGGGACCAATTAAATCATCAGTTTGCCTGTTGAAACTAACAGCCATACAATTCCAAGTGCTCAGCATCTATTGTTAAAGTCAGATTTTCAAAGGAATTCAGGATTTAGGCCCTAAATAAAGGGCAGAATATCTAGAGAGTTTGGCAAAAGTAACATCTGACTCCTAATTTACAAATTTTAAATGCATGGTATAAAGCCTTTATACCTAGAGTATGTCTTTAGCTCCAGTACAGGTTGGTTAGTGTCCAAATGTAACTATTAAAAGGTTGCCATTCAGTGACTTAATATACATGCAGTTGGTTGAAGGATCAAGTGAATTTGCTGGTGGCTGGCAAATAACACCATCAAAACTGAGATTTTTGGCAGTATTGTATTAGTTATCGAGGATCTGATTTTTGTCTGATGGTCCCTCTGGACCTTGACTGAAGCATATTAGTTGTGCATGGTATAGGAGGTTACACTGAGGTTCTCTCTATTGTAACTTTTTAGCTCGGGGAAGTATTGGTGCAGATAACTGGAGCTATCAGGAGACAATAAAGATAAAGAAGAGTTCTGAAATGGCAGCTATTGTGGTTTGCCTCTTTGAGGGGTACCAACTTCATATTGTTATTATCTTAAATATAAAAAAGTACCTTTGAAATAACGTAACTTAATCTACACTTCTGATTGTTTTAACTTAGTTTCTCTGGTGGCCTTTGTAGTTGCCTGCCATAGAAAGGTATCAGAAATGGCTTATATAAATGTAGAAGTAGAAAATCTCTACTTCTGGAGCTTGGTGCTGTTTGGGATTGAGGAGTCAGTCACCAGAGCCACACATGTTTTGATCCATCCTAAACAAGTGTCATCCCTGTCAGATCCATCCTAAACAAGTGCGTCTAACCTGCTCTTTAAAACTTCTAAGGATGGAGATTTTACAACCTCTCTGGGTAATCTGTTCCAATGCCTAGCTGTCCATTCAATAAGGAAGCTCTTTCTAATATCCAAATTCAATTTCCCTTACTACAATTTAAGATCATTGCTCCTTGTTCTGTCCCCTGCAGCTACAGAGGCTAGAAATAAATGTCACCAAATGAAGCAGATCAGCTCTGCCAAGGTGCATCCAGACACAGCTGATTTGCTTCATTGGACAAAACACATGTAACCTGTTGTCTTGCCCATTGATGCTGTAAAACAGTGGGCAGTATGTTCTCCCAGGGCTTGAGGGGCCCAGTCCTTTGCACCTAGGGAGCTTCTGTGCAGGATCAGGCTCCTCAAGTCATGGGAGTGCCTGAATATTGAATACAGAAGCAGAAGGATGGGGCAGAGAGGGAGAGAGAGGTAGGAGGTGGGGAAGGGTGCAGTGCTGGGAGAGGCAAACATGCAATATCTTATTTAATATGTTTTCTTCCTATGGGTTTATTGCTTGCATGTTTGCCTCTTTCGGCACTGCTGTCTCCCTCTTCCCTCCCTTTCTGCCCCTCCTTCCTGTTTCTGTAGTCTATTTTTATCTCATTCTTATACATAGCTTTGGGCATGTCCTTTCACAGCATCTGATGAGGTGAGCTTCAGCTCACAAATGCTTGTGATGTTATATAGTTCTACTGTTATAAGGCGCATATTTACCCTGCCTTCTACGTGACTTCAGACTAACATGGTTAACTGTGTGTCTAGCCATTAGACCACTTTGTTCCTGAATGGATCTGTAATTCTGATAATTCCCTCTTACCCTATACCCCGCCAGGGCAGCTAATACTATCTCCATGAGTATTGTTCCTCTTCCTTAAGCTAAGGCTTCACCTGGTCAATAAATAGTAGGCTTTTTCTCATTTGAGTTGATCTGCTTTTTTCTTCCCTTCCCAATTTGTCAGAGTAGTCAAATGTATAGCATTACTATAAGAAACATGTTAACTTCCATGTGTTTATAGCAAATGTAATGCATTTGAATCCTGTAATTTTAACTTTGGACAGAATTACATTGTACAGGCCAATATTGTACAATTCTGTATGCAGGCAAAATGGGGGAGGTTAGAGTACTTTAGCTCTGACATATTTGTTTTTGTAGAGGGTTGGAGCATTGTAGCTGAGAGAGGAAAGGTTTGAGAAGCAGAGTGACTTAGGTGATTTTTTTTGTTTGTTTGTTCAACCAATCATAGAGTTGGGAGAGATGTTAGATGCTTTCAGGCACAAAATGTTCTTCTTCAAGTCTGGGAAAGAAGCAAGTGCAATTTAATTCCTGACTGCGTCTCTACCAGCTATACAGTTGTTACAGTAAAGACCATCACAACCCCATGCCACCTGCCCTATTCATTCTTGAACTTTTGTCTATGAAGAAAAAGAGAAATACCATCCCCATATCAGTGATATATATTTCCATGGCCTGTAAGGATCTAGAAAAACATATTAAGAATTATTACTGCAAATATATTTGTTGGGCAGAATAAAATATCTTATTCAATGTAGTTATGGTCATTTACTGTAGCCAGTTCTTAACATTAGGATTGGTATTTTTACCATCAGATAAAGTGAAGTGGTAATCTTGTATAATTCAACACTTACATAACAAAATTCACTTTTTTTATTCTGCTTCTTTAAAGAAGACTGTTGACTATCTGATTACTATAAAATCTTATAATCTAGAAATGTGTTGATACTTGTGAAGGCTTTCTTTGGAAGTTGTGTTTGGAAAAAAATTATGACTTGGTTTATGTATAATTGCAGGCAAATATAAATGTGACAGTTCCTGTCTATTGGACATCACTGTATTAATATCAATAGAAATATTTCTATTGTATGCTGCTTCTGTTAGACTAGAGTATTGATACTGACTTCATTATTAGTGGGATGATTTTTTTTTATTATTGCATGTGTGATCACATATGTGACTGTATTCTTTAATCAGATTTAATAATCTGATTTCCATTGTTAGCTGTAGATTACAGAGAATTTTGCACTGGTAGGTTTTCTAAAGCCTTGACATTGTTTTAATCTGATAACGAATGGCTTTAAGTTCATGTTCTTTCAGTTGCTGGCAACAAATCTAAACCTGTGTTTTTTGGATTTATGAGGATAAGTCCTGCTTTGGCAATCTTGTAGATCCTCAAGAGAATAGTTAAACAGTGATTAATCATTGTTTCTTCACTGAGTGTGCAGAAAAGAATGGAAAAGCTGCATTTCACACTTCTGAAGCAATTAATCCCCATGATCTTAGCCAGGTTTGTCTTGTAGATAAGTCGGGATACAAAACTGTACCTAATTTATCAATGTATGCATGCCATAAAGTATAAAACACACAATTTATTTCATATCATTTATAGTCAAATGTAAAAAAAGAGTGACTTTGCCATATCCAAGAGTGTTTCTTACATTACCTTCATATAAACTAAGTACCAGAGATTACAATGGGATTCCTGTTTATTGTGCACATCTGGTGCAGTCACTATGCATTTTCTCATTCACTTGCTGGCATTTTTAGTGATTGTGGCATAAATCACCTTGCTAATCAGAAACATAAGTGACGGGAAGTCATCTCCTTTTTTTGAACAATGGGAAAAAACATATGGCTTCTTAGACAGGACTTGGCTGTTATACTATTTATGTGGCATTATATTCTGTATTTAGAATTTCATATTAATTGCAATGGTTTGATTGAAGGCACAGAATACCTAAGGTTTATGGTCAAAATATTTTGTTCATAATGAACTCCACGTTTAACTTTTATTGTATACCTGGATACCAAAATGTGGATTTAAAATTAGCATGTGTTTGAAAATTCAACAGAATGTTCTCAAGCACTTTTTAAATCAGTGTGATGGACAATTGTGCCTTGTAAGTAGACTGAATGAAGGAAAATGATTGTATATTATAGGGCATACACCAAAAAAAATAAGAAAAAGGGAATTATCCCTACTGGGTAGCATTTGCTGAAGCCTCAATTTTGCAAATTATTTGTACTTTTTAACTGTAGGATATGTTACATGCATTGATGTCTATAGGTTTACACAAATTTAGGTTGGGATTAGGGTTTGGTGGTCTTCAACAAAGTGCTGAAGCAGTAGTGGTATTTTCTTATTAAAATTCCATATAGGATAGAGCATGTATGAGTTTTCTGTTTTCTCTATGAGTTTTCAGAAGTTGCACATAAACCAGTTTAAGCGATCAGCACCTCTTTTAAACCTGTAACAGAACATAAGTTCAGTGCACCTAAACTGCTTTCCAAATGGCTGAAACTGCTTTAAAATAAACCTGGATGGATGTAGTTATCAGACTTGATTGATTTAGGTTAAAATAATTTATGAAATTTCTGCCCCGGATCTGCTCCCAATGCAACTTAACTCACAGTCCTCCAGCATCCTAGGATGCTGTGCAGCCCTGGGCTGTGTTCTCTGCTCTAGCAGAGCAGGGCAGCCCCACCCCCACCTGTATGCCAGGCTTTTCCATCCCAGGCAGCCATGGGCTAAAAGGATTCCCTGGCCCCACCCACTCCTTGGCCAGGAGAATCAGCCCAGCTACCTAAAGGGGTGGGAGATCTAAAGCTCCCACAGTGATCTTCTCCCCATACTGGGCACAGCTCAGCTGGGGGTCTGGAGCTGGGGGGGGGGGGGGCATTTTCCTCCTCACTCCCTCCTCAGCTGGCCTGCTGAGGTAGGACTGTGGTTGGGTGATTACCCTGGCTCCCAGCTCAGGTAGGGGGTGTAAGGATCCCACTGTGGGCTCTACCCTTGTGCTGGGCACAGCCTGTGTCTGGAATAGGGGTCTGAAATGGGGGAAGGGAGGGAAGGAAGGAGAGGGTGAATATTTTTCCTCTAACTCTATCCTCAGCCTGCCTGCTGGCCAGGGAGGTGAACATGGTTGTGTGATTGCCCAGCCTCCCAGCTTGGTTGGGGAGTAAAGCGCCCACTGCGAGCTTCCCCAGAGCTGGTCACCTGGCCATGTCCCCTCCTAGGCCAGCAGGCCAGCTGGGGGTCCAGAGCCAGGTGTGGGGGCCCTTTTCCTCCCTCACTTCCTCCTTGGCTGGAGCTGGGGTGGGGTGGGGGGGTGTTTTCCTTCCCCCACCATTCCTTAGCTGGCCAAAGTGTGTGCATGGCTGGGTGGTTGGCCTGGCTCTGGGGGTGGCAGGTGTGGGGGGGAAGAGAGGGAGAAATGCCCTGCTTTTAGGGCTTCTCCCTTCTGCTTTACCTCCATGCCTGGGAGACCCTGATTGGGAGTCCAGTGCCGGGTTGGGGTAGGTTCCCACCACACCCCCTCCTTAGCCGGCCCAGGGTGTGGCTAGGGGGACCAAATCCAGCCCTGGGGAAGAAAGGGAGAAACACCCTGCTGGGGGCTTCTCTCCTCCCCTGGCACTGGGAAGACCCCACTGAGGGTCTGGTGGGGGGGATTTCACCCTACACCCTCTCTTAGCTGGCTGGAGGCTTGTTGGGGGACCACCACATAAGGGTGTGTCATAGGACATCCTGATGACATTCACCTGTACGTGGTTGTCAATAATGCCTTGGCCCCGCCAATCAGACTCTGATTTCCACCCAGTTCTCACATGTCATGACTTCATGGATTGTTCTTTTGAGAGGTGATGTTGCCTCTTTGAATCTTATGCCGCATTGGGCCTTCCAAGTGGGGCTCCAACCTCCCCTTTCACCCCAGCCATATACCAACCAGTTGTTATCATGCTAACAGACATAATTCAGATCATATACGTGTGGTCGGCCTGGCCATCTTCTCTAACTTGAGGCCAGTTATCGTTTCTTCTTCAGGTGAATTACCTCTGATATAGGAAACAGTCTTTAAACTGTCCAGAACTCAGACCCCGGACTTATTCGATTTATCAGACTGGGCAAACAAGTCTCATCTCTCTTCTTTTCTTTTGTACCCCACTTTTCCTGAGCTGGATACCTGAGATCCAGCCATTCAGGAGGGATTCCTTCACTTGGCGAGAGAAAGAAAAACTGCCATGGGGAATCCTCACCTTCTTAGTAAGAAGAGAAAAAACACACAAAAACCTGAACTCAGTGCTTCTACTGACGCCTCCCTGCAGGTGTGATCCTTTTAAGCCACAACCCCTCTTCAGCGGGCTGGGCTTCCCTCAGGGACTCCACTAATTACCTTCATTAATGCAAGTCATTGCCCCCCCTGGGGCTATATGGTCTCATGATCCACATTGTTAGTGAAATTCAAAAGGAAAAAAAAAGTCCCTGTATACTCAGGTGTCCCTTCGCAGTCCACACCCTCAAGCTTTTACCTTCGCCATTGCTCTGTTTGACGGACAGCAGCCTTCACAGATAGTCTTGGTCTCAAGCCCCGTTCCTGGGGAATAGCATCTTTGCCTTTAACCAGAGCTTTCATCCTGCCAGTGTCCTCTCCTCCCTGCTCTCCTGCCCCAGGGAAAACTCCTGTCTGGAAGTAGCCCTGGGGCACTGGGAGGATCCAGTCCAATGCACCTGGCACTCTGGTAAATTCAGTCTCGGGCACGCCGGGAGTTCCCTCCTCAGCATTGTCACTGCCCTCTAAGGTAAGCCCCAGCAAGGATCATATTTCTCCTCTGAAGAGGCGCTACCATCCTCTTTGCAAGGCTGAAGTGGGGCATGGCTGGGGGAATCACTGGTCTCCCAGCTCTCGGCAGTGGCTGGCAGGCTGGGAGGTGTGCTCTAGTGCCCCCCCTGACAGTTGGTATGGGGCACTGCAGGGGTCTGCCTGCCTTTCTGGTTTGAAAAGTGACCGTCAGCTCACTTTCTTATCAGTTCAATCTAGGTAGTTTTACAGAAACCTGCAAAGACTGAAACGATTCAGGCTCAGGCTTTTTGACCGTCTGTACTTAGCCTTGCAGACTAACTGTAACACATTTTCCTTGGTAAAATCTGATAGGAAAATGCATGTAAGGGGATAACATTACTCCACAGATCTGAAAAAAGATTTTTACGGCAAAATACGTTTGCTTACTGCCTGCTAAAAGATATTTATTTTATGGACTATACTGTGCCTAGCAATTTGGCGTCTTTGGTTAGGAGAAATAGACAGAGATAAAATATCAGCTGCAGTTTTTAAATAACTTTTTAAGATGGATGTACCATTTTCCTCTCTGCTCCAAATCCAAACTCAAAATTCCCCTACATGAAGTCAAAGAGAGAGTAACCATACAAAATGAGATTTACCTTTTAAAATTCCAGTTAGTGACTTGAAAATGTCAACAACAAAATTGATATGCAAGTCTAAGAAACTGAGTTTGCCAAGAGTATGTAACTTGATAGGAGGCAAACCTTTCCTTGTGATAGCTTTTATTTTCTTTCTGCACTATATTCTGGTGAACATGGTAGATTAAAATTGTTTACTTCATTTTAATGTAGTTATTTAAACTTAAATTTGAATTTACAACCATCTGTCTCAAGGGCTAAGCTCATGATAAACTATTATAATCATTTAAATAAATTGAGGAAAAAACAATCAGTTCAATATGTTGAATCAATATGTCACTCTTTGCATATCTATATATTTTTCATCTCTCTGGGATTCATGACACATGCACCGTATTATATAGTTTATAAATAGAATTGGATGGTATAACTCTATTGCTTGGACTGCAGAATGAATCCTAGTACTCCTTAAAGCTTAGTATTTGGTATTGCTGCAAAAGAGCTTTTGACAAAATCAAAACACGTCCTCTGCAAACAAACTGATTAAAACAAAGGTCAGGTACAGAGGTTACACTTTTACTGGTATAAGTGATTGGAAACTGGAACCGATTGGAAAATGGAAGGCCCTAGTCTAAGATTTGCCCCCTCCCACCAGAGGGCGAATGTGGATTGTTTGCTACCAGTTTAAACTACTCCACTTACAGAAAACCATGCAAATTAGATCGAACCCACCTCAGGTTTTTGGAATGTTTGTATGTAGCCAAAACATAGATTTGATAGAGAACTAAACCATCTCGTGTCCACCCAATTATTTATTTTTTTTTTAAGAAGGAGAAATCTTTGTCTGCCACCTGGTTTGTTCATTGGATAGAATAGGGAGGCTTTCTCTGCTCGCATTCAATTTCTCCAATTTAAGTGAACTAGTCCAAAACGGAGAAAACACTTTGGTTTTTCCCTTTCGGCCTGTTAAAAAGCTTCTTTTACAAAAAAATCATAATCTCCACTTCAGTAATTTATCCCAATTCGTATGGTATTTCATTCCTTTAAACTCTGCTGCAACATCTATCTTTCTGAATAGATAGGTTGTACTGAAATTGTGTCTTGGTTGTTAAGTCCCATCCCCTCTCCCCCCACTTCCCTCAATAATTAAGCATCCCTTTGGTAGATTTCTTGCTTAATATGAGATTTGCTGTGGCTCTTTTAAATTTCATGAATTAATTTTTTTTTTTTTTTAAATGGGAGAAATGTTCCTGACTTTGGGGTAAACTTTTAAATATATACTGATGTACTTAAGCATGCCCTGTTGTTAGAGATCATTACGGTGTGTTCAACAGGCTGCTTCAGGAGTTTTGTTTCATTTGAGCTATATATTTTTACCTGGCTTTTGTTAATTTATTTAACATAAAAACAGATAATCATGCAGGTAACTTGGCTATAACATGAGGTCTAAATTTTACCCTCCATTTTATTATTTGGGGCCCAATCCCAGCACAAGAGGGGTAGGAGGCGGTGGTGCCAGGCCCTGGAGCCTAGTCACAGCATACAGTGGGCCAGAGGGGTCAGTGCTGGGTGGTAGGGACTGATCTGCCCTTCAGGCTGTGCTACTCCTCTGGACCATGGGGTCAAAAAGTTGAGCTCCCCTGGTATAGAGCATAAGGGATAAACTGCAGAATAAGTATGAGCTCTTGTTCTTTTAGATGAATTAGTTGCATCTTTGGTCTTTTACCTCTTTAAAGCTCTGATGATTTTAATATTCCTCCAGTTTATTCAGTATTACCATTCTATTATTCTTGGACAAGTGAACTGAGCTTCTGTAGCAAGAGCGGCTCCTGCTTATTTTAAGTATGAAATAAAATATTACATAAAGTATGTGTTGTATAATGCATATTCTTATGTCTTAAATATAAAATATGAATCAGCTGCTCAAATGGACTAATTCAGGAGTACTGGTGGGAAACAGACAGAGGTGGATATAACAGGATAATAGGGGTCCCCTATTACCCCTGTATCCTCCCCCCAAGCTATACTCTGGTCCCTTCCCCTTCCTGATCTGCAGCTCTGCCTTCTGTTTTCTTCTCTGTGATCCTTGTCCAATACGCTGCTTTGCTTTCTGCTGCTTACCTTCTCTGCCACTGTGCTGCCTGTCCCTTCCCAATTTTCTGCCACGTGCCACACAGAGGTTGCCTTTACTACTCATGGCATCCATGCCACAGGTTGGCCACCCCAGTAATGGTTAATTGTAATGAATGAAAATCTTAATGGTATTTTTGCTGCATAAGTTCCTAAGTTTTTTGATTGAAATGAAAAATTAGGTTGTTTTTTTTTTTCTCTTAACAGGTAATATTGCTTTATTTGCTAAGGCATTCATAATTTTAAATAGCTTAACAGTGTGACACGGTAGGAAAATACTGTGGAAACCATAACAAAAATAAATAGAAGGATTTATAGTACGAGTCCATTTTCAATGCATTTTTCTTGTATACGACTGAATATGGTTTGAAGTGTTACATGTCAGATGTATCAGAAATTTACCTCACTCTCTAACAGAAAATATTGGGGTTTCTCTCTCTCTCTCCTTTCCTCCCACCCCTCCCTCCCCCGTCCCCCGCTGTTTGTGTGTTTGTTTTGGGGGTTTATTTGTAAATTTCCTCTGGCCTTTGAACTAGGCAAAATTATTCAGGTAAGAGGGCAGAAGTTAGCAGTGGGAGTAGGGACAGCAGGAGGGAGCTGCAGCATATTACATTGGGAATCTAATTCAGTTCTTTTATATAAATTGAAAAACAGAAATATTTTGAGTTACGGGGCTATAATTCCTTTGAGGAATTGTGATGGCATCATAAACTAATAGTTGTGTTTATGATGTCACCAGACTCTATTGATGAAATCATGCAGTAATTCAGTCTTGCTTTTTGTGTTTATCAGGCAAAGAGTATTAATGCCAAAAAATATTTTTGTTCTCTATTTCTCACATAAACCCGTAGAATCTGAGGATATTCACAAAGAAAATGCTCTTATTGCTGTGCTTTCCCTCTGTTACACAGATGATAGTTAAATGAATCAAAGATACAAAACTTGCTCAGTGTTTGAAGAAAATAGTGAACAATGTTTAGAGCAAAGGATTGAGAAGTCTCGATTCTAATCTCAGCTGTGTTTTGTTAACGTGAGCCCTGGTACTAGGAGTTATTCTGAGATGAGCCTTTCATGCCTGATTTTGTTCTAGCTCCATGTGAGTGCAAAAGAATACAAGTCTCTATCCACTTGAAATTGATAGATTTGTTGCCTCTGTATATGATGGACTGCTTTTGTTCCTTAGTTTCTCCATATGTAAAGTAAGGAAAACACCACATCCTAGAGTAGATAAGCTTAGTAATGTTTGTAAAGCACTTGAGTAATATGGCCCAAGTCAAGTATTATTTTTTTCTAAAATGCCTAACATTTCTACTAATAAACACTTGCTTATATGGGTGAACTCTGATTAAATCTTTGATGGACAAGGCACAGATCAAACTCCTGGAACACAAATGTTGCTTTTTATCTGAATATAATAATAGTCATTATTTTTTCTGCCTTTAATTTTAGGTAGCTATTCTCCTTGGTAGCTGTTTGTGTACTGCTATTATATGACTGCCACTCTATTTTGTTCAAGCTTCCCTCTCTTCCCCCACTCCCCCTCTCCCTTTCTAGTTTGATATTAGTGCTTATTGAAAACTCACTTGTTATAGTTTTCTGTGATATGTAGCTTTCCTAAATTTTGGTTGGTTATTTAGTTCAGTTGCAGATTACATGTTTTAACTAGCATTTTAAAATCTATTTAAACTTCTACATTTAAGTAGAATGAAAAGGTAAAAACACCTTTACTTTCAGAGATTTCCTTACCTTTTTCAGCTTATTAGCAAAAATGTGCATTTGTTTATCTAAATCTATTTATACTTGTGCATGCCAAGAATCTTTGAAGGCTGAAATCTCTATGTAATTTATTTTCAGTATGTAGTGTAAACTGCTGTGCTGTATATACATTTTATATTTATGTCAGAAAAGGGTTGCAGAGGGGTATTTTAAAACCACCTTTTTGGCTCTAAATAGCTATTGTGTACATATGGTAAGGTACTGCTGCTTAACAATTAGTAACTGCTTTGATGAAACTAAATTACATGTTTAAGTTCCCATCAGGAAGTCGCTTCACATATCTGTATTAATGTATTCAAGGCTCGAGAAGGAAAGTTAATTTTCCAGCTTAAATATTTAATTCAAGCTTAAAATTTAGTCTGTAATTAGAGCTCCCAAATGGCAGGAACATGGAGTATTTGTCCATTTTAATTAGATTGTTGTTTACCTATTAATTATATATCATATCTTGTCATATAGTTTTGATGGTAACAGATGGTGCTAGGAGTTAGTAAGGGTTTGAACAAAATAAGATTCCACATGATTTATTAAGTTGCACTTTATTAGTGAGTGGTCTGCTTTCGTCAGGTTATTCTGTAGAATAAGAACTTTGAAACATTTCACAAATTTTGGTGATTACTCTTTTATGTGCTCTGTGGTAATATTGAACTCAGAGGCATAATTTTTTGTTTTAGAAGAAAATATTTTTTCTTATTTTAAGTTGTATCCAGTTATATAATGGGACTGACACTGAGGCTAGATCCACTTTACTTATTGTCCTAAATGAGAAAATCAGGTTAAAAAAAAAAGTAGTATAAATATATCCATGAAAGATATTCTGTATATAGCAGTTAGCTTTAATTTGAAAGATCACAATATTTCAAAAAGAGACTGCTTCTGCAAAGTTGTGTTGGAGTCTTTCTCCCCCACCTCCCCTCCCACCCTCCTCCCTAAGTTGGCATGAAAGATAAAAACAGCATTATTCAATAGTGGACTGGACCATTCAGAAGCAAAGTGAATACTTGTGCATTTGAATCACAAAATAGAAGAATATTAGATATTATTATTTAAACACCAGGATTAATTAAGATAAATTGCAGAAGGAAAGTCTTCAAAGTTGAGCTTATATTAATTAAAAAAAAAAGCAAACAGTTCTATCTTTTGGCAATGACTGACCACACTTAAATATATTGTATGCATCCATACACTACATAGTTTCATTGCTATATATGCAATACAGCTTTGTCTGTAGTATCTTTGTATAAATTAATGTAGTTGGTAGATCTTATAAAATGCAGAAAAATTGATAATGTATGTACCTGAAGTTATATTGGTAATTTAACTTCATGTTTTATTGTCAGTCCAGGAATAGAAGGGGACAGAGACTGGTGGATAAGAAGAGGACTGTTGAATATCATGTTGTACATGGGATACTGAGTTTCTGGGGAGGTAGTGAGAGGAGAAGGCAAAATACCAGGCAAATGGAAAGGTAGAGTTGAGAGGTGAAGATTCATAAGGCAGAATTAGGATTACCATACATCTGGGTTTTCCTGGACATGTCCTCTTTTTTGGGTCCTCTGACCTCTGTCTGGATGGCTTTTTGAAATGCAACAAATATCCGGGATTTCCTTTGCTAGTCCATTTTCACCATGGATGCTGGTAGGTAGAAGAACTTTATTTCCTGGCTTGCCTTGCAGCAAGTGTGTGGGGGATCCGAGTTTTCCATTTCGTGCAAATGGAAGGGCACCATGTGCGTCTGCGCATGCAAATGTACATGCGGACACCCACTCAGGTACACGTGGCCAAGATAGGGCCAAGGCAGAGTGGTGGGAGCAGCCCCAGCAGCTAGATACAGGTAAGTCTATAGGAAGTGAGGGTTGGACTATCTGGGGCCCCTGGATTGGTGTATGTGTATACATGTGTGTGTGGCTGGGTTCTGGAGCTACAGCAGGGCAGGGGGGTTGGGGGAGGCACCTGCCCCTCCACCAGGGGAAGGGGGTGCGGAGGCCCTTCAGGGGGCAGTGCAGAGCTGCCCAGCCAGGAGACTGTGGCCAGGCCTCCTGGCGCAGCATGGAATCCACAGCATACGCCTCCCCTCCACCTCGTTCTAGCCTGTGCCAGGGTTGGACTCCTGCCACTGCCTACACAAGCCAGACCTGCTGCAGCTGCCATGCTTCAGCCCAGGCAGGATGGGGGTCGCTGGTGGGTTTGGGGGGATCAGGGGACTGCAGGTTGGGAGTGAGGGACACCAGCAGGGCCCAGGGGGCTGCGGGTCAGGAGTGAGGGTCATCAGCAGGGATGGCAGGCTGTGGGGTTGGGACTGAGGGGCACTAGCATGACCCAAGGGTGGCAGGGCAATGAACTATGGGTCGGGAAGGGCACGAGCAGGGCCAGGGGGTTGTGGGTTCAGAGTGAGGGGGCAGTAGCAAGGATGGGGGAATGCAGGTTGGGAGAGAGGGTACCATGTGGTACCAGGAGGATACTGGCAGGCCCAAGGGGCTGCGTGTTAGGAGTGAGGTGTCTTCTTTTTTGGAACTGGAAATACGGTAACCCTAGGAAGACTGGATCAAGTCAGTTGAGAGGTTTTCAAAAACAGGGGATTTAATAGGATTCCAAGAGCAGGGTGGCATTTAAGCAGTTTAATAGGATTCCAAAAACGTGTGAAGCTGGAGAGACGTATGTATTGTACTTGGGTCATGAAAAAACAAGCAGTACTTTTATGCGCACATGTAACAATACTACTCAGGCCAACAAGCAAAAATATTTTAATAGCTGTATTGTTTCATCTGAAGTTTTGGTGATCTGAGGTAATTATTATTAGGTTTTTAAATTAAATGTTTATTTTAGTGTAGGATATTTTAAAACTTGTGTTATGGTCTGTGGAGGGTGGGGAGGGAAAAGCAGATTGATCAAAATTCCTTAAATCCAAAGTTTTCTACTGAAGAGTATGCAATGATTATGGCAGGCCAGTCTGCCTAGACCTAGACATTTTCGTGCATTCTTTTTGGGGAATAATATGCCTAAATAAGAAAAGATACCATTTTATATTCTTTTTCAAGAGCAATTAGGGCTATTTATATAACTTAGAAACATGTTTTCAAAAAACCATGCATGGTCATAGAATGTAGTTTTAGCTCAGTTTTAGTAGTTGACTCTTACTATTTCTTTTGAAGTCATGGCCATAGTTTTACTAGTGAAACAGTAAACAGATGGCCACATTACACGCACTGATTTCAAGACTTGCTTCAGTGGGCGACTTGACAAACAGTAGATCTACAAAATTGCCTCCCTGTTCTGGCACTAACTTTGTCCACACACCAGCAGCAACAGATGCTTGATGCTGACGCTAGTTCATTTTTCTCCACCTTACTTTGGTCGCACGCTTCCAGTGCATGTACTGTAACCTTTTTTGCTTCATAATTGTCCATATCAGCATGTATGCTACCTTAAAATATATTTGTAAGCCCACCTGTCTTCTAATCAGCTGGAGATGGTGTACACAGTGAGAGGTGTTTTTGTGAGTGTGTATGCATCTTGAATGTGTCCTTGAGTCCGGGATCACTTAATCGTTAACTAGATCTCAAAAGACCTGTAACTCTGGAACTGTGCAGGTTGATTAGTTAGAAAAAGCCAAGTTCCTGGCTTACTGTTTCCTATATACCTGAAAAGATTACAGGTTTCCCTCGCTTTATGCGGGTTCTGTATGTGTGAATTTGCTTTTATTCAATGACCTTTTTTATACCAAAAATTAGTTATATGTGAGGTAAATTCACTCTTATGTGATCAGTGTGGTGGAAGGCCGCAGTCAGCTGCTTTGTGCGGTGCATTGTGGGAGTGACGCGCACCAAAATATAGTCTCTTGCGTGGATCTGTGCTCCTTGCTTGTTGTCTGCGACATGTTTCTGTAGTTGCCATCCCCATTATGGTAACAGTCATCACTACCCTGTGCTTGTGTGTACTGTATGCTGTGGGTGAGTACCAAAATTGTCTTGTAAAAATGGTAGAAATGGGCCTGGGGGTCAGTACAACTGAGGTCTTGGAACATATCCCTATATGTTACACTGTAAAGTAGGTTCCTTTTGTGCAAATTTGAGTTATGTGCTATTTTCCAGGAATGCATGCACAGCATAAAGCAAGGGAAACCTGTATTGTAAAATGTTGCTTTTTATCCTCCTTTGCTTAGATACTGGATTTTTCATAGTGAATTGCAGAAGTCTGTTTAATAAAAAGAAAACAGAAAGGAAGACAACAAGAAAGATTTATTGGAATGTGAATGACTGAAATTACAAAAACAGTAGCAAAAAAAGTACTCGTGAAAATATTCCACTAAATGTACACATACTGAACTTATACTATGAGAAATTATTTATATATTCTGTGTAAAATGACAGGGTTAATTTTTTTTCTCTTTGACCTTATTTTATCCAAGGTGATGAGATATGTGCTATCCTGCATCTAAAATCGGAAAAAATAAATTGAAGAGCTATATTAACTGCAGTCTTATCATAATTCATATAAAACATTATGAAAATAAAACAAAGACATAACTAGGTTGTTGAAATGTTCCTTAATAAGGAATGCTTATGCAACAAATTGTCCCACTTTTAAATCCTGTTGCTTACCACCAGATTTAGAAACAAGACTGGTAAAAGAAAGTAAAATGGCTCAGGATTTTTGTTGCTGCTTCTGAATTAGCTTACGTTGTGTTGCCCCAATTTTTCCATTATAATTTTTAAGTAATAAAATAGTTTTTAGTTCTTAGCAAACAGTACTAGTATTTTTGCAAGCAGACTTACCCCAATGTGAGAAAATATCCATATTCTGATTTGTTTTACCCATATGACAATGGGAAAGGTTTGCAGTGGAAACATTGCCTCTGCCTCTGATTTCCTATGCAGTGCCTAGCAGGGTTTCTATCTTACCTTTTTTGTTTTTCTTTTGTGGTATCAGTATCATTCATAATTTCCGAGGAATTCAGTTTTCAGACTTGGCTATTGAATTGTCATCGTCTGACAGGGAAGGTGCAAAATGTGCAATTCCAGTGAAATAGTTTCAATATTGGCCTTTTTTAGTAAATGCAGCTTATCTCAGTATACTTTCATTTTTCAGTGACTGTTTACATGGTAGGGGCAGCACTTC
>NW_005841933.1:1177031-1177747 GCF_000455745.1 Alligator sinensis
ACCCAGTGTTTATATACTGGCATCATGAGGTGACACTTATCTGAAACCTGCACTTGCATACAATATGAGAGCAACTGCAACAAGGCAAGTGTTTGCAGGGTATGAGCTCTTAAAATGCGTTTTGTCAAAAAAGCAGCTGTCGTTGGTGCACATGTTAATACAAGGGACTTAGTTTATTGTGTCATGTTGGGAGAACTAGTTTACTCTAAACTAATCATGCTAGTGATATTAAAGCTGTAACTTCTGATGTCATGAAAGGTGCTGTCTCCTTGTTTTCCATTAAAGATGCCTATGCCCACACTCATTTGATAATTGTTGAGCAAGCAGCATACAATGCATGTTAATGTATCAAGATGGAAAAATCTTTTTACAGTCTTTTTCCAAAGGATGGATTTTGTGTTGAAAGGCCCAACAAACATTTTGTACGAAGGGGAACACACAACGTAGGTTATGATTATACCTTTTCATAGTTCCCTGTGAGACAGAAAATAGAGCACACAGTGATCTTTTAACAGACATCATAATGCTACAATACAGATTTATATACTGAAAGAATAAATAGCATAACAAGAATCTGTTTCCCTACCCACTTTGATAAACGTTTCCATGCTACTGTCAAAGTGAATCTCTGTACAGATTATTAGCAATAGAAGTTAGCGCTACCCATGGAAGTTTTGAAATTACAACAGGTATTTTCTACATCCACAAAAGCCCGC
>NW_005841933.1:1182778-1251195 GCF_000455745.1 Alligator sinensis
TAAATGTAGCTCTCTGCATTCTTTGGTGCAGCTTCTCTTAACTAAATCACCAGCATGTGTGATCACTGATGAATGATTGTCCGGTCTTTGCCAACACTTTCCACCTCTCAGTCTGGTCCTGTAAGTCTTAGCTCTGCACTCAGAGCTGCAGCAGGGCTTGGATCTGCACACAGATCTGCTTGCTTCTCTCCCCTGTTCTGTGCAAGCCACACAAACTGCAGCCAAAGCCGGAGAGGGGACAGAGGAAGTGACTAACTCTGTCCCTGCCTGTTTGTGGGCAAGCCATGGAGGTATGGCTGGGACTAGCAAACAGCAGCTGCAGTTCCCAGGGTTTGCCAGCATCTGGCCACACCCTGTCCCTGTTCTGGCTAGAGAGCAGAGGGGAGGGGCTGTGGAGCAGAGAGCCCTGCCCAGCCCAGAGAGCATGCCAGGATGCTGGGGGACTGTCATTTACCTTAAACCAGCAAGGGGTCTGGGAAAGACATTGCATAAACTGGTTTGAGCCAAATCAGTTAAATCTGATACTACATTCAACCAGGTTTATCTCAAACCAGTTTCAGCCATTCTCAAACTGGGTTTATGTGCACTGAATATCTGTTCTGTTGCAGGTTTAAACCGTTTCTGATTGCTTAAACCGGTTTGTGTGTAATGTCTGTCCCTAGCCTAAATGTCAATGAAGCAGATCAGGTGTGCCAGGACACATCACAGCACAGCTAATCCTGCTCCAAAGATGACATCTGCTCATAGCCTAATTGTTTATGTATACAACTATGGAGTCCAGATCTGTCATAAAGGCATCAAGTTCTTCTGCCAGTTAATTTTTTGCAAGTAAACTGGGATTAAGCTCTATTAGTAGCAGTTGTGCTTGCCCAAACTCAAAATAAAATATTTTGGTGTTGGACCCAAATAGTTTGAGAATGTTTGCTTTGAGAGAAGTGTGTGTGTGGTGGGGGGGATACTAACCATTCAGAACAGATGCACCTCAAATCACTTCAGGTACCACATACCTTATCTAGGAACATAGCCTTCCTGTCTGAAACAGTAGAAGCAATGCAGATTGAATTAATGCAGTACTTTTGGGGGTTTGGCTTTTTGCAAAGGCTCTCTAGGAATGTATATTTAGTGTGAAGGACAAGGGAGGTACCAGTCCCATCTGCAGGTGAGCATTACCATGATGACACGATAAGAATCTATGAAAAATGGAAGTAGGAGTCCAAGCAATTATGTATCATAGCTAGGTAACTGACCAAGAAGGTATCTGGTGCGGCTTCTGTGTAGTTTATCTAACTTAAATGACTCCAGGAAGTTAAGCTAGAAGAGCTGACATTTTCCAGGAAGCTTGATCCATAAGCTTCTCAGGCTATAAGGGTTATTGGGACCACCCCTGCCCTGGTGGTGAAGGTCCTGTATAATTTGGGTAATTGAACTACCTGTGAGATAAAGATATGCTGAAGATGAGAAATGGGAGACCCTTGATGACCTTCAGACCCATAAGACATAAAAAGGGATTTGGCCATAATGCTTCAGCCTTGCGGGCTCCCAAAACCAAAGTAATTGTATTGGACATGAAAGACTGTTAGTTTCTTCTTTTTATATCCAGGGTGAAATTTCCTGAAAATGAGTGAGCAATATGCTTAGCCATGTTGGGAATGTGGTCTCAGAAGTATACTATGGTCTTGGTAAGTTATATCATGAGTTTTATCAGATTCTGAAACAAAAGAAAATTTGGATGTCTCCTGGTTGATTTGAGTTATTGCCTGGTTCTCCGTTTTTTTATTTTTCCACCCCGTAACTGAAGGAGTCGGAACGAGATTGTGCATGGGGCCAAACTGAAGGAGTTGGAACAAGGTTATTTATATTGGGGCCAGATTATATTTAATATAGAGGCAAGCTCTGAAAATTCAGCCCTGATATAACAAATTGAAATGCAAACTCCTGGTATATCAGAGTCTACAGCAGAAGCTATGGTGACCAAAAAGCAGTGATTTTCAAACTGTGTCCATGGACTCCTGGGGTTCTGCAGACTGTCTAAGGGGTCTGTGAATCAAAAGCATGGGAATACCTACACTTCCAATTCAGAGGTCTGCATCTCAATTTGAAAATTTTTAGGGGTCCACAAATTTAAAAAGGTTGAAAACCACTGCCATGGAGTTGCAGTACCTTACTGAAGTGTGATTTTTTTTTTTTTTTTGATTTTTTTTTTTTTTTAAAACACAGCTTGCCTTGCTGCCTTTCCTGATGCTTGTTGTGGCTGGTATCAGTTGGTGAGGATTGGGATTTTTGTGGCTATGCAAAACTATTGGAAAAAATGAATCCATATACTCATCTCCTAAATTGTTCTGTTTTTCCTATTGATCACCCAGTTTACCAGTAGTGAAGTGTCTTGCTATCTAGAGAATGGTCAAGGTCACAGTGGAGTCTCTGGCATCAAAGGGAATCAGACGATTGGAGAGCTGGCAAAATCTGAAACTGATCACATAAATACTTATAAATAGGTATTCCTGGAGACAGTGGGCAAGTGGAGTGGAAATCGGCTTCCTTTTTTATGGTCAGTTTCAAGAATGTGCTGAAGGTTTCAAAGGTCATGCTTTTTTTTTTTTTTTTTTTTTTTAAAGCAACGCATATAAACATGCCCATGTTGTTTACATTGAAACTCAAAATCTTGACTGAACTGAGAGAATATGGACTTAATGCTTTTTACCAGCAAATTCCCACCTTCTTACCAACTTGATGTTGGCCAGCCAAACCGAAGTATCCATAGGGAAAATGTCCTATTTGGAACTAAAATAACGACCTGGTTGTTGTTGTCATGGTCATCCATAATAATTTTTTCATCATCATAGGAGTGATACTATCTGAGCTTTTAGGAGGAGCATCTAAAATGCATCTGAAATTGTAAGCATAAATTTTGGAAGGGTCTAGTTAATTACTGTAGTTACTATTTTTACCTCTTGCATTTTTCCTCCAAGTATTCTCGAGTTTTCCATAGCTGATATTGGACCCACAAATCTTAGTCTGGGAATCCTAAATCTATCCTTAAAAATGCTCAGAGCAGCTGAATTTTGCCAATGCTTCATTTTAAAGAATAAGATGGAGAGCTTGAAGGGCTTCTCCCTTTTTTTCTTCTGGCTCTTGTTCTGTGCTCTTGGATTAAATAGATCCTCTTTCTTGGTGGAGCAACTGCTTTTCACATTACAGCATAGGAAAGCGGCAAATTGACTTATTTCTTGCAGTCATGTAGTTTCATTTATCTAAGGTCTTTGGCTCTTCCTGTAAATTCACAACAGTTGTTTTAGTGATGTTTCTTCATTTTGGAGAACTTCCTTTTAAGTGAACAGCAGACACTTTGTTATAGATTGCAAGACATAAATTGCTGGACTGCTGCTCAAGTAGATGGAATAGGTGCAACAGTAGCAGATTTCCTCTGCGGCTATACACTGTATCTGAGTGTATTATCTCCTTAAGGTACAACTCTGCTGTAATTCAAAGTGGGTGTGTGTAGCCCACACAGACATGTCTAAGCTTGCTTTATGTAGGCAGACTGGGTACCAGTAACTGTACACCTGTTTGTGGATAGGCATTACATTTTTGCTGGGAGAAACCCCTTTCTCCTGGCACAAAAAGCTAGTGTACATGCATGCAAATGTTTTTATGTGGAGAAAAAACTGGCTCTTTGAAACAATGAGAGCACTTTCAACCAAGATGTTTTCTCTCCTGAGAAGAGATTTCATGCCAGCTTGACTGGCTGTATACATCTCTTGGGGCCCCCTCCTACATGTTACATGTATTACACAATTACTAGGTTAATTGTGCAATTAATTTAGACTGACTACATGTGCAAATAAACTATCATGTCATAGAGCTAGAAAATGCAGACTAACTTTTATAGATGGTTTCTATCCAGCTTTAATTTGCACATATAGCATAGTTATGCCCCCGGGGTGCTCAAGTGATGGGTTTTCCAGCCACCAGGGTGTACCATGCACTGTGGTGGCTAGGAGTCCTGCATCTGAAGACATTCCCATCTGCAGCAGTGCCGAGTGGGCTGCCACGCCTGGGAGTCCTGTCAGCTGGCAAGACTCCCATTCATGGCAGAGCCTCATGGGCGAAGCTGGGATTCTCATCAGTTGTAGCCTTCCATCTGTGCAGGAGGAGCCCGGGATCATAGTGCTGTGCTTTTCCTACACTGGCAGTGAGGCATGATAGGATCTGCTGTGTGGCGTGGTAGGAGGTAGGACTGGATTGTGCATTAGATCCTGTCATGCGTTTTACCTGAATGTCTAGGCTAAGTACAGACAGTCAAAAAGCCCGAGACTGAATTGATCCAATCTTCGCAAGTTAGTCTAAGCTACATAGATTGATCTGATAAGTAAGTGAACAGACATTCACTTTTGATTCTGGAAATTCAGCCACATGCCTACAGTGGCCCAGGCCAGACCCTGGGGCGGGGGTACTAGAGTACACTTCTCTGCTTGGCTGGAGCAGACCACTTTGGCCAAGGCTAGCTTGCCCACCCTGTAACGAGGGTGTTGCAGGGGATGTGCAAAGCATCCTGGGATGCTGGGGAACTATGAGTTAACTTGAATCTGGAGGGGATTTGGGACAGAAGTTCAATAAACTGATTTAACCTAAATCAGTTAAATCTGATACTACATGCATCCAGGTTTATCTTTAAACCAGTTTCAGCCACGTTGCAAGCTGTTTATATGCACTAAACTTCTGTTGTGTTACAAATTTGAAATGGTTTCCAAACACTTGTGTAATTTCTGTCCGTAGCCCTAGAGGGGCCCTCAATATTTCACAGACCTCTTCTCTTCCTCCTCCTCTCCAAGGAGGGAGGAGAGCACTGGCTTCCAGTAGCGCATCTGGCAGTGAACTGTCAGGGAACCCTGAGGGGATTGTACTGCCATGGCTTGAACAGTGTTCAGACTGTTCAGTCTGTAGCAGTGACTTACTATCTTTCTGCCTGCTTAAGGGGAAGGGAGCAGAGGCAGTGTGGCTTTACCTGCCCCAGGTATTCTGCAGTTTGCATGGGGCAGGTAGAGTGAGCACCTTTTCAAAAGGGAAGGGTGGGACACATGCCTGCTTTCTCCTCCTCCCCCGCCGGCCACCAGCAACACAGCTGGAAATGAGCTGAGCAGAGCAGCCTGGAAGTGGTTGTGAACTGCCCACTGTGGGCTTGGGGCTCCCCACCCTGCTCCCAAGAGCCCTGTGCTGGCTGCACACCCCCTCCTGCCCAGGAGTAGCAGGGGGCACAACTCCACACTGCCACCCCCACTGCTGCCACGCGGGCAGGGTGCACCTTGCCGTGGAAGCACAGCCAGTGTGGGACCCCTGGGGGGAAGGCAGCAGGGTGGGGAGCCCTGATCCCCCACAGCAGGCAGCCCACATCCGCCCCCACCCTGCGCACAAATCTGGGGGGGGGCATGTACCCCCCCCTTGCCCCTGGCTGAACCTCCTGTGGCCCCATCCCACTCCAAGCCCTGGCCCCATGCATCGCCCTGGCTGGGCAGTGCCCCCAGCCCCTGCCGCACTCCCTCCCTCACTGTGGGGACCTCAATCTGCTCCCCCTGCCACTCCATATATTTATCTTCAGGGAGCTGCTCTCCATGATGCTCAGCTGTATCCTCAGCCACGTGCATGTGTGTAGGTACACACATGCACATGTCATCCCCTGCATCCCGCTCCCAGCAGCCCCTTGCAGGCTGCAATGCTGCCAGCCTGCAAGGGGAAACCAGCTGCTTCCCATGGATCCCTGCATGATGCTGCAAATCTGAGACCAATGCTGTCCCGGAGTCATGCAGCCTGGGACCAGGACTAGAGGCTCCCATTCTGGGACTGTCCCACCCAATTAGGGAGGGATGGTCACCCTAAGCAGAGGGCATTCCTTTTACAGATTGGCTCATTCCAGGGCTAGTTGAGCTGTGCTGCCTCAGCCTCTCTTCCCTTGTATAGAACTAGACTGTACTAGTTTCCTTCATCCCTGCCACCCTATAGGGCAAGGGGCTATCTTTAGCAATTACTGCTTTTCAGTGGTTGCCACCTACCCATTGATGGCCTGCCCCTTCTTCCCCAGGGAAGACTGTCAATCATTGTCCTCTCCTAGGGGACTCCAGGAGCAGTCCTCTAGCTTCCTTTAGCTGAAGAGCTAACCTTGAAGCATCTATATAGCTCCCCAGCCAGAGGCCTGTGTGCTTGTACCTGACTTATTTTCCCACTGCTAAGAAATTCTTAGTAAGAATTTCATAGAAACTTAGAACTAAACCTGAACTCATAGCCTGTCCACAGCCTGTGAGAACATGGGCATCAGCTATCAAGTACTTGCTCAGGGTCCTTTGCAGGCTATACTGCTACTGGTATTCAAACTAGGTAGCTTAATGCTGCTAAGCTTGAGCTGCAACACACATCTGTATATAAGGGAAGACACTGGTTTATAAGAAACATTTTTTATATACTGTGATACCAGCAAGGAATGGGCCAACAAAAGAAAGGTAGTTATTACCATACCTTTCTGTTTAAAATTTGAGATGTTTCAGAACTGCGAGTCCCTAAATTCTCCAATACATAACTTATGAGGGAGTAGCATTTTCATTCTCCCTCCTGTCCCTTGCTTAGTTTAATCTTATTATGTTATCACAAATTACCTTCTCTGAGCTTTTGGGGACAGAACTATCCCTACCTATGTGTGTTTTTTACAGTGCCTGATACACCGGGGGCTGTTACTGACTGAATGCTTCTTGGCATTACTGAAGCTAATTAATCCTCATTATATATAAAAGTAGTCTATATACCAGTGTGTTTATTTTCTAAACAGCTGAGTGAAACATGGATAGAAACAAGATATTTAGAATCCATAGGCTATATTTTCCGCCAGGTTTTAATAAATACTATAGGACAAGTCTCGAAGTATTTTTGCTAATTTAGTATAATAGAAAAGCTAATAGGTAAGCAATAGGATACCAGTTCCACTTGATTCATTCTAGGAAATTAAATGCTTAGACATTGTGTAACTTGGGAGGTAACTTATTTTCAGTACAGTAGCTATGTAACACTTAAGTTACAGTAAGCAATAGCACCATAAATTTCCATTTATTGACTTCATAGATTCATAGACTGTAAGGCTGGATGGGACCTTGGAAGATCATCGGGTCCAGCCCCCCTGCACTAAGCAGGAAAGACAATTGGGGTCAGGTGATTCCAGCGAGGTGACCATCCAGTCTCCTCTTGAAGATTTTCAGGGTTTCTGCAAAAGAAAACAAACACACAAACCTGCCATTCATTTTTTAGTGCAGTGGGGGATGGCAGCAAAATCCACAACACTTGAGCAGAGAATTCATTTTACACTATTGTCCCAGGCAGGGAACTCTGATCTCAGAAATGAAAGGCACATACATTAATGCTCCACCTATCAAATTATCTGGAATAGTATAAATACTGTGCTTTCCTACATCTAGGAGAGGGAAGGGGTTAAAAGGCATAAAATTAGATGAAATGTAAATTTCTATGATATATTGAAATTATAACAGTCAGCCTGTCAGCCCTGCCATATGGGAGACATAATTTTGCTACCATGCATATCAGGAGCTAAAAGTGCTGTACAGACCATGTGCTCAGCTTCTACAGAAGAGGGAATATTTTGTCTTATTTGAGTAGCCCACTCACTAGTTTAAGAGGTGACATGTATGGATGCTGAATTATACGGTAACTCCAGTACTGGCCTTGTGGTATGAGAAGTAAGTGGGAAATGCGAAAAAGGGTTTATGAGTGACAGGAGATTATTTGGAATGGAGAAGAATTTAATAAAAGTTTTAAAAAATATATACATTTAAAAATAGCTTATTATATTGCTACAGATGATTTTAAATGATAATTGTAGATACTAGATACTAACACTGTGCAAATTTCTTCACATCTTGGGCTAACTTAGAATAAAATATAACATCTCCTTGTATCAATTACTGTATACTAGTTAAGATCCCTACTGTTTTTGTTTTGTTTTGCTTCCTAAAGCCCCCTGCTGCTGTTGATTACACCTAGATCTGCTACTGATTGGAACTGTTAAAAGGCAAAGATAGTGTGGATGGTTGCTGAATCATTTAATTGTAGAACTAATAAGATGTTTTCTCTGGGACCTAACAGAACTGATGATATTAATAAATGTGTGTAAACTGTCCATGAAAATTCCCATTGCCTTTTCATATTTTTATAGGTGTGAATCTAGTACTTTCAAGCTCAATGTGGCACATCAGGTGCAAGTTTCTTTTTTAAACACTACTGCTGAGTATAGTTGAAAGGAAGTGGGAGGGAGAAAAATCCAAGAGAAAACACAGCAGAGGTTTTGCTTTCTCTGAATTTTTACATTTTAAAATTGCGTTTAAATGTACTTGTAAGAAAATAGCGACAGATAAATATATAACAAAATATCTTCAGTGGAATGTAAAGCTTGTGATGTTCTTAGTAGCGCCTTTCTCTTTAGTTTTTTTTTGTGAAGATAAAAATTCTTATCTCATATCTTCAAAACCAAAACCCTTTTTCCAATGTTTGCTAGACTATTTAAGCTGAAAACTTTAAAATCCACTCTGCTTGCCACCAGTGAAATTGATGTTTTTTTCCCATTTTCTTATTTTTAATCTGTTTTCTTCCTGGGTTTCATGAACAAGTTCAATGCAATGAATTGGTTAGCATAGAGTACTAAAAAATAATCACAGTTGTAGTGAACTGCTCTCTGTTAAGCTGTTTTAACCGGGCAGAACCTAGATCAACCTGACACATTCAGGTTTCCATAATAATTGAAACTTTTTTTATTTGTAGGTATTGGAATAAGGTTTCCATTACAAACACCCATGCAGAATACTCCTTTGCATCTCTCATGGCATAAGAAAAACATGTTCTTAGCTTACTGATTAACAGTTCACATTTCAAATTCTTTTCTTCATTTTTTTTCACAGTTTTTAATGGCATATACAGATCTATCTCAGGGCTTTTCTTCTTTACTTTCAGTGTATATGAAATTATATAGTGCTGTATAAATGTACGAATGCTAAATGTAGTTGTTGAATAGTGTCTTAAATTATTTAATGTTGTATATACTAAAACCCTAATCTTCATAAGCTCTTCTTAAGGTGTCTCTCAAACTTGCCACAGTCCAAATGCAGTATGTGATGGACCTAAAATAAGGACTATGTAAAATTATTTGTTCTTCAGGAACAAACTTTAAATTTATGAGAAATGTAATCCTTCCTTTAATCTTCAGTCAGTGTGTGTGTGTGTGTGTGTGTGTGTGTGTGTGTGTGTGTGTGTGTGTTTAGCAAAACAGTGATGGGATGCCTGATTTGTCTGGAATGTTTTTGTACTTGAAACAAGTGATCTCCAGTGTGATAAGCTGGAGTGGCGGCACTCAGTAGTAGGATCAATGTTTCTTTTCGAGGTAACTGAAATGGATAGCTTTGAGGTCAAACATCCAAAAGAGCTTGTTCCTTGGTATATTCTCACTAGTCAAGTCAGTCTTTGACACAGCATCCTATCTCTCTGTATTTTAATTTTCTGTAACTTCTTCCACATTTCTAGTACTCTGGAGTCATTCCTACAGTTACATTTTTGTATTCTCTTATGATCAAAAGTGAATTTCACATGTTTCTTTAATCTCTTTAAGTAATCAGGATTCAGGCTATCTGCTCTGTTATGATCTTTAGAAGGCACAAGAGTAGATGCATACCATATTTACCAGAATCCATGATGACGGAGTTTATAAATTTATTATCATTTTCTGTGTATCGAATCTAATTATTAAAGGGTCATCTTAAATTTGTCTTCCCACCATTGCATTGGGGAAAGCAATGCCAGTGGGGGCAGGTATTGGAGGAGTCAAGCAGCTTGATTCCTGTCCCTTGCCCTCACACCTTTCTCCCTGCCATGTCCCATTGCCCCCTTAGCTTAGCACCCTTCTATTGCATACCTGTGCTCTGGCTCCATCCTTGCTTTGGCTCCAGAAGGACTCTTGCCCTACACTGGAGCACAGAGCACATGTTTGCTCCAGCCCCAGCTCAGTCTGATAGCAGCAGCTCTAGCCCAGGGTCCTGTCTGCTGCTCTATCAGCAGAGGGACTTGCAGGGCAGGAAAGGTCCAGAGCCTGAGCCACAGCAGCTCCCCCCCCCCCCCCAACCCCACTGCCCTTGAATGCAAGACACAACGCTTTTTTTAAATTGGAAAACAAGCTCATCTTGGATTTGAGTAAATATGGTATATTAAAACGAAAAAAAAATGACACCACGAAGTAAGGAAAATAGCAACTGATCTGTCCATTTCCAGGGTTTCACTGAGCAGTTGGTATTGGAAGGGGTGAAGGATCATACACCTGACTTGAACTGCTGGGGAAAAATACTGAAAAGTTCCAGTTCTCTGAATGAATGTAACTCTAGTTTTGCTTCAAAATAGCTTAGACTGTAGAAATTCTGTGTTTCTACTATATTCATATTGCTTGAATCCTTGTTTATAGGAACATTCCTCTGTTCTCTTGGAATAATCAGTGTGCCTAAAAATTCCAGGAGGGGCGTGCCATTTCTAGTTCTTTCTGAAAGGCAATTTGATCAGGTAGTCATGGAGTGCTAGTTCCCACAGGATGGTGGAATGAAGGCAGACTAGAATAATCAAAAAGCTACAGTGGCTATGGAAACAACATGGTACTAACAGGCTTCAGCTGCAGTTTCTTTTTCTGAGTGCTTCCCATTTGGATCAAGAACTCAAAAGAATGCAAACAACTGATTGCAAAAAGATGGTATGTGATCAGTAAAGCTTTTTCCTTTGTGGCATACAGGAAAGATGCAGTTTTCTCAATTTGCAATTTAAGCCTCATCTAAGCAATCACTTAGTATAGTTCTGTTTACATTTTCTTTCTTCTATATAATAAGCTTAAAAAAATGAGCCCTCCTCCTTTTTAGAAGAATGAAGCTACACATAAAGGTACTTTAGTCCCTAGGCTTGGTCCCTCCAACCTATTAGGGACCACCAAGTATCTCAAGTCCCTTTAATCATGTTTAGCTATTAAGTCTGTTCCCACTGAGCCTCCTGCATCATTTCACACTAGCTCAAAGTTGAAACCAGATTGCAAAATGCATGTAGAGCATAAAAATCCTTATTCATAGAATTCTTTGTTCACTTAAAACCCCATGTTGTGAGGAAGTTGTAAGAAAATTTTCCCCGGGGGAGAGGGGGGGGAGGATTGTTTACCCAAATCCAGAACACCTTGGAGTTTAAACTATATGATTTCTAAAGAGGAGGGAGAATAGGGCACCAAAAAACAGCAGAATAGCTGCTGTGTGACCATAACTAAATACAGACAGTCAAGAGGCCCAAAAGTGAATTGATTCAGTCTTTACAGATTTGTCTAAACTGCATAGATTGAACCAACAAGCAAGTGAACAGACATTCACTTTTGATTTCTGAAGTGCAGCCACATGCCTGCAGTGTCTCATGCCATAAACTAGGTGTAGGGATGGGGGCTCTAGAGTATGCCTTCCTGTTCAGCTGGAGCAAACAGCTTGGCCCAAGGCTAACCTGCCCACCCTGCGTGGGGGCGGGGCGGGGAGAAGGGGGTTGTAGGGGAGTTGCAAAGCAGCGTGGGATACTGGGGGACTATGAGTTAACTTTAAATCTGGAAGGGATCTGGCACAGAAGTTCAATAAACTGATTTAACCTAAATCAGTTAAGGCTGATACTACAGGTTTCTCTGAAATTGATTTTGGCCATTTTGAAAGCAGTTTATCTGCACTGAACTTCTGGGCTACATACAGACAGTCAAAAAGCCCAAGTCTGAATCAATTCAGTCTTTGCAGGTTAGTCTAAAATGTACAGATTAAATTGAAACAGAAGTGAACAGACATTTTACCTTTGATTCAGGGAATGCAGCTGCATGCTTGCAGTGGCTCAGGCCAGAAGCCAAGGGGCACTAGAGCACAGCTCTCTGGCTGTGTGTTTTGGTTTCTCTTCCTGCTGCCCCCAAGGTCTCTGGGATTTGCAGTCCTGTATTACAGCTGCAGGACTCTGCAGGGGTGCTCATCACTTCTTCCTGCTTCCAGGTGCCTCTAGGATTTGTAGTGCACAGTTGCAGCCAGCAGTAAGTTTGAGTGGGGAAAGGAAGGGGTGTTTAACCCTCCTCCCTGGCCCCAGACACCAGCTGGGTTTTGCTGTGGGGGGGAGTCCCCCGCCCAGTATACTGGGCTGCATCCCCAGCTGGATTTGCCCCCTCTGCCCCACACTAAGGTTCTTAGTGCTGCTGTGTATGGGTTCAAGTCTGTCAGAAAAAAGTAAATTACATTAAGAAATGAACTTGTGTGTTTTAATAATGTTAATTTCATATAGAGCTTGCTTAAACAAAAAGACTCCCCTCTCCCTCCCCCCTTTCCCCCCTTCAAATAAAATGATGCCTCAACTGAAAGCGCAGTGCCAATTAAACTGTAGAGGCGATATTTTACCTAAAGTAGTAAAGTATTTGTTCATTTTTTGCCTTTTTTCCCTCTAGTTAAATGTTAGACTGAAGCAAAAGTGTTACAAGTCAGACATGTTATTCTAACAGCATTGAGGTGCTAGGGAAAAACAGTATCGTGCACAGATAATGAAGTGATAGCTGTTTTTTTAAAGGTTGCATGTGTGCATGTGCATGCTACAAAGTGTTAGAAGATACAGAGCTAATCTGAACTTAAAATTGTGATAGTAGCATTTTTGTTACTTGCCCTTTAGTATACCATACTGCATATGCAATAAAAATAGTTTTATGGACACTAATTTTTACACTTCCTAACACATTCATTCCATATACATTTCAGTGTTAGAATTATAAGGTTTGTGGCATTACAAAGGATTATTCACACTTTCTTGTGGCATAAAGGATCCGATTACCTTCTTTGCATTTTAATGGCTCTTAGTCCCACTGATTGAATGTCCAAATAGATTGTTCTTTGATTAACAGAGAGAATAAAGTAATTATTCTGTTGTAACCTAGAGAGTTTAATATTGGACAGAAAAATACTGATATGAAGGATAATACTCTTCTTCTGTGCCAGTCTTCTTTTACTTTCTGCAAAGAATAAGGTATTGCCATGATGCTCAATTTAACTTAACTAGTTAAGTTACTGCTACTTGACAGAAACCAACTTTGTTTTAAGTTCAGTTTTGCAGAGTTCAGTATTAACATTTAAATATGCAGTGGGTGTGCTATATGTGCTTTACTGTGGAGTAGACCAATTAACTCCACAGTAAAGCGTCACCATCTATGCATGTGCCAATATTAGGGCACAGTACGATAATTAACTCTGCCATAAGATAGTACTGTCAGGAACAGTATTTTTGCGGGCAGAAAACAGGTATTTAAAGCTGTTCCAGATGAGATGAAGAAAAGATTTTATTAGCTGTTATGTTCTAACATGCAAAGGCTTGTGCTGAAGGCTGAAGCCTCCAGTTTGACATTTCTGGAAACCGCTTTGAAACTCACCGGTTTATGGGAAAAAAACTTTTCCTCAGGGCTATGTAATTTCCAGGCAGCCAGGGACCTCATGCCACCTAAGCCACAGTTCCAGAACTTCTCCCTGTAGGACTCCCCTCTCCTGTTCTATGGGCAGCCTAGCATGCCCACACCCTGGCAAGTGCACAGAATGGACAGCTCCACCCTCCCTGCAGCTATACTGGCAGCCTGGCTCCCCAAACTGCATACATAGCACCCCTTCCCTTCCTGGCCACAGACTTGCCCAGAGTCTGGGCAACCCAGCCCCTTCCTTTCTTGCTAGCAGCCCAGCTCCCTCTTCTACCATGAATGCAACATAGCTACCTTGGCCTCATGCTGTGCATGCAGCTTGAGCACCCCAGACCCTCCCTGCTATAACCTCGCTCCCAGGAGCAGGAGCAAGAAGTAGAAGCTGGAAGGATCTTAAGAACCCCTCTGCTATGGTAGAAGCAACATTTGGGGGGCTGGGGAAGAGCCACAAGAGGTCTGTGGGCTGCCATTTGGACAATCCTGCTTTACCTTGACCCCCACCAGCGGATTCCTCCAGTTTGTCACTGGATTCCTCCAGTTTGTCATGGATGTCTCCATCAGAGTAAAGTCTTAACACGCGTGTAATGTAACAAAGCTTGTAGAGGTTAAAATGCACACTTTCTTGGCTGACAGTTCCCTGATTTGCTAGTGGACAATTGTGCATGTCAAAAACATACATTTATTTGCTAGATACTGATCAGTAAAGAAACAGGACCCTTAATTGCTACTTAGGGTTTAGGCCAATTCATTCATTGTTTAAACTTTGAAGTATTCATATGTTGTCTTTAGCATGTTACTTGCACAAGCCTGATAGAGAAGGAAGTAAGACTGAAGATGCTTCACAGATATAGACATTGGGAATTTAATGTCTGTTTCATTAAAATATATATGCATATGTTAATCTTGGAGTATTGAAACTCTTTTAAATGAGATCAAAATGCTTATCTTTTAAGATCTGGCATATTCCTAAAAATATTTCAGATGTTGGCAATAACTTTGCTAGTTTCTTAACTGCTTGTCTTTTTCCCCCTTTATTTTTTTTCAAGTAGTGAGGACAGAACTGTTCCTTATTTTGATAATTAATTTTCTTTATTGTTTTCTTAGATAGTTCTTTCCCTTCCTCTTAGCAACTGTCAGTGAAGCTATATATGTCTGCCAATCCAGAGAATCATATACTGAGAGTGATTTTCGTGACAGTATTTGTTTTGTCCGTAGCACTGGGCCTAACTTCCAGAAGTGCTAAGCATTCATGATGCCCAGTTACCTCAAATAGAATGGGAAAATGCAGGCTCTTAATATTTCTAAGAATCAGGCCCTTTTGTGGCTAAATGTATCCTGTCCCAGAAGTTGTGGGGGCCACTTGTGCTGGCCCCAGCATTATAAAAAGCTGCCTTGGCAAGTAGCCCAGGGCTACTCGCTCTCAGGAGCTTCTGGGGCCTGGCCAATTGGTACCTGGGAACACTACACTTTGTGCCAGCTGGATTGCTAAAGCATCCCTGAGAATTCCCTGCACCTTCTACCCACTGCAGTAGTCTGGCAGTGGGGGCTGCCTCCTGGCTATGACCTGCTGCTACCTGTGACAGCATGTGGCCTCAAGGCTGCATGCCTGCCAGACCCAGATGGGGACTGCATGGCCATTAGTGGTATCTACACCTCTGGGCAGCTGCCGGTGGGCTGTGGCTGCACAGTTGGCCGTTGTACGGCATTACTGCCACGTGTGCCACTGCCTGGCCATCTGGGCAGCTATCACCCGGAAGATGCTTTCAGTGTGGTGGCCTGCTTTGAACTGTCAAAGCATATCCTTCTGACCCCAAGTGGCCAGGAGGTCAGCCACCTCCAGCTGGGTCCTGGGTGCCAGCTCTGAGCAGGCTCCTCTGCCTGGGTACTGCCACTTGCCTCACTAGCAGGAATTCAGGGTTTCCCCATTTAAAAACTGCAAATTCCGTGAAAAAAAATCCCAGAGTCACTCGTTAAAATACCCCAAAATGAGAGGGAGAAAGAAAGAGAGATCAAATCAGTTGGGCAATGTTTTTTTATTGATATATTTACTATTTTAAAGCATATTCGGAAGCCTACCAATGCCTCTATCATCATAATAAAATGCATGTTAAATATCTATATAGTTTGGCATTTACTTTTGGTTTTTTTGTCATAGAAAAATCAGAGCTGCCCCTATCTCCTTCACACACCAGGATGTATAGTGCTGAGCAACACTGATATGCCAGTGCCCTGCCCCCTGCCCTTGCCCCTCACTCTCAACTCCACAGCCTGCCCTCCACCCCAGTCCCTCATTCCTGACCCACAGGGCCAGATATTTGGGTGAGGGGTTTGTGGGGGTGGCTCTAGAGTGTAGGGTTTGTGGATGGCTTGTGGGGGGACTGTGGATGGGGAGGGGTACAGCCCCCCTGCACAGGTCACGGATTGCTCCTCCCACAGGGACCCACAGCCCTCCAACAGGGGCTACAGCATCCTCACAGGGCCCACTTGCCCCCTGCCTGCCCCCAGCTCCTTACTTGTTTCCCATCCCCCCCACTCCCCCCCTCCCACGGCCCCAGCATCCCTGCATTCACCAGCAGTAGCAGTGGCCATCGGAGCCTTGTGGCACACCCTGTGCAGCGGGGGGCAGCAGGGCTTGTCTTTGGCTGCCTGGCACTCACACTGCCGTGTTGCATAGGTGTAGCCCAGCTCAGCAGGGCACTGTGTGGTGCCATGCACTCTCTGGCAGCTCAGGGCCACTGCAGCTGCCACCTGGAGCTGCTGAGCTGCCTGACAGCATGCAGCGCCCTGCTGAGCTGGGTCGCGCAGGTGCACTCAGCACACTCTCAAAGGAGTTCAAGACATGTGAATGCACTCAATAAGCTCAAGGCTTGACAATATACTTTTTTGGATTTGGGTGATTATAAATTAATTTATATTTTAAACCAGTGTGTATGTATTTTTATTACAGTTTACACAAGCATCCATTTAAATGAAAATCTGTTGTTAATCCTGTTGCTAACCCAGGAAAAGTTTCTGTTCCTCTCCTTCCAAGGCACTGAAGCTACAGATTATCCAGCCATTGTTAAAAATATTAACTCAACTAGTAAATGAGAGAACAACCGTGCCTGATCACTGAACTCTGCTGTCATTGGTTCTTCGCTTCTTATTTGAGTCTAACTTACTCTATACAATTAATTCATTCTAATCAGTTTAGATCATATGAAACTGAATATACAGGAAGTATGTGTGTGTGGGTGTGTATGTTTGTGTATATGTATGTATGCTCTGACATGATGTAATTACAGCATGTCAGAGAGACTCGGTTAATCGAGTCAGCTGGAGTGTGGTAACTACTGCTCTCCAGCAGCCTCCCATGTCTGGTGTATCAGTATCCCCGGGCTTCAAAATGGTGGCAGGGGTGCTTTAAATAAAGCTCATCAAACAGTTTTAGGTCAAACACTCCACCACCACTTTGAAGCATGGGGACACTGATATGTGAGTTGAGGTGGCACTTTCATTAATTAATTTAATTAATTTAATTAAAGTGCTGTCCGCATCCCTCCCCCTCCTCCCCCAAATACATGTATAAAAATACTCTGAGTGGTTAGAGCTGAAATGCTGTGGTATTATTTCTGTTATCTTTTGGTTTGTTGTTGATGCTTTTCTTTTTTTGCCAACCATTGTTCCAGAAAACATGTTTCACAAAGGTCTAACTAAAGAACATTCCCATGGTAACATTTGATAAGCAAGTTTATTAACTGACTATATCATCTGCGTGTGTGTGAAACTCTAAATTATACTTCTTTCTTCCAAACATGTTTTGTTTGTGCATATTTATGTGTGTGCACCACCAGCTTGAATTGCAAGAAAACATCTAAAAGAAAGTCAACATTTCTTGAACTTCAGTGCTACGTGTTGAAAATGCTAAATGAAATATTAATATGATCCTTCTCCCCATTATACTAACTTTTGACACCTTAAATGGATGCTTCCTTAACAAAACTGTTGATTTTAATGATTTCAGCTAAATCAACAATTTCTAGCTTGGGACTCCTTTTAACATATGCTGAACTTGGAAAACGAAGAAGTTTACAAGAGTCTGTAATTGATGGAGCAGCATGCTTTTGCTTAGAAAGTAGTCTTTGTCCACCTAATGAGCTCTGAACTTCATGTTGGTTATTTGACTGTTCACCTAAGACATATATTCTTGAAGAGAAGAACATTCCAGAACAGTGTTGCTGTTTCTAATTGGTGACGAGTACATACATTACAGAAAAGTAAAAATAGTGTCTCCATTCTTACTTAAATTCAATATAGATCTAACATTCTGATCTTAATAACGTATGAGGAAGTGAAATATCAGGTGTGTAACAATCCTAGGTGTTACTAGCTAGGTTTCAGATACCACTGTTTTGTGTCGTATGTCTGGAAAAAATAATAGATTATATTTATGAATAATTGGCAAAGAATTTCAATTTGTTGTCCAAATGCAGTAGAAATAATTTTTTACTTTAGCGGTTGCCTTGACTTGCAACAAAACTGCTTATTCCATTGTGCTAAATTTTATACATGTGATATAAAATCAGTCTTGTATCTGAAATCTGTAGAGTATGAGCCACAGATTTTGTCAAATTCTTAAATGCCTTCTTTGCTTTAAAGTCTTGTCAAGTTGTAAAGCAAGAATAACAGTCACCTTTAAACTTTATTTTCCATTTTTCAGCTCACACTTATTTCTCGTGTTTTCTCCACCTACCTCTTTATCATTTAAGTAGTGCACAGAAATGTTCTCCCCTTTATTGTCCACTGAATATTTTAATTCATGTTCATTATGAGAAGCTAAAAACAATATTATGTCTCTATAAACGCATCTAAAGTTTCTGTTTTGACAGTGATGTAGTTTGAATTTTTATGAAAATATAAAAGGGAAGTTAAAAATAATGTTTTGTCTTATAAACTTATGACCACAAGTTATCTACACACAAATCACTTTTGGGAAAAGGAAGAGCATACATCCAGTCAGTTTTAATATTTTTAATGGTTTTCACTTTGTATTTTGTAGATTATATAAAGTCTTCATATATTAATATATATTCAAGATTTGGATTTATTGTAGTCTCATTTACCATAACTTACTGTCCTTAGAATTTCCATTGTCTTCTGCCTACATGCACAACAGTATCAGTTGTGCATGTAGGCAGACACTTCACTGTTGCCAACTTTACACCACTCCAGTATGTGAAACTGTTTAATATAGAGGCTTAAACTTTGGATAAACTCATTATTAGGATATTTGAGAATATACATATAAAAAAGAAGAAAGGATACACTTTTAGATAGCTTTAGTCCAATAGCTTTTGATGACCTGTAGTATGACTGTTCAGATAAGCATTTTCACTCTTTATATTATATGCTAAACTTAGTAAAAATGGTCAGCCCCAAAAATGTGTAGATACTGAAGCTGGAGCTTTAAAAAAAAAAAGTAGAATTGGCATTGGAATTCTGTGCATAGAGTTAAATATTCTGCTGGTAGGTGCAGCATAAATTTGGGTCATTCTAGACTGTGGATTTCAGATGTGTTTAAAAATCACTCTATTTTTTAACACATTTGACCATTATTGTTTTTGGTGTTTTGTTTTTTCAGATACCAGCGGGCCTAAGCATTCTTGGGGACTCTTCTACCCAAGAATGCATTTTAGTGTTTGACACTGTCCTTTTTAATTTTAATCATTGCTTTCTGTGTCACCTGCCAATAAAACAGGAAAGAGGACCAAGAAATAGCGATTATTCACCAGACAGGCTACATATGTTATTTTCATGAATGTTTTCCCTGTGTGTTCTATTTCTTTTAAATTGGTATAACAAGTTTAGGTATCCTAATATGATGCATCAAGTTAGGGGAAAAAATAATTGCATGTATGTTTAAGTTGATGTTTAACAGGCACCCTGCCTGAAAAATTTTCAAGGGCTTTATGCAATAGTTGTGGCAACTGCCGTGCAAGTGTATAAATTACCATAGCTCTCATTTTTTCTCTCTCTGTACAACTCTTACTATAATTAGCCAGCATTAACGGCAAATGTTTGCTTTGGTTAAATTATTCAGAACATTTATTTTACTTGTCAAAGGTTAGATCAGGTTGTTGTTTGAACTGATAATTAAATGCAGTCTAATACACTGTCATATTTATATGCACTATAAGCCCCATTTCCTCCTCATTCTGTATAATTTTATAATGTTCAGGGTTGACATTTAGACTTCTAACTCAAGTTGGGTTGTCTAGCAAAGGAAGCAATGATATCCATACTTACATGCTATTGTACATGTGTAGTATCAATAAAACAAGTTCAGGGATGTTGATAATATCACAGCTGTAGCCATAATGGCTAAGTACAAACATTTAAAAAGCCCTTGGTAGAAGTGCTCTATCACACTTAAAGTGCTATAAGGTAGAGCCGGAATGAACCGAACAGATATTCAGTGCGGGGGAGGGAAGTTTGGTGCCTACCTGTACAGGCCAAGGCAGGCCCCACCCCTTTCCAACTGGGGACTATCAGCAGCAGCTTCAGGGGAGGGGAGAACAGATCCCCCCACTATGAGTACTTGCCCACACTTTGCTAGCTGGGGTCTTGGGGGGAGGGGGGCCTGTGCCAGACCTGGTTCACATAGCAAGAGGTTCCCTTCTCTCCCTAGTCTCTTCACAGTTACAGGCAGGGGCTGCATCATGGGGCTGCCTAGTTCAGCTTTTCACCATGCCAGGAACTGGAGCCCCCCGCCTGCCACACAGACCCAGCTTGGCCCCTCCCCTAACCCTGCCAACAAACTGTGGGAGGGAGAGAACTTCATGGCAGGGGGTGCTCCCTTCCCCCCTAGCCCCAGCCTCTTGACAGCTACAGCCAGGACTTGCAATGTGGGGCTGCCCAGCCCACCATTTTGCTGCACCAGGAGGGAGCCCTTCTGCCATATGGACCCAGCCCTCCCTGCCCCTGAGACCCCATCCAACAAGTTGTCGAGGGGCCCTCATGGCAGGGGGTGGGACTCCTCCCCTTCCCCCCCACCAGCCTCCTGACTGCGGGCCGGGAGCGGTCCGAGGCCCTTTTTTCGCACGGCGGGCTGTGGCCAGCAGCCCAGACACGCCGGGTTGGGGAAGGCAGGCGGCACGCTAGAATTAGGCACAGACGCTTAGTGGTTGATTTAAGATTATTTTACTTCCACCGAAGATGGTCGCAGTGCAGGCAGGAAAACTTGCTTGAGTTGCAGTTACAAAACAAAACAAAACTCGAACCTGCAGAACATGAGGGTATGTCGCAATGGGGTTTTGGCGACGGGAAGATGAACAAAAACCTCGAGAGTACGTCACAATGGGGTTTCGGCGACGGGAAGATAAACCTGCAGGACTCGAACCCGGGTAGAGCTCTGGATTCACTCACACGAAGTTTGCTAGGCTCCGTGGAACTTTGCGCGTAGGGAACGGTACGTCGAGGGATCAGGCGGTGACGGGGAGAGGCGAGAGGTTGATCAGACCCCTATAGCCTTCTTGAGATGCACGCTGGGTCCAATAGGCTCCGCAGCGCTTAGAGATCTTCACGAGACGTGAAGTTCTCCTCCTCCTGATAGTTGTGGAGTCCTCCAACTTGGGCGGAAACCGCTCAAGCCTCTTATACGGCTAGCAAGCCAATCGCTAGCCGCCACATAGAAATAATTTAGAACTGGCCAATAGTGGGGCACAAATTTAAATACAAATGGCAGGAACTCCTTGCACCGTGCATTTCTCTTTTTGCAACCTAGAAATGCACCCTGCAAAGGAAGCTACGAGTGGCGGGAAACAATTTAGCAGTGCCGAAGCACACACAAACAAAAATCACACCCTTGGGTTGTGACACTGACAATGGGAGCCAGAAGCTGCAGCACATGGCTGCATGGCCCAGCTTTTTACCGTGCTGGGAACTGGGGCTGGGGGAGAAATAGAGCTTGTCTGCCATGCAGATCCAGTCTTGCCCCCACCAAGACCCAAGCCCGCAAGCTTGGTGGAGGGGCAAGGAGGATCCACACGACGGAGACGTCTTTTCCCCACTCCCCCACATGGCTGTGCAGGGAGGAAACAATCTTTTCTGTCTCCTCTCTGTGATAGCCTGGGGGCAGGGCTGGGTTCGAGTGTAGCAAACTGCCCAGTGAGTGCCTTTGAGATGGTGGCAAAATGCGACCTATATTGAAGCATGATGGGTACAGTACAGACATTCAAAAAAATTGCTCCACCCTAAAGCGCTTTAGTCTAATGTCACATTTTCGAAGGTTAATTTAGATGTAGGATCTGGCATTTTTGAAGTGCTTTAAGTGACATAAATGTCTATTCTGTTAAGACTTTAAAGTGCTTTCTGCATTCTTAATTCATGTTAAGTGTATCATCTGTACCTAGATGATGGTGGTAAACTTACTGATTTTAAAACAGTGATGTATGGAGGCCTTATTGAATTTTTTAAATTGCATATGGCAAAAGTAATTTGGTAGCTTTCGATACATAAATTATATGTATTTTTTTTCAAAGAGGAAGGCCAGGAAACATGTATCTAAGAAATGGATAAAGAGAATCCCCTCCCAACCATGTGAAGCAAACAGTCAAAACTTAGATGAATTTTTCCTAAGTGTTTTAAAATAACAATGCTAACTACTTAGCTTTTTGACAGGTCACTCCCATCACATGCAACTATATTTAATGCATGAATTAAAATGCATACATTTTAGTCAAGGAATACAAAATGTTTCAGAATCTGACATGTAATAGAGGATGCCCAGAATACTGGTAACTAGAAGTGTATTTAAAAAAAAAAAAAAAAAAATTTAAATTCACATAAGAAATAGTTAACCTAAAATGTTCCAGTTGTTCGAGAAATGCTCGAGAAATTAAGAAATTCTGGCCCAATGAGACCGATGGTAGTTTGGCATTGAGTTCAGCAGAATAGATTAGTCTAGGCCTGTGCAAAGCAGCAAGTATTTGATTCAGATTTGGCCAATTTTTTTCAAGGGACAGTGATTTGATTTGGTGATTTAGAATGACTGTCCTGATTTGATTCAGCCAATTTGAATTCGGAGATTTGGCCCGTGCTGCCCGGGGCTCCACTTGCTGCCACTCCCCCCAGCCCTTGCTGCAGCGGCCCTGGGAGCAGCTGACACCAACTGCCTGCACCATGGCATGGCGCAGCCCAGGAGCTGGGGTGAATGGGGACAGGCAGAGCCCAAGTTTGGGGGGGACAGGTGGAGCACAGTACAGCCCTAGGAACGGCACTCTTCCCTCTGCCCCTTCCCTAGTCCCAGCCTCACTCCCTGGCTCCCTCGCCGTCATGGGAACCTATCCCTATTTGTTACATTATAAAGTGGGTTTGCTTTATGTGGAGGAAACTTGTATAGCTTATGAGCGACTCTCTGAATCGTCCCCAAATTGGCCCCAGATCGATTCGGAGGCTTCTGATTCAATTCGGACTTCTTAATGAGTCTCCCAATTCGATTTGGTTTCGGATATTCAGTCTCTGAATCGGGTCAAATCTCCTCTGAATTGAATCGACTATCAAAGCTTCACACAACCCTATAGATTACCCAGTGCTTACAGGTTCACATGCAATTTCTCACATATGTATAGTTTAGGATCTTCTAGGAAGTATATCATTTACACACTATAGCAATGTATCTGTATATCTGTATCTATCTTTATTTATTTTTGAATACTTGTTTTCAGCTATCAGCATATTTCCTCTTAGGATCAATTCAGAAAATGAAACAATAAACTACAAAGCTTCCCTCCAACCTGTGTAGACACATGAATAGAATATTGTCTCTAGGTACAATTCAGGAGATGAGATAGTTAACTACAAAGTTAATGTAGTTGTATGCATGCCAGCAATTTTTCACCGTTACTCTGCTATACTTAATCTGTTTTTGTAAGTATGCATTACTGTGCATATGTCATATAAATGACTCTTAATGCAGCCTGTTTTCTAGTATGCATGCTATAAAGATGCTTCGTGTGTATCTATCGCTGTAGAAACACGGTTTATTGTAATAGTATTACTTGAAAAATAGTCAAATAGTATGTTAAAGTTTTATTTACTGTGTTGTAATATATATGCAAAATGGGAGGATTTGAAATTGTGGATGCAAGTTTAACTTTGCCACTTCTTGACTTCGTTTAACCAGGTGATCTTAACTTTTTCATATTTTAATGGATTTTAATTGCATTTCTTGTTTAGTGAAAAATTTCTGTAAGAGGTAAATAATTGATTGACACACCCAGAATTTCCTATCGCCCTGTACGTTGCAAGGGTGGAGGGGTGGAACTATTTTTTTTTTTTTATAGAAGCTGCAAAAATGAGGTAGTGACCTTTGCCTCATTTGTTACTTAGCATATATAATTCAAACATAAGCCAGGATCCCTGCCTCTTTCCTTGCATGCCATTTTCCTCCCAAATTTTTATCTTGTAATTTTAGTAATTTACTCTCTTCAGCCTACTTTCTGAACATTGTTAAAAATCATGTAATATAATTGGTAATATTTGTTTTTAAATATCCTGAAAATGCATTTTTTAAAGGAAGGGAACTATGTCAAAATCAATTTTCACTGATGCATCCTGGTTCACTTGAGGGTGGTTGCGTGGCTGTGGTTGTGTGGCTGATTGTGCAGACAGAGTGGCTGACTGAGTGAGACAGAGACACAGCTTTATTGTGGTGATGCAATAAAAGTGGTGCTTGTTTGCAGCTGAGAAGTGGGCTGTGCTATTTGGAAATCTATCACTGACATATCCCCCCCTCTCTCCTCCACCACCTTTGAAAAGTAAATAACTTTCCCCCCAACACTTTCCTGGGACTGACAAAAAAGAAAGAGATCTCTGATGTGGGGGTGCTATAGGTATCTAGGGAAGCCAGGGACAGAGAAGAGCCAGCATCTCAGAGGCTTGCTCCTTGGGAAGCCACATCAGTGGGTCCTATCAGGAGAAGGAGACCAGACAAAGCTTTTTCTTGGGGAGTCCCAAGACAGAGTTTCCCCTGAAAGGAGCGTGATCTGGGAGAGTGATAAAATGTTAATTTATTTTACCCATGGTTCTAAAGAATGACCAACCTGCATTTTTATTTTTGAGAGGCTGAGATAAGAATGGGAACAAACATTGCCCCAGTGAATGCACAGCATTTTCTTAAAGTCTCAAACCACCATTTTGCTTTCATTTGGGTTTTTTCATTTTGTGTTAAAGGAGGATTTTCTTCAGTTGCCCTCTAATAATTATTTTGGTGTAGTATAAGTATAGGACACATCGGTCCATAAGGTAAATTTTCAAGGCGGGTTGTCAGGCATTGAAAATAGGGGCTAGAAGTAAAGTGTATTCTCAGCTATAATTATAGCATTGCTAGCATGACACTAATGAAACTCTGTGTATGTCATGCAATTTGTTGTTTTTCAGCTTGCTAATTTTTATACTTCTGCTTGTGGGAGGTAGCTAAAAACAAGGGAATATTCTGTACCCTTATGAAAACGATTTAGACCCCTATGTACAGTACATTTATTTGTGTATACACAGTATGAACTGTGGGCTGCTCTGATTGATGGAATAGATTGCACATACATATGGCATACAAAAGACCTAGATTTAGGGAAGAGCTTTCAGGCATTTCTTTTTCCTCTGAAGTATTGTCTACACAGACTGGAATCAAAATAACTCTCTTGATTTTAGTTTGTCCCAATTCTGTAAGGAGACAGATTAAGAATACCCTTTTATAGATTAAGAATATTTTAATATTCATTGGAAAAATAGTCTTCTGTTTCTTCAGTTTTTAATAATAGATCTGTTAATATGAAATAGGTGTCCACACATGCCCCAAAATAATTAGAGTTGTGAATTAAAAACTATTTCAGTTCTACTTGGTGTTTGAGACCAGTTCTTAATTAGCTGAATGAATGGAGCACAAGCAAGGGCATGGGGACACCAAGGTTGTCCCTTACATTGGTCTGAAAGGTGAATGGAATGATTATTAGAGATGGAATAAAGCCAACAGAATTTAATCTTGAATTTGAGGGAGGTTCGATTAAATAAGATCTAGCTCTGAATGGCCTCAGTGTCCTTGTTACAAAATCCATATTCAGCCCTGTGCTTCCACATACTTAAAGATCACTCTTGCTCCTACGAAGAAAATGAAGCAAACTGGGGAAAAATGATCTCTGGTTTGGGGCACATGAAGGGTCCTAGTTAGTCTGCTTTTTCCAAGATGAGCACATTGGGTGCTTGTACACGTGATGGGGGTTATTCCCCTAAATTGAAACAGTGGGTTTTTTAATAGTGATGATTAAAAACCACCATGTGCAATGAAGGTGCCTCTTGGGGCTGCCTGGGCACCACCGGAGAAGGAAGAACTGGGGCCCCCCACAGCTCAGGGCCTGTCAGCAGCTTGCCGTCCCCGTCCCCCCCTGCCCCAAGCTGTGGGAGAGGCCACCCAAGCAGCCCCTGAGCAGCTGGGGGTCCCAGTCCTTCCCTCTGTGGTGGTGGTGCTCCGAGCTGGGGTGCTAGTGGGCAGGGACCTGCCCCAGCTTGGAGGTAGCACTCTGCCAGATCCAACTCTTCTGTGAGCCCACCTGCTGGAAGCCAGCCAGAAGGAAGGACCAGGGCCCCCTACAGCTCACACAGGCAGGCTTTGCTGGGTGCTGGAGAAGCAGCGAGGGGCCCAATTCTCCTCCCTCCCCCTCCCCCCATGGAAACTACCTGCCTCTCCTTTTGGCGGGGGGGGGGGAGCTGCCAGTGGACCCTGAACTGCAGGGGGCCATGGTCACTCCTTCCTTGGTAGCAGCACCCCCTGAGGCCACCCGGGCAAGCAGCTAGTAGGCAGGAGCTACCCCAGTTCAGAGGCAGCATTCAGCCCAATCCAACTGTTCCCCAAGCCCGAGCTGGGGCAGCAACCATCCCCTAGCAGCCCACCCAGGCACCCCTGGTGGGCGCTGCTGCTGCCAAAGGAAGGACCGGGGCCCTCACCAGCTCGCCCCCTGGCCATGGGAGACAGGAGGGTTCCACAAAGGGGGGGGGAAAAAAGGATCAGGCCCCTCACTGCTTCTCCTTCAGCTCGCCTCTCCCATGGTGGAGGAGGATGACCTGTCAAAAGGCTGCAATGTTACAAATAGCTACAGTGCAAACTAAACTACATACAGATGTGGTTTAATTTGCAATCTAACAAATTTACTTAAATCGCAAAGAAAAATCTGCACATGTGCAATGTAATCTGCAAAAACAGGCAGTTTTTGTCATGTGTACCAGCACCCACTGAAGGCATCTTCACTGATCACAAAAACACCACCTAGGTTGGTGTGGTTCACACTATACTAATTAGCTACTTTGGAGATTAGATATCACATAAGAACAAATTAATAGATTTTAGACTGAATTATTAAAAAGGTGTAGAAACAAAACACCAGATTATCTAGTTTATTTCTAGGAAGTTTTCTTCTCATGTACAATTGTTTTACAAAAAAGAAAGATGCCTGAATTTAAACTATATAATCAAGGAGAAAAATTCAGTCTGCCCAAATCATTTATACAAGTCATGTTTGATGTTTCAGCCATCATTTCTCAGAAGATTCTATAAAAACCTCTAAACCAAAAATGAAATCTTTAAAGTTTAATATTCTCATCATTAGAAGCATCATACTATATGCATTCCATATTTTGTTTATAAATATGGCACAGAATAAATATAATGTTTTGTAGGTATTGCATTGTAGTATATTTCTAGTATAATCCATTAGCTTTGTAAAAGGGACCAGAATCATTTGTGCAGTTTCTCAGTCTTTTGACAAAGGACTGGGCCTTGTGTCTCAGCTGTAAAACAGGAAAGAATTACTTTAATTACAGAGATTATACAATTGCTATATGAAAAATATGCTTTAGTCTATTTTTAATTTTATTTACATAACGCTGGTGATGCTGAGTGAGGCAAAGGTGGTAAACAAAGCAGTAAAGCCATAGGGACATTTTGCTTCTAAAAGCTAGGGGAGGTAATGGGATGAGACTTTGTCTCTGTTTAGACCATGCTTCATATAGTTCAGTCTGTCGATGATTTCTTGTGCCACAATTTTACATTTAAGTCTGTTGTTAAAGTTTTTTGTTTAAGAACAACTACTTTCATGTTGGCAGTGGGGTAGTGACATGGCCTGGGCCCTAGAGCAGAGATGCAGCAGCAAATTCCAGTTGCTGCTGCACTGCTAGTGCTATTGCAAGCTAGTAATAGCATTCTTTTTTCTTCACCCCCTGCCTCCAGTAGGCACCCTGGTTGTAACGTAGTTACAAGTTATACCACAGCACATTGGTAAAAGAGCAGGTGAATGAAATCCAGATGTTATAATACAGGTTGTTTGGTCCATGGTGATGTAATCTCCGATAAGGCAGCACAGTTGGCATCTAAATCCATTGCAAGGCTTGGTGCCTTGTGAGAATAGGAGTTCTGTTGCTGGAAAGATGTGGTTATATATACCGTTGCATGCTTAAAGTGCCACTCTTCAGTCTACATTGGACAGATGGGGCAGTCCCTATGTGAAAGCATGAATGGACACCAATTTGACATCAATTCCAGAAAAACACAGAAGCCCATGGCAGAACACTTAACATTCGTAGACTTTCCACCTTTGACCTTAGAGTACTTGTTCTTAAACTTTGACACTTTAAAAAATACCTAGTTAAATGCATAATTGTTTAAAAAAAAAAAAAAAAGTTATGCACAGATTGGATTGTGTTAAATACAGTTACAACAGGGATTAGATATTTTTACCTGATTACCTGGATTAATTTTCATAACCCTTATGTCCCTCAATAGGACAACTGCTTTATATGCTTGCCTGTTTTTCCATTTGCTTATTGATCCAGTTCAAAATTCTGATCTTGCTTTTAATGATACCATATTCACTTGAATCCAAGACTACTTCAAATTTAAGGTCAAAGCAGGGGTAGAGAAAGCAGTAGCAGAAGAAAGGCAAGCAGATGTGGGGTAAGAGCCTGATCCTTGCCCCTTACCTCTCTCCTTCCACATATTGAATGGGAAGAAGGGAGAGGACAGATGGCTCATTTTGGACTCGGATAAATACAGTGCACTTCTTTTTCTTCTGTATACAGAACCTAAGAACTACAACAACATAGTAAAGAAGTTCATTTTCTGTGCTTTTGGCTATGGAACTCCCTAAATAGGTAACAAAACTAAGTCAAGGCCAGAGTTAAATCTAAAACCCACTTTTTTGCTATCCCTTTTCCAACCAACAATATTTATCAGGAAAAGGAAAGAAAGGCAAGAAGGAAGAAAGGGGGAAAATACATTAACAAATAAAATGAATGAGTGAAAATAGCTGAGGATCTGGTTCTTCTGAACAATCAATATTAATGATACCCTGATTTTGTACACTTAATGACTCTATAGTTTATGAACAATATAGATGGAACATATAAAGAAAATGACAGAGTGCAAAGGATTTTCCACAAACAAAGAAAATAAATTAATCAGAGAGGTATATAACCATATCGTGTTTACATCTGTTATATTTTTAATAAAATTGACTTAAAAGCTTAGCCACAAAGGTGTTACAAGCCTTATGTAAAATATAATGCCAGATGTTGTTCCAGCGGACTTCTTAATATCTGTTTACTATTGTTTGGGAATTATGTTTCCATTTTGTTTGTTACATATAAATAACTTGATATACAGAGAAGCAGATTTGTGTTTGGTAATATTTTATTTTGGACCAACTGTCTAGTTGGGGGAGAGATTAAAGAAGCTTTTGGATACAAAGTGCATTTTCTCAGGTCTGAAAAAGAAACCAATACAGCCTAAAACAATGAGCAGATAAAACAAAAAAATAACTCGCTATGTCAGTGAAACTAGTCACTCATAGAAAGTGAAGAGGGCAGTAAACCTGTGGAGCAAAGAGTAGTTATCAGAAGTTGAAATAGATTGATTATGTAGAAGAATAAAGCCATTCAAAAGGGAGGCTTGTCATTATAGCCTGTGGAGTACAAAGAAATTAGCAGAACCAAGTAAATGTGAACAGTCAACCCTTTGTATTTAGTCTCTGGCTTGTGTAAACCGGATTGCATACTTGTATTCTGTGTATAATATATACTGCTATTTAAGGTTTAGTCCTGTACAAACATTAACACAGGTTGTACACTAGTTAAGGACTCCTGAGTATGCTTCTTCTGATGTTTGTGGTCCACTAGAGCTGAAGTAGAGGGAGAGGAGCATTCACTCCAGAGACACAGCACCAACCTACAGTATATGACACAATGAGAAATTGACTGTGAAGGAAAATGTTCATGGGGTGACACTGGAATAGTTTGTATTAGTGACAAGGCCCCTTAGCTGCTCTAGCTTTTGTTTTTCTCTGAATACAGCTCTTAAGCATAATCAAGTAAGCCACTGCTGTTGGTGGTAGCAGTAACTGGAAAGCCTCATAACGAGTTTACTTGCATCATTTGATTTCTTTGGATTGCATTTGAACTACAGTTTGTATTGCAATTTCTCTCTCCTGTTCCTTTGCACCCAGTTTTCCTCTTCAGCTATGTATATTTGTATGTGGAAAAGTGTGCTTGCATTGTTCAGCACCGCATACATTTTTTTTTTTTCTTCACATTTTATGGAAGTTCACTTAAGCTACTGAGCAAACTGTCATGTTCTACCTTCAATACTTTAGATCTTTGCTGCTTTCAGCAGCCTGTGAAATTCAGTCCTTTTTCTACAGCAAATGGGACCCATATAATAATCATTCTTGGTACCTCAATATGACACTGTACTCCTTAGCATGTGTATACTGTGTATCCAGAAAAACTAGAACAGAATTATTTGATGTAAATGGCTTCCTCCTTGCATGAAGACTCTGGATATTCTTATAAAAATACTGTCCAACCACATAAAAAAACTATTTTCTAAAATAGTAAAAGAATAAAAGATGTATCTTAGATTAATTGCTTACTGCTTTAAAACTGTGATACCCCAGAAACTTATTTCATTTAATACACTTTTAGTGTCTAAGCTAGTTACTATCATTTTGGGTAAAGCTGCAGGCTAAGTTGCCTTTTTTTTTTCCAGTTCACTGTTTAAATGATTTTTTTCAGTCTTGACATTCTTTGGCCCTCTGAGTTATATAGTTTCATAGTTTTAGGGTCGGAAGGGACCTAATAGATCTTCTAGCCCGACCCCCCGCCGCTATAACATAAAGCGTGTAGCATAGTATGGTGCTTGGATGTTCTTGGAAGTAAAATTCTGGAATACTTAAAAAACATAATTTCCCTGTATTGAATAATGTTAAACTGCTTGAATCTCTTAACTACCTATGGAACAACCATATTTAATTTAAATTCCATTTAACAGTTTGAAGCCAGATAAACAGATAGAGACTATATCATAAAGTCTGTTCAAAATATGGAAGTTCCTGAATGTTTGGTACTAAATGTCACTCATTTTTAATTGGAACCCAAACTTTATTTTTTTTTTCCCATGAGGTGAAGAACTTTAAAATACTTCTTGAATACTGAGAGGGGGGGAATGTGGGGCTTTTATTTTCGAGAAAAACATCTTAGGCTAATTCTGCTTTTTGTAGAATTTTTTTAGCACTATGTAACTCTTGACCTTTGCCTTCATAGCATTTTAGACTTGGAATTAGTTTATTTCTTTCTAGAATGAGAGAAAATGAGGAGATGCCATCAGATTGATCAAATGAACTTGGTCAGTTGCTATTCCCCTTGGAGCCACAATTTCTAGTCTCCTGAAGTTCAGGAAAAGAATACCTGCATATTCAGGTTATCCAGATTATTGCTTCTGCTATACCAGTGAACACAAGCATAAAGAGTAGCAGTTTTATATTCCAGTGCCCAAACTAGGACTTCGACAATTTTTCAGATTCATGAACATACTCAAATATATGTGAGCCACTCCACTGGAGCATAGTCTTAAGGAGAAGAATGGCTATTCAGGGCAATAGATCTCCTAAGCCTACTGAAAACAGTGTGAAGTCACTTTCCATCATTTTAAAATCCCCCAGGCTTTTAGCTAAAAGACTGGTCAAGAAAGATGTTCCCAAAATAAGCATATAATCAAATATGCATTACCTGTATATACCTTAATAACCATTTTGGGACTAAAGTTGAAAATACAAATGATGATAAAACCAAAGGTGTTAACATGATTCCAAATCTTCTAGTGGGTAGCTAGAAACTCAGTGGTGTGCTGTTTGAAATGAAAGGCTCTTTCATTATTCCACGCTCTGAGATGTGCACATCTCCCTGTGGAAGATTTTGGATGTTTAGCTTTTGAGCAGTCATTAATTGATCTTTCAGATCTACATCATCTTTCTTTCTTTGTCATATATTGAACAGATGTGATTTACTAACTTGGCCTGTTTTGCTGCTTCTTGAAATCCTAAGGACCTGGACACTTGACACTTCAGCATTTATGTAACTTGGACCATATTTGTGGAACACTGATGTAAGTTACACTGGGTGCATCTACACATGAAAATAATGTGAAACAATAAACTCCAGAGCAGTTTAAGCTGGAGTAAGCTACTCCTGGGCACAGACTCTACATGTATACCAGGACAGCAGCAATTTGAACCAGGGTGGAGCAGGCCTGGGTTGCCAGAGGACATGGGATAAGTCTTGGGCTCTGGGTGGTGGAGGGGCTGGCTGGGGCACAAGAGTGCCAAATGTGTGGAGCCATGTGGCTAGGCGGTAAGCAGAGTCTGGCCCCCATCTGACTCAGCTGACCAGGCGCAATTTACATTCATGGTCAGCACCTACGTATGTGTTTAATTGCACTAAATTACCCTGCTGTAAGATAGTACTGTCCTACTGTCACTTGCAAGTACTATCTTATGGTGGAGTTAATTAGGTTTCTGCACTGCACGTGTAGACAGTGATGCTTTACTGCACAACTAATTAATCTACTCTGCAGTAAAGCACATGTGTAAATGCACCCACCGGGATGCAAACTGGTAATCAGTCATTACAGGAAATGGGTAATAGTCTGCTTGAATTAAGCAGTCAACTATCTTGGAATAATGATGAACTCGTGACAATTTCAGTGGCATAACTTACACTAGTATAATTTTAGATTCTGATTTTTTTTTTTCTTCCCCCTCGAGGTATACCATATCCTAAGAAGTCTGACCCCTGTAGTGCTGTACATTTTGTTTGTTGCTTGCTTACACCAGTGTGTTTTCTCATGTGTTCAAATAAAGGCATATCCTCTCCAAGGCTCATGCAGAAAGAGAGAGAGAGTTCTTCTTAAAGACTAACCAAAAGTATGAACAAGAGAAATCTGTATACAAGGATTATCCATTTTACATGAGCTTCTGTTTTTAGGAAACCCTAACTCACTGAGACTTAATAGGCAACAACTTATTGTCTATAATCTCCTTTATTCTCAAACTGTATAAAAATGGCTGTCCTGTAGCACTAGACATGTCTCTTCAATGGATTCTGAACTTTGTTGATTATCTTTATACCAGTGGGGCAGTCAGTTTCAACACAGACGAAAGAGTGAGAAACCCTGTTGTGTCAAATACAAATCTTTAATGTGGCGAAGGCCACAGGTAATAAGACGGGGGCGGGCAATTATTTTGGGTAGAGGGCCGCTTACTGAGTTTCGGCAAGCCATCGGGGGGCCGCATGACAGGCAGCCTAGGGCAGATTGATTAATTTTCTAAATTTTTTATGGGCCTGGCGGGCCCCCGGGCCACATTTTGCCCACCCCTGTAACAAGGGATCTCCGGGAGCTGTAATTATCTGGCCCAGTGTACTGTATAAAGTAAGATATCCTGATCTTCTCTTACACTAGTAAGTCTTTTCTGCAAATAGACTTCCAGTACTCTGAAGCAGTATGGTATCCTAGAAAAAGTAAAAAACTATCAACCAAGTAAACTTATCTGTGCTTTGCGACAGATTTCTTTTTGTAATTGTCCGTCTTTAGAAAGTACAGGTGGTAGCAAGGAATTCTTTAAGCACTTTATAAATTCTTTAAATACTTTTTCCTACATATAATGTGAAAAGTTTTAAACCTTCCTGCTAACTGCCTGAAGTTTATTTTCACATAATTCCAGGCTGTTAATATTATCTTTTTGTCTCTGACATTTTAATTCACCATTGAAGTTTTACATCTTGCATTTTTAAGTGCTGGTTATATATGAAAGTTGTAGGGTTAAATCTGTAGACAGTGCTTTAAAGCTCCTATGATAATTGTTCTTAGGTATGTAGTCCTTCACTGTGGCTCTAGAGACAACTATTTAATAGACAACATTTGAATAATACAAATGTGCGGCTGGTAAAAATGGATTAGGGTTTCAGGGTGGTACCAATGGGTGATATTTAATATTGAATGACATGTATTAAGACAAATGCTTTTATATATAATTTATTTGGCATTGTAAATGCATTTATCTTGTGAGATACAGACCCCCTGTTGCCACATGAAGTATTCTGGAAAGGTTCAGAGTAAATAAATAATAAAACCACTTTGATATACAATCTAACAATATTAAATATTAAGACTTTCACATGATTGATTTTAATACTTAATTAACTTATTTAAAGTCCAATGTAACTCTTTTTGTATGGAAGATTAGACAGACAGAAGTTAAAATGTAAATTTTTTTATTAAATGGGACAAAATTAATTGCATTTCACAATTATCAGCTTCCCTGACTTAACATCTTCCATCAGAGATGCAATCTAGTCCGTTTCACTGTGCCCCCTTCCCCCCCAACCCAGCTGATTGTAATGTTAACTAATCCGCTTCACAATGTTGGTCTATTTTTGTTTGCATCATTCCGTTTTTAATGATGTATAATCTGATACATTTTATAAAAGAAAACAGACTTGCTTAGTGCTATCTAAAATGTATCGACTTGTGCACTTTTCTTCAGAGTAAATAACATCAATGCTGCTTCATTGGATGGCAGTGGTACTGATCTTTTGGATCCCAGTTGTTTTAAAAGCTTTTGTTTTCTCATACCATTATATTTGAGGCATTTGTAATAAGTGTCCATATTTAAAGGAACGGTAAGGGGTGAGAGGGTTTTCACAGGGGCTAAATGGAAATAGTTTGCAGTTTGAAATAGCCAGGCCAAGTGGACCCTCTCATGTCCCCTGAAAAATAAGGATATGTACACCTTTAGTGTGGTGCCACAGATGGGGCGGGGTACCACACACCACACATCTGTACTTGTTTAGATGTGGCCTTATAAACAACAAAAATTGCATTTGTTCTTAGCTATGACCTGAATTGTGATATTCAGAAAGGCTTTTTTTAGAGAAATATTGTTTTATCTTACCAGTACTTTAATCACACACCCCTCCATTCTAATGATTTGAAATGTCTTGTTGTGGAGATGTGTTTCATACACTCATGATTCCTCTATACAGCTATAAGCACAGATGTTTGTGAACACTTGCAACATGATACTGTTGAACGTAAAACAAATATGAAGCTGTTACCAATTTTGACAGTTGCTTTTAGGTAGCATATTTTAATCAGTTTGATTTCATTGGACAGCAAGTAATTTATCATTTAGCTGACCACTTACTTCCTTTACTTGTCATTAGTAATTTAAAAGAAGGACTTCTAGTATGCTTATATGGTGTCCTTCCATCACTACTTCTTTGCAAAACTCAATTACTGCCTTAATGGATGCAGTGGGCTTTACCTTTATTCTTTTTTACCTATCCTGTTCTTCATGCTTCCTAATTTTTCTATAGCATATTGAAAATATTTCAGATTTTATGGAAACAGGTTTAATTAAATTAATATTGCTTAAAACGTTTCTTTTTGCATGGTTTTGTGTGGTCATCTTACTTAAGGTTTGAATAACTCATTTTAAATCACCTATAGATGTTCTGATACTCTTACTTGAGATGAAAAAATATTCCAGTGTTTTCGTGTTCATTCTTGTATCTTTGTAATTAGAGGACTCCAACTTTTACTCTGAGGCTTTAAGGACATTTTAAAAATGTTATGATTTAAAAAAAAATCAATGGCAGTTAACTGATTATGGGTAATGGACACATTTAGTGATTTTTCTTTTTAAATTTAAAAGGCTAAGACTTTACTGATTATGGATAATAAATGCACAACAATAATTTGTTTTAATGTCTTACCTATATGTTACAATAGGATTATTTTTGCAAAAGGTGAAATGAATTAATGCCAATAATTGTTTGGGACAATGTATGTCATCCATATTCAAGTAATAAAATACGTTATTACAAAATTCTTATTGAACATTTTTTTTTTACATTGTTTGGGGTTTTTTGAATTGTGCTTGTGAATAGCATAACTCCTAATTTAGCTGTATGTAGCCATTTTGTTTGATGCTGTAAAAGCTGACTACCTTAGGTGTGCAATTTGGTTTTAGGTTATGAATTGGCAGCATGCTGAAGTTTGCCCTCTTGCCACAGTTTTGTGAAACTTTGGTTCTAAATCATTAGGCATTGTGGAGGTGTTGTAACCTGGGCCAGCAATTTATTTCACTTTACTTTTCTGAATACATCCTAAAAGAAGCTAATCCTAGCCAGTTGGTAATGGACTTACTCATAACAGATGAAAAGTAAGGATGACTTAAATCTCTGTCAAAGAAGCAGTTTTCATTTTAGATAGTTTTATTTCTTTTGCATTTAGAATTGATTGGCTTGTTTTCTGCAAGGATGCCATTCAAATAAATGGAATGAATGAGTAACTAACCCATGTGTGAAGGTCTAACACAGCTAGTAAAACTTGTGCTTGAGACTGCATGGGTAGAAAGGTTAGGTCTAGATAGGTTATCAGCATAAGGGTGTTCTGCATCTGTCTCCTGCCTTGTACAGGTCCTTCTTTTGCCCCAACACCTATCAAAGAAAAGTGACTTCACAGGCCAATTTGTTATGGACTGCTGTACATTTTGCCACTCTAGATTTCATAGATTTTATAGACATTAGGGGCTGGAAAGAACCTTGGGAGATCGAGTCCAGCCCCCTTGCCATAGGCAGGAAGTATGCTGGGGTCAAATGATTCTAGCAAGATAAGCATCCAAACACCGTTTGAAGGAGTCCAGAGTAGATGTTTGCATCACCTCTGGGGGAGTCTGTTCTAGACCCTGAACACTCAGACTGTAAAGTTTTTCCTTATCTCTAGTCTAAACCAACCTTCCAGAAGTTTGTGGCCATTATACCTTGTTATCCCTTGGGGAGCCGTGGTGAACAACTGTTCTCGCAGATCCTGGTGCACGCCCTTTATATACTTTTGGTTGCCACCAAGTCCCCTGAGCCTTCTCTTCTTCAGGCTGAAGAGTCCCATGTCCCTGAGCCTCTCCTCATAAGGCTTGCTCACTTGGCCTTTGATCATGCAAGTGGCTCTACTTTGGACTCTCAAGTTTATCCACATCCCTCCTGAAGTGGGGGGCCCAAAACTGGATGCAGTATTCCACCTCAGCCTCACTAAGGCCAAGTAAAGCGGGAGGATGATGTCCCTGGTTATGCTTGAAATGCATCAGTGGATGCATGCCAGAGTTTGGTTTGCTTTGCTGGCGATGGCATCACATTGGAGGCTCATGTTCATCTTGTGCAAGACCCCAAGTCTTTCTTGGTCGTGATGCTAGCGAGCGTAGCACTGCCAAGCCTATAAGTATGATGCTGGTTTTTCCTCCCAAGGTGGAGCACCCTGTGCTTCTCTACATTGAATGCCTTCAGATTTTGGTCCACCCACCTTGTGAGCCTGTCCAGGTCGGCCTGTATCCCCAGCCTGTCCTCCAGTGTGAATGCCTTCCCCCATAGTTTAGTGTTGTCTGTGAACTTTGCCAGTCTGCATCTGATGCCTGAATCCAGATGATTAATGAAGATGTTGAAGAGTACTGAACCAAGTACTGAGCCCTGAGGAACACTACTGGTTGCTTTGTGCCATGTTGATTTGCTTCTGTCAACTAATATTCTTTGGGTCCAACCCTGGAGCCAGTTCCCCAGCCATCAGATCATGAGATGGTCAAGGCTGCAGTTCCCCAGCTTAACCATGAGAACATCATGGGAGAGCAAGTCAAAGTCTTTCTTGAAATCCAGATATGACATCAACCTCATCTCCCTTGTCCAAGCAGTGCATCACCTGGTCATAGAAGGAGATGAACTTGGTCAAACAAGACCTTCCAGCAGCAAAGCCATGGTGGCTGGCACTCAGAAAGTTGCCTTCCACTAGCCTGTTGCTGATGGAACCTTTGATTTTCTCCAGGATCTTTGATGGATGTCAAACTGATTGGCCTGCAATTCCTTGGATCTTCCTTTCTTCAAGATTGGGACCACATTGGTTCTTTTCTAGTCTTCTGGTACCTCTCCTGAGTGCCACGAGTTCTTAAATATTAGTCATAGGGCGTGCTGTGATGTCTGCCAGCTCCTTCAGGACTCTCAGGTGCATTATGTCCAGGCCTGCAGACTTATGGATATCGAGCCTCTCTAGGTGTTCCCTCACTTGATCTACATCAGTTGTGGGCCCATCTCCTGCCCCCTGGATGCTTTGCGTCCTGTCCGACAAGGTGACCCCCTTGGGGTAATCACACAAAGTAATCGTTTAGGAGATTGGCCTTTTCCTGGGCATCAGATGTCAGTGGCCCCATTTGATTTAGTAGGGGTTCTATGTTGCCTTTGTTCTTTCTCTGACTTCCCACATATCTGAAGAAGGACTTTTTGTTGTTCTTGATTTTTGTGACTAGCCTGAGTTTGGTTTCTACCTTGGCTTTTCTGGTCCTCTCTCTACAAGTGCGGGCTAGTGTTGTATAGTCCTCTTTGGTGATGATTCCTGTTTTACATCTGGTATAGGCTTCTCTTTTTAGTTTCAGAAAGTCCAAAATTTCCCTATTGAGCCAAGGGGGTTTCCCAGCCCACTGACTGCATTTCCTGCGGGACAGTATAGACTTTCCTTTTGCTTTGAGATTTGCATTCTTAAGAAAAAACATTCCTTGTGGACTCCCCTTTCTAAGGGGCCCCATGGTTTCTTAGTGCCTGACTGACCATACTCCTGAGTTTGTGAAAGTCAGCCTTCCCAAAGTTGAGCATTTTTGTTTCACTGAGAAATTTGACCACCCTGTGTTGGACAGAGAAAGTGATCAGTTTATGGTCGCTGTCACCAAGCTTCCTCAGATCGCTCACTAGATCATCCCCTTTGGCCAGAAGCAGATCCAGCAGTGCCTCTCCCCTAGTCGGCCCGTAAATCTCTTGCGTTAGGTAGAGCTCATCAACACAAATGAGGAAGCTACATCACTGGTCAGATTTGGCCATGTGCTCTTCCAGTGAGATGTCAGGGAGGTTGAAGTCATCCATGACATCCATGCATCAGGAGCGTGCGGCCTCAGCCAGTTGCCTATTGAATTCATGATTCACCTCATCCTCTTGGTTAGAAGGACTGTAATAGACTCCTACAATTATATCCCCTTCTCTGTGTTCCTCCCATATTTTAACCCAGAGGGTCTCATGACACCCTCTTTGGTTGCTAAACTCTGTTTGAAGGGAAATGTATGCTCCTTCATGTAGAGAGCTACCCCTCTTCCCAACACCATCTCTCCTGTACAAGATATAGCCCTCTATACCTGTGGACCAGTTGTATGTGGATTTCCATCAGGTCTCCGTTATCCTTACAAGATCATAATCTTTCTTGCTCGGGAGAAGGGCCAGTTCCTCTTGCTTCTTTCCCAAACTCCTGGTGTTTGTGTACAGGTAGGTGAGCCTACCATGGGACACCCTGGACTGCCTGTGCGCTGGGATGTGACCTTTCCTTGGGATGTCGTCAGAATAGGTTCCCTTGGGCTACCTAACCTGTTAGTACTATGGTTGTTATGACCTGGGCTTGAACTGTTAATTGACCATCGGTCTCCCAGCAGTCCTAGTTTAAAGCCTTGTGAAATAGGTCAGCCATTCTGGCCAAGAAGAGTTTCTTCCCTTTGAGGGTGAGGTGGAGGCTATCCCTTCCCAACAAGCTACTGGCTCTCTCCCTAAAGTGTGGACCGTGGTTGAAGAAGCTGAACCCCTCGCGATGGCACCATCGGCGGAGTCTTCTGTTAACCTCTTCAATGCACCTTTCTCTCTGATGCCCATGACCCGTAACTGGGAGGATCAAGGAAAAAGCTACCTGTGCCCCCCAGACCCTTGAGCCCAGCCTCCAGAGCACTGTAGTCACTCATGACCCAGCCGGGATTGTTCTGAGCTGTGTCATTCATGCCCACGTGGATGAATAGCATGGGGTGATGGCCGGCCGGATGAGTTTGGGGATCCTCTCAGTTACATCCTGGACATGAGCCTCTTGGAGGCAGCAGACCTCTTGGGCTAAAGGGTCAGAGCGACAGATTGCTCCCTCTGTCCCCCTCAAGAGGGAGTCACCCACCACAGTTACTCTGTGCCTTCTCCTGGGTGTGGTTACTGGTGGCACTCCATCCTCACATGCTGTAGCCAGCGGCTTGGCTGGCTCTAGCGAAGTAAGGGGTTTGAATCAGTTGCGCAGCTCCAGGGGAGTGGTAACCCTGGTGCAGTGCCTCCCTGGGCCAGAGACTACCTTCGTCTAGACAACCACTGACTGGACTTCATGGTGGCTCTTCATTTCTGCTCTAGTGTTCTCCACCCTCCTTACTCTTTCCACTTCTTTCTTCTGGTGGAGAGCCTGGTAGTAGGCGTCCAGTTCTTGTTCTTCTTCCCTAAGGTGTGCAACCTCTGCACTGCTGCCTAGAGCTCCCTAATTTAGCACTTGAGGGCCTCCACCGTTAAGCACACCCCACAAGAGAAGGTGTCAGTGCTCTTAAACCCAGCTGCCTGCATACGTGCTCAGCAGCCTCCACAGCCTGGGGCTCCGTCTGGGTGGAGGCTGGGGCCATCGGTTCTTCCTGGGCATGGGCAGGGACCGCAGGCTCCGTTTGGATAGAGGCCAGAACCATAGGCTCTGTCTGGCTGGAGACCTCAGTGGTACCAGAGCAGGGGGGTCGAGCCGCAGTGAATTTTGGGGTATGATGTGTCTCCCCCCCCCCACTATTGCACAGGTAGTAGACAGTGCTACTGCTGTGCTGACCCTTCTCTTGAGGCTTGCTGCCTAGAGCCTCATGCCCAATGCTAACTTGCGTGCCGGGCCTGGAGTGCACTTGTTTGCGCTCTCTGTTCACAAGGCTTCAGTCACATGGTCCCTAGGGAGCTGGGTCAGGTAGGAGTCGGGTGGAAGCATGACCATCCTCCGCTCCTTTCAGCTCCCTAGCACCGACCCGCCATAGGCCATACCTACATTCCAGCAGTGCTGGGAGTATGCATTGGTGTGTGTTGTGGGTCCTAGGAGTCCCGGGCTCAACAGGGGTGTGATGGGCTTCTGCCCATGCATTTTTCTCTGGAGCCGGGTACAAGCTATGGCTTCTGCCATTGGCGGGCCCTTTTAAACTCCTGCGCATCCACAGTAGGGCCTGCTGCTGACGCCGCGCCGCTCTCAGCAGCTGGGGGTCACTGTCCCTGTCCTGCTGGAGAAGGGGGCAGGTAAGTACCCACCCTTCTCCTAGTCCCTCACTATGGGTGGGGAGGACTGAGCAGGAGCCCCTACTTGGGGGTTGGGCCAAGTAGGAGCCTGGGGGGGGGGGGGGGGGGTTCTCTTAGCTGCCTAGCACCCACCCACCACGGGCCCCACCTCCCTCCCGGCAGCACTGGGGGTCTGGGTCTGGGTCTGCTAGTTGTGCGCTGGGGGTTCTAAGGGTTCCGGCCTCAACTGGAGCACGACGAACTTCTGCCCGTGTGTCTCTCTCCGGAGCTGGGTTCAAACTATGATCCTGAGATCAGGATCTTCCAGATCCTGAGCACTTTATATTGTGTAGATATGTTTAAGGTATCATGTTCCTTATTTTTCAATATGTACTTAAAAAGTAAAATAAGAATCAGACTGGAGCTCTATGAAATTGCTGCTGCAGGCCAAGCTCGCTTGCAATCCTAAAAATAACTTGAGATGCAGAAAATGTGGGGACCACATTTGGCCAAAGCTGTGATGATAGGATTTTATTTTACTGTCCTGAAGACTATAAATTTTTCAAATACTTTTTCTAAACCTCTTAACGTTCTACCATGAAAATGCTGTTAAATTACACCTTATTTAACAGAAACACTATGTTGTAGGCCATTACAAATCAACCATAGGTCTGTAAAGAATTAATCTTTCTCAAAGCGAGATCCCATGGATAATCATAATAGTTTAATAGTATTTTTTTCTTTTGCAGTTTGTTAGAGGAACTTGAAAGAATTAAAGTATAAACTATTAAGAAAATTGATTGGATAACAAAGAGTTGCCAATACCAATAATAAAAAATAAACAGGGAAATCTATTGTAAGAGTAAATGTGAAAAATAAATCACTTCAGTTGTTTACAGGGATATTTGAGAATCTTTTAAATTAAGCTGCCAAATGCAAGCCTGTGGTTCAAAAAGCATGGTAGTTGGGTAGTGATAAAGGAAACGACTAGAGAGATATGAAAGGAGATTAGAAACATAACCCACTGGAGCAGAATCCTTGCTTTGTAGCATGTAGATACAGTACAAATAGCTAGTAAGAATCTGAAACAAATTTCTCTAAGAGAAGGTTATTAAAATTATAAAGGCCAGTAAGATTACTTTGCATCTGATTCTTAATTTGGAAGTTATTCACTGTAATTGCACAAATAGAGAAGCTATGTCTGAAGGGCCATAAAAGTAAAATTCTAGCAATACAACTCTAAAGCATATAATTTCTGTAAAGAAGAATCCAAAAGGTCAATAGAAAAGCAATTACAGTAGTGTAGCAGAGAGAAACGAGTGAGTAGCTAAAATTTTAGCAATGGAAACAGTTACAAAAATCTTTGTAAAGATTTTTTTGATAGTTTTACTGTTTAATTTTTTCAAGTTTTCATTCATTTATCATTTTAGGATCAGCTAGTCTCAAATAATCTCCTTCTGTGTTGTACTGCGGCCAAAAGAGTGGTGTGTGGCCAGGGTGGTTAAATACTAATCAATAATAAACATATTTTAGAATTTAAGTTATTTTGTACAATTATGACAAATTCCACCAGAAAGTCTATGGTGAGCTCATGTACATACATTAATTGGTCACTTTCTGGTCTTGAGTTAATATATAGGTGTATAAATATTAATCGGTGTGAGAGCCAATTCAGTGTTACCCATGCAATTTTATGGAGTTGTTTTTTTTACTTTCTTTAACATAACCTGAGAAATGATAGACACATGGTGCATAAAATAGGAAAAAATGCAAAGATCCAAGGTCCACTTTAATTTAGGAGTCTGTTTATTACTAGCAAACTGCAGGTATAAAAATCTGACCAGCACCATACGTCCTTTATTAAAATAAACATGTATGTGAGAGAGGTGACTTCTGAATCCAAAATGTATCAATCCTAAAATGTATGCTTGCTCCTCTCAATAAACTTAAGTTTCATTAAATGAATGCAGTCCCAGAGCACCAGCCCCTTCCCAGCAGGGAAATGTCCACCTCACAGCGCAGACCCCTGCTAGGAAGAGGTTTGCACTTCCCAGACACCGTGACAGGGGCTACTGCCCCCATCAAAGATCCTGTTCCTTTACTGCTCTAGTAGCCGGCCGGGGGTGTGGCCAGAAGCCAACTGGCAGGGTCCCTTAGGTGGAGGGGCAGGGTGGGGGTTATTTCCCTCTCCCTCTGGCTTCCAGTGGAGGGGGCAGGAGAGGGCTTATTCCGCTGCTTGCCCCAAGCAGGGAATTGAGTAGGGCAGTGGGGGTAATAATCCCCCTCTCTGCCTCAGGGGGCCAAGCCAGCTGGCATTTGGCCACACCTGGCCCTACCACTGCAGCAGTGAGGCGGGAGTGCCTGGTGGATCCCAGCTTGGGTCCCTACTGGTGGGACAGGGAAAAGGGAATTAAATGCCCTCGCTGGCCAGTTCAGTCCAGGCTACTGCCCGGGCTGACATGCCCCCCACCCCCATCACAGCTTTCCTGCAGCTGAGGGCATGCTCTAGCAACCCCCAGCTCCTGGCTTGAGCAACTCTGCAGGAATGTGCCTGCATTTCCTCAGTCCAGAGGGAATGTCTGTACGGTTGCAAACTGATTCAATCTAGGCAGGTTAGACTAACCTGCAAAAGTTGAATCAATTCAGGGTTCAGCTTTTTGAATTTCTGTTCTTAGCCCTAGATGTTAAAAAAGTATATAAAAAGTAATTGCATCTGAAGAATACTAGAGCAAGAACTTTAACTATGTGGAGTTCATTTTTAACATTTTTATAGAACAGTTCATCATGTCTGGTTATGTTATGCTTGGAAACGAGTAGAATGTTAGGAGTATTTACGGTATTATTTGACTTTTGTTATTATAAAGCAATGGAAGAAACATTTCTGCATTCATTCCTTCTCTGTTTTTCTTTCACAGATAAGTGTACTTAGTGGAATTGCCGTTGCCAGTATGTATCATTCCATATCTGAAACCAGTCATCCCTTGCAGGCAGAGGAACAAGAAATAGGCATTGATCCCTTGCAGAGTTATTTAAATAAGCCTGATGAAGGTGAGTTTTGTACTTCTGTACTTTGTGCTTGGAAATCTTGCATAAGTGTCTCATGATAGCTATGCCTGTCATAATTTGTTTAATTCTCTCAATGAAGTTGAGCAGGGCAACTTAAAGAACATTTCACAAAGTGTGTGTACAGTACACTGACACTAATGAAAACCACGAAAAGTCGACTTTCAATTAGACTGAAACATTAGCCAAATGTTTAATGTGCTGTCATTCTTTTTTAATCATAAACCAAACAGTGACTTCTGCAAAGAATATTGAAATGAAACATGGCTTTTTGTTGCAACTGTTTCAAAGATAGGCTTTTTTGGCTGGTTTGCATTGCTTTAAGGTTTTGGGGTTTTTTTCCCTTCTTCCCTATGGTAATTTTTTTTTTTTTTAATGCCAGTAAAGACTTATTTCCCCCATTTCCTTTTCATTTTGAACAGTTAATATTACCATAAATAAGAACTTGAGACCTGAGATTGAATAGACAGGATTAAAAATGGAAATTACTCTGTAACCTAAGATCAATTAAAGGCAGTTTTCAAAGTACCTGTATGAACAGTGAGAACAAATTGCTTGCCTAATGCAAGTACTTGTCCGTGTTACTTGTCCTTTTTACTTATTTGCTAGTAGTGACAATATAGTTGGTTAGAAGGAAGTGATAAGCTTAACAAGATGCTTGAAACCTCATCCTTGTCATGAAAACATTTCTCAAGTACTCAGTTATATACAATGACACCTTAACTACCTGTAATTTTCCAGTCAATGAACCCATGTACCAGGAGTGCACAATAAAAAATTTATTTTAAATTACAGAGTTGAAACAACTTTGTCATGTTCCTGAGTGCCTCACCCAAATCAGCCATTCTCCGTTTGTGCATTTAGGTATAAGTCTTCTAGATAATAACGTATATTAAAAAGGGGAAAATGTAAATTTTTGCTTAAATCAAGTTTCAATCACTTTCATTTTATAAATAACTTAAATGTTGCCCTATAACACGTGCATGCAACTTCATTGTTCCATTTTCTCCTTGATTACATTGTGAAGCATTTTCAAGGTAAGAAAAACAGAACAGAGATCTTAAGGAAAGCATTTTTTTTTAAAACAGGTTGTAAATATTGTAATTTTTCTAGGTGAGTTTCTCTTCTTTTAGATTTGATCTCTGAAAGGTAAAGAGCTGTCTTAGTTTGATAAAGCAAATACATTTTCTGTATACATTTTCAGAAATTTGGGATAATGGTTTGTAAAAAATCTCAACAAAAATGCTTCCGCATTTAAATATTTGTGATTTACATTGGGTTGGTTTCTAGTGAACACTAATAAACAAGAAGCTTGCAATTTTGTAATTTTAAAAAAAAAAGATCTGTATATTTCTCTCAGCTCTGTTTCGAGACAAATCAAAATTTTTACCCTGTTACAAAAACACTTTTAATTAATTTTACCCTTTATTGTGCCCAGGAGTGATTAGTTACCTTGACTGAAAAGGCTTTTCATTTTTTATCCCATCCTTAACATTTCTATGACATACAAAGTTATTAGTATTGAATTGATGTTTAAAAGTGCCATTAATTCATTTACCCCAAATGTTCATTAACAATGTAAATGTATGCTGATGTTCTATGAGACAAGGAAGTGACTAATGACTCTTCGCACTAACAACACTTAAAATGAATAGAAACTTTAGATAGCTAATCTTGAAGTAATCAAGACCCTCATTCAGCTTGGCATCTCTGTATGCTCTAAAACAGCTGTCAACTGTTAAAAATATATACACAACACACACATACGCACATGCAAAGATAAAGATATGTAAATACATGGTTCCCCAAGTCATAAAGGTTACCAACTATGGTACATTTTTTACGTTCAATCTATGTAAATATTTTATATAAAGCATCTATTTCATCTTCATAGTGTTTTTTACTGTGAAACACATACTGCATTTTAATTTGGTACCATATGTATCCAGCATCAATCTTTGACGTTTTATTTAATTTTAAGTATTTTTAGGGGTGGGGGAGGTGTGATCTTGGATATCAAAGCATGCAGTTTTCCTTGCTCACCCAATCTCACTTGAAAGTTAATTTTAAGGAGGCAAGCATTGCTTCCAAAGTAAGCATTTGGACTCCTAGAATGTGTCAGATATTGAGTGGAGACTTCTCACAAAACATTACCGTTCATCCAGATTGCCATTTTTTCATTAAAATTTCTGTATTCCCCCCCTCAACCAGAAATGTTTTTACAGTAATATAGATGTGTGTCATATCTGTACAATATGTGAATGTATCATATGTACACTTGTTTCCAAAGGAAGAATTGAAAGTTTTGCTTAAAAATACCAGAGTACTTTTGGTGTGACACAAGCTTGACACTTTCCTGGATAGGGAGAAGGTGTTTTAATATAGTAGAAAAAATATAGCATCTCATGAATGGGAAGTGGCACCAGATGAATTCAGAAAAGGAATTAATCAAGAAATAGCGTTGTGAGGTTTAGTTATTCCAATGGTTAATTGTTCTCCCAAAAATATTTTGAAATTTCATCTTAGAAATCAACCAGAAATTATGGACTTGATACAGGATTCACTTTATGACACTTTATGGCTATTATTATATAAGGGACCAGACTAGATGACTGTAGTAGTACCTACAGTCCTGAAATCTATGAAACAAATAATTTTTCAATGAAAGTTTAAATTATCCTACAAATACATTCTGTCCTCAGGTGTAATTATCCACATGTCACTTTTTGAACCCATTTTTTATCACTGATTTATATGTTGTACTGCTAATAGATCCCAAAATGGAGAAATGATTTCTCCATTTGCTGTTTTACTGCTTTACTATACTACTGGTTATCAATATTATATTTAATAATAATGTATAGGCCCAATTATAACAGAAAATGAACCCAGGTATATGGTTTACTTAATACTATTTATAAGATTAATAACAAAAATATCACTAAAGAACTTTTTTAGGCATCTTGTTTGGGTATTACAGAAATTGACAAGAGGTGCAGCATAGCTTTAGAGATGCCCTGTACAATATTATAAAATATCAGGTGATCTGTGTTGTTCTTTAGAGCTGTGATACATGGTTAGAGTATTGTCTTAGAGGCTAAATGGTAGAAGTTCTCATAGAGCTGAGAAAAGACAAATAAGGCAGATCATTGGTAAATGTATTTTCACCGTTTATATCTCGTCAATTAAAAAAACCAAAGAAAAGAAACCAGGTTTGAGAAGATGCACGAAATATTAAATTTGGGCCATGATGTATATAAAATATATTTTCTTTAATCACCTTGCTTGATTTTTAATTTGAGGGGAAAAAAAGTAAGCCATAAAAAATCATAAGGATAGGATGCTGGGGCCTTGAATCATAATAAAATGTATCAAGTGCATGCTTATTAGTAAGTTACAATATTCAAGGAATGAATAAACCAGTAAAAGGAAAGCGTTTATTGTTGGTTTTGTTTTTTAAAGAGCTGTAGGATCTTTAGGTGATTATACTACTACTACTACTACTACTACTACTACTTTGTAGAAATCTTGATTCTCGTATATATAGGGATCTACCCTATTTGCGATTTTCATGTTTTTCACAGAAAATTAAAAAAAATGATTTCTGCGAACCTCGTGAAAATGGCGATTGGTATGATTTGGGAACAGAATTGTTAGGAAAAAGCTTACTAAAAATAAAACACTGGCTAATGGGAGTCAGCAGTCCTCAGGGCCACTGCAGCCCAGCCTTGCGGCCCACTAGCATGAAAGGGGCAGCAAAGATGGCGGCTTTCCCCCGTCCCTCACTGCTAATTGGCCAAGAGGACCGCCCATTGTCCGCCAGTCAGCGGCAAGGAAAATATATACAGATGCAAAAGTGCTTCTTCCATCATCTTTATCACTTAAGTAGTGGGACAGCTGGAATCGGTTCTTTCTTGACCTGGTGTTTGTTGAATAAGTAGGATTATGCATCTCACTATGTTCATGTAAACCAGGGGCAGGCGATTATTTCAGGCGGAGGGCCGCTTGATGAGTTTTAGTGATCTGTTGAGGGTGGCATACGTAGCCCTGCCCCTTCACAGTTGCCCTGTCCCCTGGTTGCCATCTTGGGACCAAAAGTCCCGCCCCTTAACCCCTGACCTTTGCCACTGGAAGTCCCTCCCCTTGCCCCTGGAAGTACTCCTTTTGGAGAGGTGGCCTTGAAACTGAAAGTTATACCCTGTCATATGGTCTGTGTCATAAGACCCACCCACCCAACAGGAAACTGCCCTGCTCGCCATATCTGTCCCAGAATCCCCTACCCTCATTACATGATCCCTGACATCAGAATGTGTACCCCTTGACTGCCCATGCCCCAATGGCAAGTAGTTCCTGACTACAAGGCCCAGACCTACATAGCACAGCAAGGAGCCAGCCCTGCCTGTCCTGTTTTGGCTGCAGCAGGCAGTTGCCAGCTGCAAGCCTGGACCTACATGTGGGGCAAGGAGCCAGCTAGGGCCAGCCTGGCAGCACCTGATTCCCAGCTACAAGGTCAGGACCTCATGGCCAGACCTATCCCCTCTCAGCAAGGGTTCCTAGCTGCAAGGCAGGAGCTGGCACCCCACAGTACTGCATAAATCAGCTCAACCTGCCCTTCCAGACAGAACCTGGCTCAGCCCCTCCTTACCTTCAGGACAGAAGAACGTAGCCCAGTTTTCCTTCCCCTGACCAGTACTGGTCACCAGACCCCTTCCACAAGCAATGACCCAGCCTACCCCATCACACCCCAGTCATGACAAGCTGGCCAAACCCCCGACCCATCGCTGGTTCCAGCATGACCTGGTCCTGACCCATCCCAGTCCACCCCCTGTGGCACAGCAGAAGCCAGCCCAGGCCCTGGTCCCCTCACCAGCACAGCCCCCTCCAGTGCTGTAGGACCCCTCTCGTCCCTAGCTGCAAGGGGCTCAGCTGCAGCTTTCCCTCCCCGGTGCAGCCCAGCCGGCCCATCCTGTCCCATATCAAGTGGCGGCTTCTCCATGTGCTGCTGCACTTTCCCCCTTCCTGCGCCAGCTGGTCTCAAAAGGCAGGAGGCTGCACAGCCGCTTCTGTTGGCCAGTGCTGACCCAGTTGGGATCACCCCATCCCCAGCAGCACATGGGGAAGCCAGCTTCAGCCACATGCTGCTCCAGATGGGACAGGCCCAGCCGGGTTGGCACCGGCCAGGAAAAGCAGCATGCAGCTGAAACTGGCTTCTCACATGCTGCTGGGGACCAGACAAGCCCGGCCGGAGTGGCAGGGGCTCAACTGCACTTTTCCCCTACCTGCGCCGGTCAGTCCCGAGCGGCGTACAGCTCTGCCGCCGCTTCTGCTGACCGGTGCCAACCTGGGTGGGGTCAGCACTGACCGGTGCCAACCTGGCTGGGTTCATCCCGTCCCCAGCAGCACATGGGAACCTGGCTTCAGCCGCATGCTGCTCCGGATGGGACAAGCTCAGCCGGGTTGGCACTGGCCAGGAAAAGCAGCATGCAGCTGAAGTCGGTTTGCCACGTTACTGGGGATGGGACGAACCCAGCTGGATTTGCACCGGCCAGCAGAAGCGGCAAAGCTGTGTCCCACTCAGGATGGGACAAGCCCGGCCAGAGTAGTAGAGGCTCAGCTGCACTTTCCCCATTCCCGGCCAGGCTCCCCCCTACCCGGCCCTGCTCCTCCCATCCCCAGCAGCATGTGGGAAACCGGCTTTAGCTGCATGCCGCTTTTCCTGGCTGGTGCCGACCCGGCTGGGCCTATCCCATCCCATCTGGAGCAGCATGCAACTGAAGTTGGCTTCCCACATGCTGCTGGGGACAGGATGAACCTGGCTGGGTCGGCGCCAGCCAGGAGAAACAGCAGCGGAGTTGTGCGCTGCTCGGGACTGACTGGCACAGGTAGGGGAAAAGTGCAGCTGAACCCCTGCCGCTCCAGCCGGGCTCGTCCCATCCCGAGCAGCATATAGCTCTGCCACCACCTCTCCTCCCTGGTGCCGACTGGGCCAGAGCTGCAGCCCAGCCTGACTCTGCACAGCCCAAGTGGCATGGTACGGGGAAAGCCTGCCTAGCAGCTGCTTTCCTGGGCTGACCTGCAGGGCAGGGCCCTTTCTAGTCCCGTGAGGAGGCAGAAGCTGGCCCAGACGTTCCTTCCCCTCACCAGCACCACTGGTTCTGGCCCAGCCCCCTCACCCCTCTCAAGCTGCAAACGTGGCCTGAGCCAGGGGCGGGGCGAGGCCTGAGGTCAGGGTCAGTTGCCTCGCAACCAGAACCCAAGTAAACAGCCTGAGGTGCTGCAGCCTGCAGCTGGTGCCGCCGGCTGCTGCTGGAGGCTTTTAGAGAAGGAGCTGCCATTACCTGGGTTTTGAAGAGGTTCCATGGGCCGGAGGGAAGTTTGCCCAACCTTGGTGTAAAATCGCAATGAATTCAGTTTCACTTCTTACTGGTAAATAAGTTTTTAAAGAAAAATCTAGCACGTTTCTTCCCCAAGAATCAAAGCATGTTCAGGTCATTCTCTTTCAATAGGAGTGCATATACTTTGGAGATATTGTTTTACCCTATCATTTTCAAAGGTAAATTTAAAAAAAAACCTTGTTAGGAGAAGGTTAGGAAAAACCTGTGTAGAAAACCATTTTAACTAAAAATGTAGAGGTGATGAAGCACATTTTATGTTAAAACTCAAGGGAGCAGGCTGAAAGTCTTCCTCACAATACAGAACCTCAGTTCTACTCTTGCCAGTCCTTGAACTTTTCACAGTTACGCAGTCTAAGAGTTTCATTGATCCCTTTACTCATATACATGCAACTACCTCCTCTGTATCCTGTCTTTGCAATGTATGCTTTTTCTCATCCCGTATTTAAGGAACTGGGTTGATTGCATACCTCCAGGAGATGAAATAAGAACGAGTGTTCTGGAGCAGCTTATATATGCCTGGTCCCTTCTTTCACCAGATCTTAAATGAATTGTCTGTTTCAAGCTTTCAAACCTAAAGATAAATTATCTAAGTTACTTCCAAAGTGTGATCTTTTGTATGACAGAAAAACTTAACATCACATTACTTCAGATTTACTTTTCTAAGTGTCTTTTTAATATTTGGGGGGAAAAAACTAGGGCTTGGGCTCTGACACTTTAAATCTAAAAGGTCAAATGTTAGACCCAAACTTTATTTTAATAAAGTTCAATTTTCAAACATATCTGTCTTGTTCTGGTGATTTATTCCAATTTATATTAAAATAAAAACCCTATCATTGCCTCTGTTGCGAAGCAGTATATATGGGCATGTGTTACCTTTCCACTTTTCCTGTTTTTGAAACTTTCTTGTGGTCTAGTGATTTTTTTTTTTTTTTTTTTTTCATTCCAGGAGCCTATTGGAATAATTTTCTCTCAAGTATAAAATATTTTAAATGCATTTGCACTCTGTCGGAGGAAATCTGGGTTTTATTAAACGTTCCCATTTTTCTCCAGCAAAGACTTAATAAACCTGAGAGAAGAAATTTCAGAATCTGTGCTCTTTTGCATCTGACTTCTTTCATATATCTAACAGTTTTTGTTTTTTTCCTCAAGTTCTTAATGTTTAAATTGCAAAGCAGCAGTACAACTCAGGGTAGCTTTAACCATTTCAGAGCTATGATATATTTGTAATCTAACGTATATCAGTTGTCATATGGTAGTGAATATTTTGAAGAATATAGTAGACTGTATTCCTTCATTAATGTAATGGGGAAGTTGATCCTCTGAGGACAAACTGGAACAGTATATTTAATGCTCTTCAATTTAATTTGCTCAATATCACAATTAATACAATTAAGGTCACTTGAAATGAAACTATTAACGAATTGGGTAATTTACTTTAACAATGTCAGTGTGTTCTCACAATTACATTTGCTTTAATTAGTGTACAAGCTATTACTTAATAGCATTCTTCACATAGAAAATTGTAATATGCTCTTTGTTCCTAATAAAAGGAAAGGAGAAACTTTTAATGGGTTATGGATGATTTTTTTTAAGTTGTTGTTGGTGAGAGAGGAATAGATTGAGAGAGCTACTTTTGTCTTTCCAGCTACTGTAAGATGTGGCCAAATTGAACACAGTCAAAGACTGTTCAGCCGCTCATTTTGTACTTAGCACTCCATACTTTTTGATCCTCAATATTGCTAAGGTAAAGTAAGAATCAACCTTAGATAGAAAGAACATGTATACTTGAATTTTTATCATAGGCTGCTAACTGTGCTTTCATTATCTATTTGGTATTACCCGTGATCTAGGCTGCTGGGAAAGCAGTACTACATCATATTGGACCATTTGCATGGACACAAAGTGGCTAGTTCCAAACAATCCTAGACAGAGCAGAGGTCAGTAATAATGGTCTCTTATTCAAATCTACCATGACCTAAACCAGGAGTGGACAATCTGTGGAATGTGTACAACAGATGGCATGCAACAAATCAGGAAAAGGAAAGATGGCTCAGGAGCAGGGACCAGAAAGAGCATCAAATTTGGCAGAGGAAGTAAAATTCTCATAGACTCTCACGGGTAACTAGGGACGTTGAGGTGGGGGGTTTATGGGTGTGAGGAGTGGTGGAGGGATCGGTGCAGCATGTGGAGTGGTGGTGGGGATTTGGGAGTGGGGAATGGTGGGGGGGAGGTGTGGTCTGTGGGTGGGCTTGTGGAGGGGCTTGAGAGGGGGCTGCTGCATGCCTGCCCCCCCCCTGCCTCCCACAGCACTGGCAGCAGCAGCAGCCATTGTGGCTGTGGCCTGGCTGCAGGCACAGCCAGCAGCAACGCTGCCCTGTGACCCGGGCTTTGTCCATGCTGAATAGACCTGGCCCAGCCCGCTAGTGCACAGCTAATACTATAAAAACCTTAGTCTGTCTGTCTCTCCATAATGCTTTAGTTGTACTCTGACTGGTTGTCTTGGCAGCCAGTCAGATTGCTCTGCCCAGACATGTGCTCCTTGGAGTCAGGGGCTGGAGCAGCCCCCCCCTCCCCCCCACAACAGCTGGCAGGGAGGGGGAGGCAGCGAGGAAGGGGAGTGGGAAGGGGCAGGGGCCTTACTGGTGGCAGCTCGTGGCTGCCTGCTACTGTCACCGCAGCCACCTGCCGGCCGCTTCTGACCAGCGCCAGCCACCAACCACCGCCGCTGCCACTGTGTGCAAGCTTCCCTTCCCCTTCCCTGTTCCTGGGAGGCGGCAGCAGCAGCGCAGGGTTGAACAGCAGGGAGTGTGGGGGCGCATGGGCCCATACCCGAAGTAGCAGGGGGGGACCAGACTGAAACGATGGGGGGGGCTGGGGCCTGAAGTGGCAGGCGGGGAAGGAAGGGAGTGGGGCTAGACCTGAGGCAGAGCGGGGAGGAAGGGAGAGAAGGTGGACGTGTGGACATGACCCAAGGTGGGGGTGTGACGCAGACCTCTGTCCCTGCCCACCCCCCCTTCCCATCATGCTTGGTAGGCAATTTGTTTGTGTGTGTGGTATATATAGATATAGATAGATGGAGAGAGAGAGAGATTAGATATAGATATCTATATAGTGGTCTTTTGTTTTAATTGTGGAAGAACATGGATTTCTGGGATATTTTAATGAGTGAATTTGGATTTTTTTATCAGTGATTTTGTAGTTTTTAAATAGGAAACACCAGAATTCCTGCTAGTGAGGAAAGTGGCAGGACCGAGGCAGAGGTGCCTGCTCAGGGCTGTCACCCGGGACCCAGCTGACCACCTGGCCGCTTGGAGCCAGGAGGACATGTTTGACAGAGAACATCTTCCGGGCGATAGCTGCTGAGATGGCAGGGTGGCGGCACACGTGGCAGTATTGCCGCACAAAGGCCAACTGTACAGCCACAGTCCCCTGGCAGCTGGTGCAGCAGGTGCAGCCTCTACTGTAGCCATGCAGTCCCCATCTGGGTCTGGCAGGTGCGGAGCTTTGGGGCCACATGCTGTTGCAGGTGGCAGCCGGTTATAGCCAGGCAGGAGCCCCAACTGCCAGACTGCTGCAGTGGGTAGATGGGCAATTATTTTGGGTAGAGGGCTCCTTACTGAGTTTTGGCGAGCCATCGAGGGCTGCATGATAGGCAGCCAGGGGCAGATAAATATTAATTTTCTAAATTTTTTAGGGGCCCTGTGGGCTGGATAGAATAGACTGGTGGGCTGCATCTGGCCCCCGGGCCACATTTTACCCGCGCCTGGGGCAGAGGGTGCAGGGAACTCTCGGTTAGGGCTGCTGCAGCAGTCCAGTTGGCACAAGGGGGCTAGTGTCCCCAGATACCAGTTGGCTGGGCTCCAGAAGGTCCCAAGAGTGAGTAGCCTTGAGTTGCTTGATAAGGCAGCTTTTTATACTGCTGGGACCAACACAGGTGCTGGCCCCAGGCTCTAGCTCCCCTGGCTTCAGATCTGGGAGCAAATGGGTAGAGTTATTTTGCCCCAAGTGATACAACTTGCCCCACGCTGAAGTGCATGTCCAGGCACACGCGCCAAGGCAAAAATCTCTGACTCAAATTTGTGCTGCTCCCATTTGAGCTGCTGGAAGTGCATGTGCTTGCATGTGTGAACGCGCCCTGAGAGGGTGTGCTGAGATTCATCCACATGGGGGACACATGACGTTTTGGGCCTTTCTACACTGTCTCTGTGCTGGGCCCTGGAGCACTGCCTTCAAGCATGGCTTGTCTGATCACTCTCACTGTGAAATAAGACTTCGGAGCCTACTGAGAGTAGGCCTGAGCATATCTCTTATAGGCACATTCTTAGAGTTGCTCTAAGACAGCTACAGTACTTCTCTTTCAGGACTGGCCATCTGTAGAGTGGGGGCAGCAGGTGGGGCATGCTTTGCAAGTGTGGATCTGGATACAGCATGACCCAACACGGTATGGAGATGAATATATGTTCACTGTTAATGCATAGCCCCAATAGAGTTTCTGCTCCTGGACACCCACCACCTTGACCTATTGTACAGTGTGGGGAAGGTCAGGTCCTGCATAATGGGATTGGGCCCTGGGGCCTGGTCCTGCCCCCACCCAGCCCTGCATTCTGGAACTAGTGCAAGCCTGGGTCTCCCCATAGGTCCAGAAATCTGGCAGCATAGAAGTAGACTACTTCCCTGCCACCAAGTTTCCAGACCCATGAGGATTTCTATAGGCTGGATGACAGAATACCAGGGTCCGTATCTGGCCTGCAGGTGAGGGGTTGAACCCCCCTACTAGAACATGCTGCTTGGTTGCTGGGCACGGAAATGACACATGGCCTGGTTACTTTAGGGCAAACTGATTATTCACATCCTTCTCAGAGTTGCCTGTGTGGGAATTCTGAATTTTACCTTTTCAGGAACACTTGATAGTCAAATCAAACAGTCACTAAGAATTTTTAGGAGTTCCAGAAATGAGTAACTGAAGAAATGTACATATCTAGACAAAATAGTGAATGCTTACAAGCAGTACCCAGCCTCAGTTTTCTCACCACCCTTGAGTGGTCAGAGACTTCTAAGTAGCTTAGGAAGCCACCTCCTGCCTGTGGTGTCACTGAATTCTAGAGATTCCCTCATCTTGTTCATCTCTATTTTCCTTATTTCTTGGTTGGTTTCACTGTTATATTTGACCTCTCTGATGAAAGCATACTACTTTCATTCCTGTAACCTGACCAAGCTTCCTGTGTCTGAGGTCCTGAGTTATTTCCAAATCTCAGCCTCTAAGATATACTAAGATTTTCCTATATAAATGGAAGTCCTTAAGATTTAATAGTTTGTGCGGAGGGGGTTGACTGTCAGTGTGCTGACCCATTTGATAATATAATCATTTCATAATTTTCATCAACATATATAGTATAGGTTCTCTAGTCATCACCATTGTCTTTGGTAACACTAATATTTGTAAATGCTGTATTCTATATTGTTGTTTTGAAAATGTATGAAGATTGCATTTAAAAAATGCCTTTTCATTGTTGTGACCTTTGGGAGGCAAATTTTTGTTAGATCCTTTGTCATACTGTGGAGGTATTCCCACCTTCTCCTATATAAAAAGCATGTTAAATTAGGAAACAGTTTCAAATCATCTAAGTAAAAGTTATTTCTAAATGTAAGAAAATATTGTGTTTGTTATTTTATTTTCCCAACCAGTTGCTTCTGCTGGTTCAACTACTTATCACATTTGCCAAAGCTGAACATTCACAAATGTGGAGAATTTATGCAAATGACAGAATGCCCTAAAATGTCTATTTGCATATGCATTGCCTTAAATAATAGAAAATGTCCTAATTGCTGGTACATAGGACTGCAGTATGATTCAGCTTTAGTGTCAGGTCAGGATTAAAAACCTGCTACCACTATGACCATAAGCGGTGCAACCTAGACTGGTCAAAGCCGAGTGTTGGACAGCAGTTAATTAACCTGGCAACCTCGGGAAGTGCCAACAGCTTCAGGCAGATGAACACCTGAGGAGGGTAGTGGAACCCTTGATGGAAGAAATGCCATCATCAAAAGGCAGACTTGCACAATAACTCAGTGATTTTTGCCAACGGTATCCACAAAGGGCAGATTGGGCTCTTCAGCTGTGGCTGGCAACCAATCTAGGAGTGGAGCCCCTGAAAGGCAGACAGATGGAAGACCTCCTCTGCACTGGCAACTTCTGCTGCAGCGTAGCTGGTTCTAAACGTATCAACTTCTGTCTTTTCTTTGGACCAAACCAGTGAAAATCAGAAGGGGATGCTGATACAGAAGCAAAACAATTGCCCAGGCTACTGCAGCTACACCACATGGAGAGGACACTCCATCCTTGCTGGCAGCATGGATACAACACAGAAGGTGGCAGTTACAAATCATTGGCTCTCGCTTGATTTGCATAGGCAGGCACCTTTGGTGGTGGGAAGGAAACATTGCATTCCATTGGTCAACTACCACCCGCCATAATGCCGGGCAGCCCCCAGACAGTTAGGTACTGACCTGCCACAGTCTCTGCCTCATTGGGTGCATGGGGCTAGGCCAAAAGGCAAAAAGCAGACACAGATCTCATACCTGGCAAAACTGAGAAACCAAGAACTTTCTGGCTTGGACGCTGGAATGTCAGGAGCGTGTGTCCTGGCTTGACAGACGATCAGACCTACAGCACATGAGCAGCATATGGAAGTAGGTCTTGATTGACCGTGAGCTATACAGACTCAATGTTGACATTGCAGGACTCCAGGAAACAAGACCTGCAGGGGCTGGTTTTATCCAAGAGGCCAATTATACCTTCTTTTGGCAAGGTAAAGCACCGAAGAAAATTGGCTGTATGGCATCAGTTTCACTGTGAGGAACAAGCTGGTAAAACATAGAAACAACTGTTGGGAAGTCAGAGTGTATCATCTCACTTAGATTTCAGATGACCATTGGTTTTGTGAACATCAGCGCTTATGCACTAACACTTAACTCTAGTCCTGAAGAGAAGGATAAATTTTACAACATTCTGCACCCAGTCATCAAAGGAATACCATCAACTAAGCAACTATTCCTCCTTGGAGACTTCAGTGCAAGAGTCAGCGCAGCCAACAACTCATGGCCAAATTGCCTAGGACGTTTTGGCTTTGGCAAGATGAATGAAAATGGCCAACAACTTTTTGAATTCTGCGTCTAAGCCCAGCTCTGCATTACCAATTCATACTTTGCTGGAAAAGATTGCCACAACATGTCATGGTGACATCCACAATCAGGCTACTGGCACCAACTAGACCTTGTAGTTGTTCAGAGAAAAGACCTACTTTTAGTGCAAAAGACCTGCATGTTCCACGGTGTCAATTGTGACACCAGCCACTCCCTGATAGTTAGCAACGTGAAGATTACAGCCAAGAAACTACATGGAGCAAAACCTAGGAGCAAGCCCCAAATCAATACCACTTCATCAAGAGTCAGAGGAAGTGCCAAGAGTTTGTGAAGGCTTTTGAACTTGGCGTATTTGGGAAGTCACTACCAGAGAAGGCAGAAGAAATTTGGGAAGGTTTAAAAACTGCAATCTATGAAACAGTTAAAGCTATATTGAGGAAAAGAGACTGCCCAATAAAGACTGGCTCAAAGAAAATGCAGAAGAACTATTAGGTCTCATCAGCATCAAGAACACAGGCTATCTGGAATACAACAAGAAGCCAACAGTGAGCACCAAAGCAAGACTTTGACATGCAAAAAACAAGGTACAGAGAGCAACCAGATGCTGTGCAAATCAGTACTGGACTAAGCTCTGTGAAGAGATACAGACAGCCTCAGACACAGGAAACCTAAAAGTTATGTATGATGGTCTGAAGAAAGCTCTAGGCTCTGCTGTCAACAAAGTTGCCCCTCTCAAATTGTGCAGTGGTGAAGGCATTACAGATGGAAGCAAGCAGATGTCTCTTTGGGTTGAACAGTACTTAGAGCTATACTTGCAAGAAAGAAACATCACCAGCGAATTACTAGACCAAATACCAACTCTACAGCACATGCTAGAGTTGGTCATAGAGTCCACTGTAGAAGAGGGCCATTGATGAGGCCATTGATTCATTATCAAGTGGCAAGGCTTCTAGAAAGGATGACATCCCAGCGGAAATTCTCTCAAGTGTGGGAAAGAAAGCCTACTACTATATCTTCATCAGCTGCTACTCAAATGCTGGAAAAAGGGTGAGGTACCACAAGACATGTGTGATGCAGACATCATCACTTTGTATAAAAATAAAGGACATAAGAGTAACTGCAACAACTACAGAGGTATTTCACTAGTAAGTATAGCAGGAAAAGCTTTCATAAGGGTCATCTTGGTGCAGCCACAACAGCTGGCAAGCCGCATCTACCCTGAATTTCAGTGTGGATTCAAGGCTGGAAGATCAACCGTAGACATGATATTTTTCCTGAGTCAACTTCAAGAAAAGTGCAGAGAACAAAACCAACCATTGTACATCACCTTTATGGATCTAACCAAAGCATTTGACAGTCAGCAGAACAGGCCTGTTTACAGTCCTATAAAGGTAGGATGCCTACTAATCCTGTTTAGTCTTATGTGTTCCTTCCATGACAACATGAAAGCAACTGTTCAGTTTGATGGGTCCACTTTGGACAGCTTCAAGATGAAAAACAGTGTGAAGCAAGGATGTGTTCTTGCCCATATACTCTTTGGAATCTTTTTCTCGGCACTCCTGAACTGCACATTTAAAGATATGGAAGGTGAAGTTTACCTTCACACACACACACACACACACACACACACACACACACACACACACACACACACACACACACACCCGAACAGAAGAACTCTTCAACCTGTCACAACTCAAGGCAAAGACTAAAGTTAGAAAGGTGCTTATCAGGGAGCTTCTACTTGCTGAAGATGCTGCCCTTACAGCCCATGACAAAGAACCTACTACAAGAACTCATAGATTGCCTTTCAAGAGCTTGTCAGGCATTTGCTTTCACTATCAGCATAAAGAAAACAGTTGTACTAGGACAGGGGGGTTCACAAGATCCGTCAATCGCCCTTAATGAGAAGCAGCTAGAAGTAGTCCAAAAGTTCAGCTACCTAGGTTTCTACAGTGATCATCAACCTTTCACTGGATGAAGAACTTCAGATCAGAAAGGCTGCCACCGCCTTCAGCAGACCAACTAAAAGAGCATGGAACAATTCAAAGCTTACCATCGAGACCAAAATGCTAGTGTGCAAAGCTTGCATACTCAGCACTCTCATGTATGGTGGGGAAACGAACTTATGCACATCAAGAGAAAAAAGCTAAACAGTTTCCACCTGTACTGTTTACATTGCATAATCAACATAAATTTAAAAGATAAAGTTACGAACACAGAGGTTCTTCAAAGGGCAGATTTACCAAGTGTGACAGCTGTACTCGGAGACAACTGTACTGGCTAGGCCATCTGAGTAGATTGGAAGGTGGACGTATATCCAAGGACATGCTATACGGTGAATTATCGAAGGGAACAAGAAGAACAGGAATGGCCCAAGCTTCGCTATAAAGACACGTGCAAGTGAGAGATGAAGGCATTTGGAATTAATCCTGGACAATGGGGAAACTTAGGCATGCTATTGGAACAAGTGTCATCATCCTTTCCACCAGGGTATTAAAGTCCATGACAGGAATTGACTCCAACAGCTTGAAGAGAAAAGAGTCCATAGGAAGTGAGCGGCTCCTGAACCGCCCAACCGTGACTCATACGTTTGCAACCACACCATAGATCATGCAAATCTCAGATTGGACTATTCAGTCACGTGAGATACTGCAAACCATCTACATCATAGGCTGAAATATCCACAGTCTCTTGCAGACGAAAGGACCATACAACATGATCCAGCTTTAAAGAACATGTATATCAGTATCCTTCTTGTATTCACCTGATTTTTGTCCCCTTGTCATGGCTGTTTTTTAAATTCTTTTGAGACCTTAGAGATGATGTTGACTATAGACCTATGTATTTAATAACATGATAATTATCATAGCTGCCAGGACTGAATATGCCTGTGGGTACATTCAGGGTTTTGTATTTGAATTATGTTGCGGAGTGACAGAGTATACCTGCCTTTAATTTGGTACTGTCTGATGAATCTTGGGGACTTTCAGATGACAGACTTAGTCTGTGGGCCCCTGTCCTAAAACGGTACTCCCTTTCTAGTTCTGTTGTTAGACTGGGTAAAGTTCACTGGTTAGGTGCTAGCCTGTTATGTTAGCTTTTGTTGGCCCTTATTGCAGGAAGATTCTGGGACTTTCCTGCAGTCAGATGGGGAATGCTTCAGATGGGCTGCTAGACCCTAGCTGGTTGTAATAGCGTAGTTGTTGCTGCTCTGTGTGTACTGCTTACTCGTCCCTCTAAACCAGTGGTTCTCAACATTTTTAGACTCCAGGCACCCCTGGATAAACTCAGGGGACCCTTTCAGAGAATGCTGGCTCTTGTTTTTTTTTGACTACAGAAAAATAATGGAACAACAGGTCTGCAACAGGTTTGAATGTTTTCAACACTTTGAATACCTATATGAAATCTCTGGCCTTATCTTGTAAATCATGTTTGCATGCCTAATGAGTGACACCACATGGTACCCTTGAAATGATCTCAAGGCACCACAGGGTGCTGTGGCTGTCAGGTTGAGAGTCACTGGTTTAAATAGTCTGAGCACTGAAATTCCACTGTTGGCCCTAGTCTGTAGCCCTATGTGACTTGGGGCATCAAAGTCCTAAGACTCATATGGTTAGTTTTGAAGGATACTAACCACAGCAATCTAGTCTAAGTTATCTCATCAGTTCTACTCAATAAGCAGTTAATAGATAGGAGCAGTTCAAAAGGTAAATAAAATCAGTAACCTTGCAGCCAAATCAGATGAGTAAAGTCTTAGAAATTGGCAGCCACTTTCCCTCCGCTTTGCTAGAAACATACGGTTGGGTTGGATTCCTGATATATCTAATAAAATGTACTGCCAGCACAAGTCAGATCTTCTGTATGTCAGAGGAAAGTAGGATCAAGAAGACTTAATGTATTGGTGATGTATGTTGACAATTCCTAGTCTGCATTATGGACAGAGGTGGATGGAGGGGGAAAAATGCTTTTGATGAAACAGGACGGTAGTGGGAGAATAAAATATATTTAAACTAAAGAGCATAAGGAAAGCTTCTTAGAAATCTGTGAAACAACAGTTTATGATGATTTCCTTAGACAGGAAATTCCAGTCTAGAGCGGATTATTGGTGGTGACCTCAGACTCAGAGATGTTCTGAAATAAACTCTACATTTCTATGTAGGTTATTATCAATGTAATTTCTGAATACCTCTCAGTAGTGCATTAAGTGATATGACTTGACATCCATTATTTGGCATGTTCTTTCTCTCACCTTTTCTCTAGGGGGGAAGAATAGATGTGTAGTGTTGCTTTTTTGAAAGAGTTTTAAAATGTATTTCCTAGGGCAGTGGTTTTCAGCCTGTGGTCTATGGACCCTTGGGGATCTACTGACTATGTCTAAGGGGCCTGCGAAATATAACTATGATCAATCAAAAGTATGTGAATCCCCTCACTTGCAATTCAGAGGGGTCTGCACCTCAATGCACATTTTCTGAAGGTGTCCAGATCTCCACTTGAAAATTTTTAGGAGTCCACAAATGATAAAAGTTGAAAACCACTGTGCTAAGGCCTTGCTGCACATTAATTTTAGGTAGCACCAGGAGCCCTTAACCCCTGGATTGCCCACACATTAACACCTGAAACTAATTTTAAGCACACTTTAGCTGGCTAAAGTTATGCCACTCCAGGACAGGTTTATTTCTGATCTGTGTTACCCAGCTTGTGTTCCATTAATGTGTGGCCATTACCCATAGATAGTTTCATAGTTGGTAGGGTCAGAAGGAACCTGAGCAGATCATCAAGTCCAACCCCCTGCCATGGCAGGAAGGGAGTACGGGGGTGAAACAGCCCCGGCAAGGTGTTCATCCAGGCATTAAAGACCCCCAGGGTAGGAGCCAGCACCACTTCTCTTGGAAGTTGGTTCCAGATCCTAGCTGCCCTGACAATAAAGTAGTGCCTCCTGATATGTAGCCTAAATCTACACTCTGCCAGCTTGTGACCATTATTTCTTGTCACTCCTGGGAGTGCTTGGGGGAACAGGGGCTCCCCCAGTGCCTGCTGGTCCCCCCTGACCAGTTTGTAAACGGCCATTAGGTCCCCCCTCAGCCTTCTCTTGAGGCTGAACAGATTCAGTATCAGTATCAGGTTCCTTAACCTCTCCCTGTAGGGCCTGCCCTGCTGACCCCTGATCATGTGAGTGGCCCTCCTCTGGACCGTCTCCATGCTGTCTACATCCCTCCTGAAGTGTGGCACCCAGAACTGGATGCAGTACTCCAACTGTGGCCTGACCAGTGTCGCATAGAGGGGGAGGATCACCTCCTTGGACCTGCTTGAGATGCATTTGTGGATGCAGGACAAGGTACGGGTGGCCTTCCTGACCGCTTCCCCACACTGTCCGCCCATGTTCATTTTGGCATCAATAATGACTCCAAGATCCTTTTCTGCCTCTGCACTGATGAGAAGGGAGTTCCCCAGCCTGTAGGTATGCTGCTGGTTCTTCCTCCCCGGGTGCAGTACCTTGCACTTGTCAGTGTTGAAACCCATCCTGTTCTCATCCGCCCACCTCTGTAACCTGTCTAGGTCCAATTGCAGCCTATTCCTCCCTTCTGGTGTGCCCACTTCTCCCCACACCTTAGTGTCGTCTGCAAATTTGAACAGGGTGCTTTTTACACCCTCGTCCAAGTTACTGATGAAGATGTTGAACAGTGCAGGCCCAAGGACTGAGCCCTGCGGAACCCCACTGCCCGCATCCCTCCAAGTCGAAAATGACCCGTCCACCACCACTCTCTGGGTGCAGCCCTCCAGCCAACTAGTGACCCATTTGACCCAGGTGTTGACACCACAGTCCCCTAGTTTTTTAATGAGAGTGGGGTGAGACACAGTGTCGAAGGCCTTCCTAAAGTCCAGAAAGACCACGTCTACTGCTACACCTGTGTCTAAGGATTTTGTGACCTGGTCATAGAAGGCCACCAGGTTGGTCTGACAGGACTTGCCTCTAATAAACCTGTGTTGGTTGCCCCTAAGCATAATCTCCCCTGCTGGTCCCTCGCGGACATGCGTCAGGATAACTCTCTCAAAAAGCTTACCTAGGACCGAGGTAAGACTGACTGGCGTATAGTTTCCTGGGTCCTCCTTCCTCCCTTTTTTGAAAATGGGAACCACATTGGCCCTTTTCCAGTCCTCTGGCACCACACCAGAGCACCATGAGTGCTTGTAAAGCCATGCCAGGTGTCCCACTATGACCTCTGCTAATTCCCTCAGCACTCTGGGGTGGAGATTGCCAGGACCTGCTGATTTAAATATGTCCAGTCCCTCCAGAAGTTCCCTGACTAGGTCCTCACTGACCCTAGGCCTGGGTGCACCTCCCCTGGGACCTACAGGGGTCCCGGGGGGGTGGGGGAGGGTGACCCGGTCCTTGCTCAGAAAAATGGAGGCAAAGAAATGATGATGACCCAAGTTGCAGTCCTCCTGCACCCCAGGATGCAGTGTCCCCTCCTCTACCTTCTTGTTCTGTGTGGACAAACTTTCCATCCCCTGAACTTTTACTGCCCAGGGGATTGTTATGGCACCAAGCCAATTTCCCCTCCCACACCTAGGAGTGTAACCTTCCCACACCCAGAGGTGCCACCCTAAGCAAACAGCCTTCAGAGCACATGACAGCTATCCAGGTTGTAGGGCATGGTTGGGGACAGGAGTAGGGTCTAGGAAAGGTGAGGAGGAGAGGCAAATAAGGTAGGGGGCCAGATTGGGTCCCCATGAACTGAGGCTTCCTTCCTGGGGCAAGGGCAAAAGCTCCTCAGAAAATGCCTTCCCTCACTACCAATGTTCCCTCTAAGGAGTAGCGGTCCATAAGTGCGCTGCTTCGGTCCCGCCTCCTCCTTTTGGCATGGTCCGCTGGTAAGTGTCCGGCAGTAAGTGTCCAGATGGGAGTGGGCAGGGTTTGGCCCTATGTGGAGCTCTGTGGGCCCCATCTACTACCCTTCTCCATGCTAGCTGCTGCCCAGAGCAGCACAGTGGAGTGCTGTGGGGCAGTCATAGGCTGGACACAGTCAGTTTGTAAAATTGATACTGTGGCCCAGCCATGGGTCAAACGCAATCAATTGATAGAACTGGAAGGGAGGGACTGGAGCTGGCACAGGACACTTACCGAAGGTAATCTCCTCAGCCCTCGTGTGGGGCAGGCAGTGGCTCCTCCCTGAGGCAGGGACAGGGGCTGGTGCGGGCTCCGCCAGCTCTGGGGCACTGCTCCATTCCCCAGCTGATGCCGTGTCCCTCCTTGCTCCCCAAAGTGATGCAGGGGTAGGGAGCAGTTCCCAGGAGCCAGCAGAGTCCACAAAGCAGTTCCCTGGAGACGGTGGAGCCCACGCTAGCCCCTAGCCCCTGTCTCCGCCTTGCCATGCCTCTAAGAACGAGGAGGCACATGGTGTTGGGGCTGGGAAGTGAAGCAGTTCCCCGCGCCAGGCCCCATCCCCAGCTCCCATCCCCACCTTGCCTCCAGGAGCACATGGCCTTGGGGAGGAGCCGCTGCCTGAGCTTACCTCCGGTAAGTGTCCTGTGCTGGCCCTGCTGCTTCCGCTGTGCTCTGCACCCAGCTCGTTGTCCAGCTCCTCTCGGGGAAGCCGCAGCCGTCTCTGGGTGGGTGCGCAGTACTAATAAATTTGTGTACATACTGTTTTAAAGTGTGCATGGCCACACAAGTGCGCAGCTTGGAGGGAATCTTGCTTAATACCCCCAGGAAGAATGACCAGCACCCCCCATACTCAAATACCAAATCCCAGTTTATTAAAACATGAGGCCTTCTTCAATGTACTTCCTCTTTATTTCTTGTTAAATTCTAAACCACCGCCACAACCTAAAGCAGGGATAGAAGCCTATTTTGGCTCAACAGCCATGTAGTGGCAAGTCACAGCTGTAGCTCCTAGTCAGGCCCCTGCTCACCAGCTCTCTAGTGGAAAATTGCAGCTGTGCAGGTTGGGGACCATCAAAGAAGGTTTTTAGCCTTTAGGCCTAAGTACAGACAGTCAAAAAGCCTGAAGCTGAATCGATTCAGTCTTTGTGGGTTAGTCTAAATTGCACAGATTAAATTGAAACAGAAATTAACAGACATTTCCCTCGGATTCAGGAAATGCAAGTACATGCCTGCAGTGGCTTAGGCCAGAAGCCAGAGGGTGCTAGAGCCAAAAAAAAAAAAAAGTGAAAATTAAGAGCTGGCATTTTCCAAAGAGCATCCAGGGGTGCCCTGAGTCTAAAAAGTTTGAGACTGCTGGCATAAAAAAAGCAAACTCCATCCCACCTTGTTTACTTTAAAGGAATGTAACAGAAGCAAAGATACTTTTGCATCTTCTTACACTAGATGCTAACAGACAAGCATTTTAATAATAATTTATTAATAATAACAGCTATTTAATTAGTTTTATTTTAATAGCCGCAGGATTGTAGTGATGAAGGCCACTGGTACAATATTTCATTTGCATCTTGTGTCTACTGTACCTATCAGTAGCTTCCATAGTTGGATTTTAATTTTCTATTCTAATTTTTGTTAGAAAAATATTGTGCTTAATTGGATGTCAGGAAGGAGGGAAAATATTAATCATTTTTAAAAGTATATTTAATATACAACCGCTTGGAAATGGCTAATTCCACATATTTTTCTTTAAATTATATTCAAGCTACCCAAAGCAGTTATTGTAATGTATTTCATATTAAGCAAATGTAAACTGTGTAGATCCCAAATCACCTACATTCAGATATAAATTTAGAGCAAAGAGCTGAAGTCATGGAGCTGAAGCTCCATGAGATGAGTAAGAAAAGAGTTGTGGGGCTTGGTCCCTCCATTTTTACTGACCTGCCTATATATTCAAACATGTATTTAGAGCATCTTAGTTGACAAGAATATAAAGGGGGATCCATTTGACATAGTATATTTGGGCTTTCAAAAAGCATTTGTCAAGGTCCCTTCAGGGTTTAAAAAAACAAAATACTACCCCCCTTCCCACCTGCTTTGCTGTGGGATTGAAAGGAAGGTTTTTTAGTGAACTGAGAGCTGGTTAAAAGATGGGAAGCAAAGCTAAATGACAGGCAGTGACAGGCAATCTAGGAAGTTTTTGGAGAGTACTGGGGACAACTTCTGGTGCAGGTGTTGGAGAGGCCAACTAGGGGCCATGCTCTTCTTGACCTGCTGATCACACATAGGGAAGACTTGGTGGAGAACGTAAAAATGGGTGGCAACCTGGGCAGGAGGCCCCACAGGATGATTGAGTTCAGGATCTGGAGGGTAGGAAGGAAGCAGAACAGCAGACTAAGGACTTCAGAAAAGCAGACTTTGACTCACTCAGGGAACTGATGGGTAGGAAATTCCGGGAGGCCAGTCTGAGGGGGAAAGGAGTCCAGGAGAGCTGGTTGTATTTTAAAGAAACCTTACTGAGGGGGCAGGAACAAAACCATCCTGATGTGCAGGAAGACTAGCAAGTATGACAGAAGACTTGGGCCCCCCATTACAGAAGGTTTTAAAGATCCAGCTAGAGAAAGCTGTGGGTGGGATGATCTAGTTGGGGATGGTCACATTTTGAGCAGGAGGTTGGAGTAGGTAACCTCCTGAGGTCCCTTCCAATCCTAATTTTCTATAATTCTGTGACACATGAATCTGCATCTAGAACTCAATGAACTTTCTCTGCATAAGTAACAAAACCAAGCAGTTGGACAGTTGTACCAACTGTAGTTTCATTGGTAGCTTCATGAATTTATGGACTTTAAACTGAATTGCTGTAATGCAATGAAACTGATAACTGATACTGTCAACATTTTAGGTAATCTGACATAACCAACTTTTTGGGTAGTGACGCCAGTCAATTTGGAAGCACTTCAAATTCTAGGCGTCTGTCCTTGAAATTAAACAACCTAAATAATAGTTAAGCAGCTCTCTCCCTTCGTCAACCATTTAAATGCTTTCACTATTTTTCCCTAGTTCCCTATATTGCAGCCTACTCAGTTTTCTCTTATCTTGATCCCTGTCATTGTAAAAGTAGATGCTATGTGATTCAGGTTTGATAAGGGGAATGGGGGAAGTGGAGAGACCCTCTACTTTCTTCTATTATATAAAAGAGAAGATGTTGTTTTGGGGATTTTGTTTTTTTCTTACAAAGCTTCACTACTTTCAGTCTGGCAACCTGTAATTCTGCTTGATAAACCATGAGCTTGGTTTCAGATCTGATGTCTTGATCTTTGAACACCCGCTTTTTCATGTGTCCAAAGGCTGCGCTTGTACATTTCACAGTGTTGGATTTCTTCTTTAATGTCAGCCTTCTGAGAGTGTTGACTTCTGAGATTGGAAAATGTTGAGTATTTCCCATGAGTCTCACCATGAATCTGGATTACCTGAGCTGTGAACTGTTCATTAGGAGCTTGATGGTGGAGGACCTTACTCTTCTGAATGTTAAACATCAATCGTATTTTCTTCTATTCCTTGGTAGAGATGTCAGTGATTACCTGATGGTGTGCTTCCTAGTGAGCACAGACTACAGCATCATAAGTGTACTGGAGCTCAATGATGGAGGCCAGGGTGGGTCTTGGCTTTGACTTGAAATCGGCTGAAGTTAAACTACTTAACATCCAATAGGTAATTTAGCTTCCCTTCAGCTGGAGCTTGTTGGTGGGCAGATGTAGTATCGCGGCAAGGAATATTGAGAAGTGTTGGAGTAATGATGCAGCCTTGTTTAACTCCAGTCTTAACCTCCAAAGGGCGTGTCCAGACGAACCTGCACATGCCTCTTGCAGCATCTCAAACCCCTTTGAGACACTGCAAGAGGCATGTGCAGGAACAGGAAAAGGTTCCTCCTGCCCGT